>NW_028123551.1:0-454427 GCF_965194805.1 Balaenoptera borealis
CATGGTAATAGTGTTCATGGTGACAGTGCCCATGGTGACACTGCTCATAGTGACAATTCCCATGGTGACAGTGCTCATGGTGAGAGTTCCCATGGTGACAGTGCACATGGTGACAGTTCCCATGGTGACAGTGCTCACTGTGACAGTGCTCACTGTGGCAGTGTCAATGGTTACAGTGCACATGGTGACCGTTCCCATAGTGACAGTTCCCATGGTGATAGTGCTCACCGTGATAGTGCCCATGGTGACAGTGCCCATTATGATAGTGCTCCCGGTGACAGTGCCCCTGGTGATAGTGCTCATGGAGATAGTGCTCATGGTGACAGTGTCCTCAGTGACAGTGATCACGGTGATAGTGCTCATGGTGATTGTGCCCATGGTAATAGTGCTCACGGTGACAGTGCCCATGGTGATATTGCTCACGGTGACCCTGTCCATGGTGATAGTACTCACGGTGATGCTGCTCATGGTGACAGTTCCCATGGTGACATTGCCCATGGTGATAGTGCGCATGGTGACAGTGCCCACGGTGACAGTGCTCAGGGTGATAGTGCTCACAGTGATAGTGCTCAAGGTGACATTGCTCTGGCTGATAGTGCCCATGGTGACAGTGTCCCTGGTGACCGTTCTCATGGTGACAGTGCTCATGATGACAGTGCCCACGGTGGCAGTGCCAATGGTTACAGTGGTGATGGTGGCAGTGTCCGTGCTGGCAGTTCGTAAGAGGACAGTGCTCATGGTGACAGTTCCCATGGTAATAGAGCTCATGATGACAGTGTCCTTTGTGATAGTGCCCATGGTGACAGTGCCCATGGTGACACAGCCCTTGGTGACTGTGCTAATGCTGGTGGTGTACATGGTTGGAGTTTCCATGGTGAAATTACTCATGGTGGTACTGCTCATGATGACAGTGTCCACGGTTACAGTGCTCATGGTGACACTGCCCATGGTGACAGTGCACACGGTGACAGTGCCCACGGTGACAGTGCACACGGTGACAGTGCCCACGGTGACAGTGCTCACGGTGATAGTGCTAATGGTGATAGTGCCCATGGTAATAGTGCTCACCATGAAAGTTCCCATGGTGCTATTGCTCATGGTGACACTGCCAATGCTGTTAGTGCTCACGGTGATAGTGCTCATGGTGACAGTTCCCATGGTGACAGAGCCCATGGTGACAGAGCTCATGGTGACAGTGCCCACGGTGACAGTGCTCATGGTGACAGTGCTCATGGTGATGGTGCTCACAGTGATACTGCTCATGGTGAAAGTGCCTTTTGTGATAGTGCTCATGGTGATAGTGCTCATAGTGATAGTGCTCATTGTGACAGTTCTCATGGTGACAGTGCCCATGTTGAAATTGCCCATGGTGAGAGTGTTCATGGTGAAAATGCCCATGGTGACTGTGCTCATGCTGGCGGTGTACATGGTTGGAGTTCCCATGGTGAAATTCCTCATGGTGGCACTTCCCATGATGATAGTGCTCATGCAGACAGTGTCCATGGTGACATTGCTCATGGTGACTGTGCCCATGGTAATAGTGCTCATGGTGACAGTACCCATGGTGATATTGCTCACCATGACACTGCCCATAGTGACAGTGCTGACGGCGAGAGTGCTCGTTGTGACAGTTCCCCTGGTGACAGTGTCTATGGTAACAGTGTCCATGGTGAAAGTGGCCATGGTGACATTGCCCATGGTGACATTCCCCATGGTGACAGTGCCCATGGTGTCAGTACCCAAGGTGGAAGCATCAATTGTGACAGTTCCTATGGTGACATTGCTCATGGCATCAGTTCCCATGGTGACAGTGCTCATGTTGACAATGCGCACGGTGACACTGCTCACGGTGACAATGCTCACGGTGACAATGCTCATGGTGGCAGTTTCCATGGTTGTGGTTACCATCTTGAAAGTTCTCATGGTGGCAGTTCCCATGATGACAGTGCTCACGGTGAGAGTGCTCATAGTGACGGTTCTCACGGTGAGAGTGCTCGAGGTGATATTTCTCATTGTGAGAGTGCTCATGATGAAAGTGCTCATGGTGAGAGTGCTCACGGTATCAGTGCTCACTGTGACAGTCCTGGAGATGATAGTACTCATGGTGACACATCCCATGATGACAATGCCCTGGTGACAATGATCATGGTGACAGTGCTCACAGTGACAGTGCTCATGGTGGCAGTGTCCATGGTGACAGTGCTCATGGTGTCAGATCCCATATTGACGGTGCTCATGGTGACAGTGCTCATGGTGACATTGCCCATGATGACACTTCCAATGTTGACAGTGTACATGGGGACAATGCTCATGGAAAGAGTGTCCATGGTGATAGTGCTCCTGGTGAGAGTGTCCATGGTTACAGTGCCCATGGTGACATTTCCCATGGTGATAGTTCCCAAGCTGACATTGTCCTTGGTGACAGTGCCTATGGTGACAGTGCCCATGGTGAAAGTTCCCATGGTGACAGTGCCCACGGTGACAGTGCTCATGGTGACAGTGCTCACGGTGATTGTGCTCACAGTGATAGTGCTCATGGTGACAGTGCCCTTTGTGATAGTGTTCATGGTGATAATGCTCATAGTGATAGTGCTCATGGTGACAGTTCGAATGGTGACAGAGCCCATGGTGACAGTGCTCATGGTGACTGTGCTCATGCTGGCGGTGTACACGGTTGGAGTTCCAATGGTGAAATTCCTTATGGTGGCCCTGCCCATGATGATAGGGCTCATGGTGACAGTGTCCATGGTGACAGTGCCCATTGTGACAGTGCCCAGAGTGACATTTCCCATGGTGACAGTGCCCATGGTGACATTTCCCATGGTGACAGTGCTCATGGTGAGAGTTGCCATGGTGACAGTGCTCATGTTGACAGCGCCCACGGTGCCAGTGCTCATGGTGAGAATTCCCATGGTGACAGTGCACATGGTGACAATATCCATGGTGACAGTGCCCATGGTGACAGTGCCCATGGTGACATTTCCCATGGTGACAGTGTCCATGGTGACATTGCCCATGGTGAGAGTGCCCATGGTGACAGTGTCCCTGGTGACAGTGCCCATGGTGAGAGTGCTCTTAGTGACAGTTCCCATGGTGCCAGTGCCCATGTTGAAAGTGCCCATGGCGACAGTGCTCATGGTGACACTGCCCATGGTGACTGTGCTCATGCTGGCGGTGTACATGTTTGGAGCTCCCATGGTGAAATTCCTTATGGGAGTTCTGCCCATGACAATAGTGCTCATGGTGACACTGTCCATGTTTACAGTGCCTATGGTGACAGTGCCCATTGTGAGAGTGCTCACGGTGATAGTACCCAGAGTGAGAGTGACAGTTCTAATGGTGACAGTGCCCATGGTGACATTGCCCATGATGACAGTGCTCATGGTGACAGTGCCCACGGTGACAGTGCTCATGGTGACTTTGCCCACGGTGACAGTGCTCATGGTGACAGTGCTCATGGTGATAGTGCTCACGGTGATAGTGCTCACGGTGACAGTGCCCTTGGTGATAGTGCTCATGGGGATAGTGCTCATGGTGGCACTGCCAATGTTCACAGTGCTCATGGTGGCAGTGTCCATGGTGGCAGTTCCCAAGATGACAGTGCTCGTGGTGACATTTCCCTTGGTAACAGAGCTCATGATGACAGTGTCCATGGTGACAGTGCCCATGGTGACAGTGGCCATGTAGAAATTGCCCATGGTGACAGTGCACACGGTGACAGTGCCCACAGTGACAGTGCTCACGGTGACAGTGCTCATGGTGATAGTGCTTACGGTGATAGTGCGCACGTTGACAGTGCCCTTGGTGATAGTGTTCATGGTAATATTTCTCATGGTGATAGTCCTCATGGTGATAGTTCGCATGGTGACTGTGCCCATGTTGAAAGTGCCCATGGTGGCATTGCTCATGGTGACACTGCCCATGGTGACTATGCTCATGGTGACAGTGCTCACGGTGATAGTGCTCATGGAGACAGTTCGCATGGTGACAGGGCCCATGTTGAAAGTACCCATGGTGACAGTGCTCATAGTGGCAGTGTCCATGATGACTGTGCTCATGCTGGCGGTGTACTTGGTTGGAGTTCCGATGGTGAAATTCCTCATGGTAGCACTGCCCATGATGATAGTGCTCATGGTGACAGTGTCCATGGTGACAGTGCCTATGGTGACAGTGCCCATTGTGAGAGTGCTCATGGTGATAGTGCCCAAAGTGACAGTGCTAATGGTGACAGTCGCCATGGTGACAGTGCCCATGATGACAGTGCTCATGGTGACAGTGCCTACTGTGACAGTGCTCACGGTGACAATGCTCACGGTGACAGTGCCCTTGGTGATAGTGCTCATGGTGATAGTGCTCATTGTGACTGTGCGCATGGTGACAGTGCCCATGTTGAAAGTGCCCATGGTGACAGTACCCATGGTGACAGTGCTCATGGTGAGATTGCCCATGGTGACCATTCCCATGGTGACAGTTCCCATGTTAATAGTGCTCATGGTAACAGTGCTCATGTTGACAGTGCACATGGTGACAATGCCCACACTGACAGTGCTCACGGTGATAGTGCTCATGGTGACAGTGCCCTTGGTGATAGTGCTCATGGTGACAGTTCGCATTGTGACAGTTCCCAAGTTGAAAGTGCCCATGGTGACAGTACCCATGGTGACAGTGCCCATGGTGACACAGCCCATGGTGACTGTGCTAAAGCTGGCGGTGTATATGGTTGGAGTTCCCATGGTGAAATTCCTCATGGTGGCACTGCCCATGATGAGAGTGTTCATGGTGACATTTCACATGGTGACAGTGCTCATGGTGAGAGTTCCTATGGTGACATTGCTCATGTTGACAGTGCTCATGTTGACAGTGCCCACAGTGACAGTACTCATGGTGACAGTGCTCACAGTGACAGTGCCCTTGGTGATAGTACCCATGGTAATAGCGCTCAATGTGACAGTGCCCATGGTGATATTTCTCACAGTGACACTGCCCATGGTGATAGTGCTCACGGTGTTTGTGCTCATGGTGACAGTTCACATGGTGACACTGCCCCTGTTGAAAGTGCCCATGGTGACAGTGCTCATGTTGACACTGCCCATGGTGACAATGATCATGTTGACCATGCCCATGGTGACAGCGTCCATGGTGACATTGCCCATGGTGAGAGTGCTCATGGTGACAGTGTCCCTGGTGACAGTGCTCATGGTGACAGTGCCCACTGTGATAGTGCTCACCGTGATAGTGCCCATGGTGACAGTTCCCATGGAAACAGTGCCCATGGTGACAGTGCTCATGGTGACAGTGCCCACTGTGATAGTGCTCATGGTGGCAGTTTGCAGGGTGACAGTGGCCATGATGACAGTGCTCATGGTGGAAATGCCCACGGTGACAGTGCTCATGGTGACAGTGCTCATGATGACAGTGCCCTTGGTGATAGTACCCATGGTAATAGTGCTCACTGTGACAGTGCCCATGGTGATAGTGCTCATGGTGATAGTGCTCATGGTAATAGTGCTCATGGTGACACTGTCCATGGTGACAGTGCCCATGGTGGCAGTGCTCATGCTGAGAGTTCCCATGGTGACAGTGCACATGGTGACAGTTCCCATGGTGACACTGCTCATGGTGACAGTGCTCACTGTGGCAGTGCCAATGGTAACAGTGCTCATGGTGGCAGTGTCCATGGTGGCATTTACCAAAGTGACAGTGCTCATGGAGATATTTCCCATGGTAACATAGCTCATGATGACAGTGTCCATGGTGACAGTGCCCATGGTGACAGTGGCCATGTTGAAAGTACCTATGGTGACAGTGCTCATGGTGACAGTGCCCACGGTGACTATGCTCATGGTGACAGTGCTCACAGTGATAGTGCTCATGGTGACAGTTCGCATGGTGACAGGGCCCATGTTGAAAGTGCCCAAGGTGACAGTGCTCATGGTGGCACTGCCCATGATGATAGTGTTCATGGTGACAGTGCCTATGGTGACACTGCCCATTGTGATAGTGCTCACGGTGATAGTGTCCACAGTGACAGTGCTAATGGTGACAGTCCCCATGGTGACAGTGCCCATGATGACAGTGCTCATGGTGACAGTGCCCACGGTGATAGTGCTCATGGTGGCAGTTCACATGGTGACAGTTAACATGATGACAATGCTCATGGTGACAGTGCCCATGGTGACAGTGCTCATGGTGATAGTGCTCATGGTAATAGTGCTAATGGTGACACTGCCCATGGTGACAGTGCCCATGGTGACAGTCCCCATGGTCACAGTGACCGTGGTGACAGTGCCCATGGTGACATTTCCCATGCTGACAGTGCTCATGGTGAGAGTTCCCATGGTGACAGTGCTCATGATGACAGTGCCCATGGTGACCGTTCCCATGGTGACAGTTCCCATGGTGACAGTGCACACGGTAACAGTGCCCACGGTGACAGTGCTCACGGTGATAGTGCTCATGGTGACAGTGCCCATGTTGGTATTGCTCACGGTGACCCTCCCCATCGTGATAGTGCTCACGGTGATAGTTCTCATGGTGACATTGTCCACGGTGATAATGCTCATGGTGACAGTGCCCTTGGTGATAGTGATCATGGTGATAGTGCTTATGGAGACATTTCCCATGGTGACAGTGCACATGTTGACAGTCCCCATGGTGACTGTGCTCATGCTGGCGGTGTATATGGTTGGACTTACAATGGTGAAATTCCTTATGGTGGCACTGCCCATGATTATAATGCTCATGGTGACAGTGTCCATGGTGACAGCGCCCATGGTGACAGTGCCCATGGTGACATTTCCCATGGTGATAGTGCTCATGGTGAGAGTTCCCATGGTGACAGTGCTCATCTTGGCAGTGCCCATAATGACCGTTCCCATGGTGACAGTTCCCATGGTGATAGGGCTCATGGTTACAGTGCTCATGGTGACAGTGAACACGGTGAAAGTGCCCGCAGTGACAGTGCTCATGGTGATAGTGCTCATGCTTATAGTGCCCACGGTGACAGTAGTAATGGTTAAAGTGTTCACGGTGATAGTGCTCACGGTGATAGTGCTCAGGGTGACAGTGCCCTTAGTGATAGTGCTCACGGTGATAGTGCTCATGGTGACAGTTCCCATCGTGACAGTGCCCTTGGTGTTAGTGCTCATGGTAATACTGCTTATGGTGATAGTGCTCATGGTGACGGTTTGCATGTTGAGAGTGCCCATGTTGAAAGTGCCCATGGTGGCAGTGATCATGGTGACACTGCCCATTGTGACTGTGCTCATGCTGGCGGTGTACATAGTTGGAGTTCCCATGGTGAAATTCCTTATGGTGGCACTGCCCATGATGATAATTTTCATGGTGACATTGTCCATGGTGACAGTGCCTATGGTGACAGTGCCCATTGTGATAGTGCTCACGGTGATAGTGTCCACAGTGACAGTGCTAATGCTGACAGTCCCCATGGTGACAGTGCCCATGATGACAGTGCTCATGGTGACAGTGCCCATGGTGACAGTGCTCATGGTGACATTGCTCACGGTGACAGTGACCTTGGTGATAGTACCCATGGTAATAGGGGTCACTGTGACAGTGCTCATGGTGATATTGCTCACGGTGACACTGCCCATGGTGATAGTGCTCATGGTGATAGTGCTCATGTTGACAGTTCCCATGGTTACAGTGCCCATGGTGACTATGCTCATGATGAAAGTTCTCACGGTGATAGTGCTCATGGAGACAGTGCTCATGGTGACAGTTCGCATGGTAGACATGGTGAAGTTGAAAGTGCCCAATAGTGACAGTGCCTATGGTGACAATGCTCATGTTGACAGTGCCCACTGTGACAGTGCTCACGGTGACAGTGCCCTTGGTGATAGTGCTTATGGTGATAGTGCTCATTGTGACTGTTTGCATGGTGACAGTGCCCATGTTGAAAGTGCCCATGGTGACAGTACCCATGGTGACAGTGCCCATGGTGACAGTGCTCAAGTTGAGATTGCCCATGGTGACCATTCCCATGGTGACAGTTCCCATGGTGATAGTGCTAATGGTAACAGTGCTCATGTTGACAGTGCACATGGTGACAATGCCCACACTGACATTGCTCACGGTGATAGTGCTCATGGTGATAATGCCCATTGTAATAGTGCTCACGGTGACAGTGCCCATGTTGATATTGCTCCAGGTGACACTGCCCATGGTGATAGTGCTCACAGTGATAGTGCTCATGGTAATAGTGCTCATGGTGACACTACCCATGGTGACAGTGCCCATGGTGACACTGCCCATTGTGACATTTCCCATGGTGACAGTGCTCATGGTGACAGTTCCCATGGTGACAGTGCCCACGTTGACATTGCTCATGGTGACAGTGCTCACGGTGACAGTGACTTTGGTGATAGTACCCATGGTAATAGAGGTCACAGTGACAGTGCCCATGGTGATATTGCTCACGGTGACACTGCCCATGGTGATAGTGCTCACAGTGATAGTGCTCATGGTGACAGTTCCCATGGTTACAGTGCCCATGGTGACAGTGCTCATGGTGACAGTGCCCACGGTGACTATGCTCATGGTGACAGTGCTCACAGAGATACTGCTCATGGTGACAGTTCGCATGGCGATAGGGCCCATGTTAAAAGTGCCCATGGTGACAATGCTCATGGTGGCAATGCCCATGGTGACTGTGCTCATGCTGGTGGTGTACATGGTTGGAGTTCCCATGGTGAAATTCCTTATGGTGGCAATGCCCATGATGATAGTGTTCATCGTGACAATGTCCATGGTGACAGTGCCTATGGTGACAGTGCCCATTGTGATAGTGCTCACGGTGATAGTGCCCTCAGTGACAGTTCTAATGGTGACAGTTCCCATGGTGACAGAGCCCATGATGACAGTGCTCATGGTGACAGTGCCCACGGTGACATTGCTCATGGTGACAGTGCTCACGGTGACAGTAACCTTGGTGATAGTACCCATGGTAATAGAGGTCACGGTGACAGTGCCCATGGTGATATTGCTCACGGTGACACTGCCCATGGTGATAGTGCTCACGGTGATAGTGCTCAGGGTGACAGTTCCCATGGTGACAGTGCTCACTGTGGCAGTGCCAATGGTTACAGTGCTCATGGTGGCAGTGTCCATGGTGGCAGTTCCCAAGATGACAGTGCTCATGGCGACATTTCTCAAGGTAACAGAGCTCATGATGACAGTGTCCATGGTGACAGTGCCCATGGTGACAGTGGCCATGTTGAAAGTGCCCATGGTGACAGTGCTCATGGTGACATTGCCCATGGTGACTGTGCTCTTGCTGGTGGTGTACATGGTTGGAGTTCCCATGGTGAAATTCCTTATGGTGGCAATTCCCATGATGATAGTGCTCATGGTGACAGTGTCCATGGTGACAGTGCCCATGGTGACATTTCCCATCTTGACAGTGCTAATGGTGAGAGTTCCCATGATGAAAATGCTCATGTTGACAATACCCAAGGTGCCAGTGCTCATGACGACAGTGTCCAGGGTGGCAATTCTCATGGTGACAGTGCTCACAGTGATAGTGCTCATGGTGATAGTGCTCCCGCTGACAGTGCCCTTGGTGATGGTGCTCATGGTAATACTGCTGATGGTGATAGTGCTCATGGTGACGGTATGCATGTTGAGAGTGCCCATGTTGAAAGTGCCCATGGTGACAGTGTTCATGGTGATATTGCTCACGGTGACAGTGCCCAAGGTTATAGTGCTCACGGTGCTAGTGCTCATGGTGACAGTTCCCATGTTGACAGTGCCCACGGTTACAGTGCTCATGGTGACATTGCCCATGGTGACTGTGTTCATGGTGACAGTTGGCATGGTGACAGTGCCCATGGTGACAGTGCTCATGGTGACACTGCCCATGGTGACTCTGCTAAAGCTGGCGGTGTACATGGTTGTACTTCCCATGGTGAAATTCCTCATGGTGGCACTGCCCATGATGATAGTGTTCATGGTGACAATGTCCATGGTGACATTGCCTATGGTGACAGTTCCCATTGTGATAGTGCTCACGGTGATTGGGCCCACAGGGACAGTTCTAATGGTGACAGTTCCAATGGTGACAGTGCCCATGATGACAGTGCTCATGGTGACAGTGCCCACGGTGACAGTGCTCTTGGTGACAGTGCTCATGGTGACAGTGCCCTTGGTGATAGTACCCATGGTAAAATGCTCATGCTGACAGTGCCCATGGTGATATTGCTCACGGTGACACCGCCCATGGTGATAGTGCTCAAGGTGATAGTGCTCATGTTGACAGTTCCCATGGTTACAGTGCCCATGGTGACAGTGCTCAAGCTGACAGTGCTCACGGTGACTATGCTCATGGTGACAGTGCTCACGGTGATAGTGCTCAAGGTGACAGTTCGCATGGTGACAGGGCCCATGTTGAAAGTGCCCATGGTGACACTGCTCATGGTGGAACTGCCCATGGTGACTGTGCTCATGCTGGCGGTGTACATGTTTGGAGTTCCGATGGTGAAATTCCTCAGGGTAGCACTGCCCGTGATGATAGTGCTCACGGTGAAAGTGTCCGTGTTGACATTGCCTATGGTGACAGTGCCCATTGTGATAGTGCTCATGGTGATAGTGCCCAAAGTGACAGTGCTCATTGTGACATTTCCTATGGTGACAGTGCCCATGATGATAGTGCTCCTGGTAAAAGTTCCCACTGTGATAGGGCTCACGGTGAAAGTGCTCATGGTGACAGTGCCCTTGGTGATAGTGCTCTTGGTGATAGTGCTCATGGTAATAGTGCACATGGTGACACTGCCCATGGTGACAGTGCCAATGGTGACACTGCCCATAGTGACATTTCCCATGGTGACAGTGCTTATGTTGACACTGCCCATGGTGACAGTGACCATGGTGAGTGTGCCCATAGTGACAGTGCCCATGGTGACAGTGTCCATGGTGACAGTGCTCATGTTGACAGTGCCAACGGTGATAGTGCTCATGGTGAGAGTTCCCATGTTGACAGTGCTCACCTTGACAGTGCCCTTGGTGATAGTACCCATGTTAATATTGCTCACGGTTACAGTGCCCATGGTGATAGTGCTCATGGTGATAGTGCTCATGGTGACAGTTACCTTAGTGATAGTGCTCATGGTGATAGTGCTCATGGTGATAGTTCGCATGGTGACAGTGCCCATGTTGAAAGTCCCCATGATGGCAGTGCTCATGGTGACACTGCCCATGGTGACTGTGCTCTTGCTGGCAGTGTACATGTTTGGAGTTCCCATGGTGAAATTCCTTATGGTGGCACTGCCCATGATGAGAGTGTTCATGGTGAGAGTGTCCATGGTGACAGTGCCTATGGTGACAGTGCCCATTGTGAGAGTGCTCACGGTGATAGTGCCCTCAGTGACAGTTCTAATGGTGACAGTTCCCATGGTGACAGAGCCCATGATGACAGTGCTCATGGTGACAGTACACATGGTGACACTGCTCATGGTGACAGTGCTCACGGTGACAGTGACCTTGGTGATAGTACCCATGGTAATAGAGGTCACGGTGACTGTGCCCATGGTGATATTGCTCACAGTGACACTGCCCATGGTGATAGTGCTCACGGTGATAGTGCTCATGTTGACAGTTCCCATGGTGACAGTGCTCATGTTGACAGTGCCCACGGTGACTATGCTCATGATGAAAGTTCTCATGGTGATAGTGCTCATGGTGAGAGTGCTCATGGTGACAGTTCACATGGTAGACATGGCGAAGTTGAAAGTGCCCATGGTGACAGTGCTCATGATGACACTGCCCATGGTGACTGTGCTCATGTTGGCGGTGTACATGGTTGGAGTTCCGATGGTTAAATTCCTCACGGTAGCACTGCCCATGATGATAGTGCTCATGGTGACAGTGTCCACGGTGACAGTGCCTATGGTGACAGTGCCCATTGTGATAGTGCTCATGGTGATAGTGCCCACAGTGACAGTGCTCATGGTGACAGTTCCTATGGTGACAGTAACCATGGTGACAGTGCCCATGGTGAGAGTGCCCATGGTGACAGTGCCCATGGTGACATTTCCCATGGTGACAGTGCTGACGGTGAGAGTTCTCATGGTGAGAGTGCTCAGGTTGACATTGCACATGGTGACCGTTCCGATGGTGACAGTTCCCATGGTGATAGTGCTCATGGTGACAGTGCTCATGGTGACCGTGCACACGGTGACAATGCCCACAGTGACAATGCTCACGGTGATAGTGCTCTTGGCGATAGTGACCATTGTAATAGTGCTCACCGTGACAGTGCCCATGTTGATATTGCTCATGGTGACACTGCCCATGGTGATAGTGCTCACGGTGATAGCGCTCAGGGTCACACTGCCCTTGGTGATAGTGCTCATGGTGATAGTGCTCATGGTAATAGTGCTCATGGTGACACTGCCCATGGTGACAGTGCCCATGGTGACACTCCCGATAGTGACATTTCTTATGGTGACAGTGCTCATGGTGAGAGTTCCCATGGTGACAGTGCACATGGTGACAGTTCCCATGGTGACAGTGCTCACGGTGACCGTGCTCACTGTGGCAGTGCCAATGGTAACATTGTTCATGGTGGCAGTGTCCATGGTGGCGGTTTCCAAGATGACAGTGCTCATGGTGATATTTCCCATGGTAACAGAGTTCATGATGACAGTGTCCATGGTGACAGTGCCCATGGTGACAGTGGCCATGTAGAAAGTGCCCATGATGAAACTGCCCATGGTGACAGTGCCCATAGTGATAGTGCCCATGGTGACATTTCCCATGGAGACAGTGCTAATGGAGAGAGTTCCCATGGTGACAGTGCCCATTATGACAGTGCTCATGGTGACAGTGCCCATGGTGATATTTCCCATGGTGACAGTGTTCATGGTGAGAGTTCCCATGGTGACATTGTTCATGTTGACATTGCCCATGGTGACCTTTCCCATGGTGACAGTTCCCATGGTGATAGTGCTCATGGTGACAGTGCTCCTGGTAACAGTGCACACGGTGACAATGCCCACGGTGACAGTGCTCACGGTGACAGTGCTCATGGTGATAGTGCCTACTGTAGTAGTGGTCACGGTGACAGTGCCCATGATGATAGTGCTCACGGTGACACTGCCCATGTTGATAGTGCTCACGATGATACTGCTCCTGGTGACAGTTCCCATGGTTACAGTGCCCATGGTGACAGTGCTCATGGTGAGAGTACTCACGGTGATAGTTCTCATGGTGACAGTGCCCGTGGTGATAGTGCCCATGGTGATAGTGCTCATGGTGATAGTGCTCATGGTGACAGTTCGCATGGTGACAGTGCCCACTTTGAAAGTGCCCATGGTGACAGTACCCATGGTGACTGTGCCCATGGTGACAGTGCCCATGGTGACAGTGCTCATTGTGAGAATTGCCATGGTGACAGTGCTAATGTTGACATTGCCCATGGTGACCGTTCCCATGGTGACAGTTCCCAAGGTGATAGTGCTCATGGTGACAGTGCTATTGGTGACAGTGCACTCGGTGAGAATGCCCACACTTACATTGCTCACGTTGATAGTGCTCATGGTGATAGTGCCAATTTTAATAGTGCTCATGGTGACCGTGCCCATGTTGATGTTGCTCAAGGTGACACTTCCCATGGTGATAGTGCTCACGGTGATAGTGCTAATGGTGACACTGCCCTTGGTGATAGTGCTCATGGTGATAGTGCTCATGGTAATAGTGCTCATGTTGACGCTGCCCATGGTGACAGTGCCCATGGTGACACTGCCCATAGTGACATTTCCCATGGTGACAGTGCTCATGGTGAGAGTTCCCATGGTGACAGTGCACATGTTGACAGTTCCAATGGTGACAGTGCTCACGGTGACAGTGCTCACTGTGGCAGTGCCAATGGTTACAGTGCTCATGGTGGCAGTGTCCATGGTGGCAGTTCCCAAGATGACAGTGCTCATGGTGACATTTCCCATGGTAACAGAACTCAGGATGACAGTGTCCATGGTGACAGTGCCCATGGTGAGAGTGGCCATGTTGAAATTGCCCATGGTGACAGTGCTCATGGTGACACTGCCCATGGTGACTGTGCTCATGCTGGCGTTGAACAAGGTTGAACAAGGTTGGAGTTCCCATGGTGAAAATCCTCATGGTGGCACTACCCATGATAATAGTGCTCATGGTGACAGTGTACATCGTGAGAGTGCCCATGGTAACAATGCTCATGGAGAAACTGCCCATGGTGACAGTGCCCAAGGTGATATTCCCATGGTGACAGTGCTCATTTTGACAGTGCACACGGTGACAGTGCCCACAGTGACAGTGCTCACGGTGATAGTGTTAATGGTAATATTGCTCATGGTGACACTGCCCATGGTTATAGTGCTCACGGTGATAGTGCTCATGGTGACAGTTCCCAAGGTGACAGTGCCCACGGTGATAGTGCTCATGGTGACATTGCCCACGGTGACAGTGCTCATGGTGAGAGTTTGCATGGTGACAGTGCCCATGGTTACAGTGCTCATGGTCACACAACCCATGGTGACTGTGCTAAAGCTGGCGGTGTACATGGTTGGAGTTCCCATGGTGAAATTCCTCATGGTGGCACTGCCCATGATGATAGTGTTCATGGTGACAGTGTCCATGGTGACAGTGCCCATTGTGATAGTGCTCACGGTGATAGTGCCCTCAGTGGCAGTTCTAATGGTGACAATTCCATGGTGACAGTGCCCATGATGACCGTGCTCATGGTGACAGTGCCCACGGTGACATTTCTCATGGTGACAGTGCTCACGGTGACAGTGCCCTTGGTGATAGTACCCATGGTAATAGTGGTCACGGTGACATGGCCCATGGTGATATTGCTCACGGTGATGCTACCCATGGTGATAGTGCTCACGGTGACATTCCCATGGTTACAGTGCCCATGGTGATATTGCTCACGGTGACACTGCCCATGATGACAGTGCTCATGGTGACAATGCCCATTCTGACAATGCTCATAGTGACAGTGCTCACGGTGACAGTGCCCTTGATGATAGTACTCATGGTAATAGTGCTCATGGTGACAGTTCCCATGGTGACAGTGCTCACTGTGGCAGTGCCAATGGTTACAGTGCTCATGGTGGCAGTGTCCATGGTGGCAGTTCCCAAGATGACAGTGCTCATGGTGACATTTCCCATGGTAACAGAGCTCATGATGACAGTGTCCATGGTGACAGTGCCCATGGTGACAGTGGCCATGTTGAAAGTGCCCATGGTGACACTGCTCATGGTGACAGTGCCCATGATGACTATGTTCATGCTGGCTGTGTACATGCTTGGAGATCCCATGGTGAAATTCCTCATGGTGGCACTGCCCATGATGATAGTGCTCATGGTGACAGTGTCCATGGTGACATTGCCTATGGTGACAGTTCCCATTGTGATAGTGCTCACGGTGATAGGGCCCACAGGGACAGTTCTAATGGTGACAGTTCCAATGGTGACAGTGCCCATGATGATAGTGCTTATGGTGACAGTGCCCACGGTGACAGTGCTCATGGTGACATTGCTCATGGTGACAGTGCCATTGGTGATAGTACCCATGGTAAAAGTGCTCATGGTGACATTGCCCATGGTGATATTGCTCACGGTGACACCGCCCATGGTGACAGTGCTCACGGTGATAGTGCTCAAGGTGACAGTTCGCATGGTGACAGGGCCCATGTTGAAAGTGCCCATGGTGACACTGCTCATGGTGGCACTGCCCATGGTGACTGTGCTCATGCTGGCGGTGTACATGGTTGGAGTTCCGATGGTGAAATTCCTCATGGTAGCACTGCCCATGATGATAGTGCTCACGGTGAAAGTGTCCATGGTGACAGTGCCTATGGTGACAGTGCCCATTGTGATAGTGCTCATGGTGATAGTGCCCAAAGTGACAGTGCTCATTGTGACAGTTCCTATGGTGACAGTGCCCATGATGATAGTGCTCATGGTAAAAGTTCCCACTGTGATAGTGCTCACGGTGAAAGTGCTCACGGTGACAGTGCCCTTGGTGATAGTGCTCTTGGTGATAGTGCTCATGGTAATAGTGCACATGGTGACACTGCCCATGGTGACAGTGCCCATGGTGACACTGCCCATAGTAACATTTCCCATGGTGACAGTGCTCATGTTGACAGTGCCCATGGTGACAGTGACCATGGTGAGTGTGCCCATGGTGACAGTGCCCATGGTGACAGTGTCCATGGTGACAGTGCTCACCTTGACAGTGCCCTTGGTGATAGTACCCATGTTAATATTGCTCACGGTTACAGTGCCCATGGTGATAGTGCTCATGGTGATAGTGCTCATGGTGACAGTTACCTTGGTGATAGTGCTCATGGTGATAGTGCTCATGGTGATAGTTCGCATGGTGACAGTGCCCATGTGGAAAGTCTCCATGAAGGCAGTGCTCATGGTGACACTGCCCATGGTGACTGTGCCCTTGCTGGCGGTGTACATGTTTGGAGTTCCCATGGTGAAATTCCTTATGGTGGCACTGCCCATGATGATAGTGTTCATCGTGACAATGTCCATGGTGACAGTGCCTATGGTGACAGTGCCCATTGTGATAGTGCTCACGGTGATAGTGCCCTCAGTGTCAGTTCTAATGGTGACAGTTCCCATGGTGATAGAGCCCATGATGACAGTGCTCATGGTGACAGTGCCCACGGTAACATTGCTCATGGTGACAGTGCTCACGGTGACAGTAACCTTGGTGATAGTACCCATGGTAATAGAGGTCACGGTGACAGTGCCGATTTTGATATTGCTCGCGGTGACACTGCCCATGGTGATAGTGCTCACGGTGATAGTGCTCAGGGTGACAGTTCCCATGGTTACATTGCCCATGGTGACAGTGCTCATGGTGACAGTGCCCGTGGTGACTATGCTCATGGTGACATTGCTCACAGAGATACTGCTCATGGTGACAGTTCGCATGGCGACAGGGCCCATGTTAAAAGTGCCCATGGTGACAGTGCTCATGGTGGCACTGCCCATGGTGACTGTGCTCATGCTGGTGGTGTACATGGTTGGAGTTCCCATGGTGAAATTCCTTATTGTGGCAATGCCCATGATGATAGTGCTCATGGTGACAGTGCCCAAGGTGACAGTGCCCATGGTGACATTTCCCATCTTGACAGTGCGCATGGTGAGAGTTCCCATGGTGACAATGCTCATGTTGAAAATACCCAAGGTGACAGTGCTCATGGTGACAGTGTCCACGGTGACAATTCTCATGGTGACAGTGCTCACAGTGATAGTGCTCCTGGTGACAGTGCTCCCGCTGACAGTTCCCTTGGTGATAGTGCTCATGGTAATACTGCTGATGGTGATAGTGCTCATGGTGACGGTTCGCATGGTGAGACTGCCCATGTTGAAAGTGCCCATGGTTGCAGTGATCATGTTGACACTGCCCATTGTGACTGTGCTCATGCTGGCGGTGTACATAGTTGGAGTTCCCATGGTGAAATTCCTTATGGTGGCACTGCCCATGATGATAGTGCTCATGGTGACAGTGTCCATGGTGACATTGCCTATGGTGACAGTTCCCATTGTGATAGTGCTCACGGTGATAGGGCCCACAGGGACAGTTCTAATGGTGACAGTTCCAATGGTGACAGTGCCCATGATGATAGTGCTTATGGTGACAGTGCCCACGGTGACAGTGCTCATGGTGACATTGCTCATGGTGACAGTGCCATTGGTGATAGTACCCATGGTAAAAGTGCTCATGGTGACATTGCCCATGGTGATATTGCTCACGGTGACACCGCCCATGGTGATAGTGCTCAAGGTGATAGTGCTCATGGTGACGGTTCCCATGGTTACAGTGCCCATGGTGACAGTGCTCATGCTGACAGTGCTCACGGTGACTATGCTCATGGTGACAGTGCTCACGGTGATAGTGCTCAAGGTGACAGTTCGCATGGTGACAGGGCCCATGTTGAAAGTGCCCATGGTGACACTGCTCATGGTGGCACTGCCCATGGTGACTGTGCTCATGCTGGCGGTGTACATGGTTGGAGTTCCGATGGTGAAATTCCTCATGGTAGCACTGCCCATGATGATAGTGCTCACGGTGAAAGTGTCCATGGTGACAGTGCCTATGGTGACAGTGCCCATTGTGATAGTGCTCATGGTGATAGTGCCCAAAGTGACAGTGCTCATTGTGACAGTTCCTATGGTGACAGTGCCCATGATGATAGTGCTCATGGTAAAAGTTCCCACTGTGATAGTGCTCACGGTGAAAGTGCTCACGGTGACAGTGCCCTTGGTGATAGTGCTCTTGGTGATAGTGCTCATGGTAATAGTGCACATGGTGACACTGCCCATGGTGACAGTGCCCATGGTGACACTGCCCATAGTAACATTTCCCATGGTGACAGTGCTCATGTTGACAGTGCCCATGGTGACAGTGACCATGGTGAGTGTGCCCATGGTGACAGTGCCCATGGTGACAGTGTCCATGGTGACAGTGCTCACCTTGACAGTGCCCTTGGTGATAGTACCCATGTTAATATTGCTCACGGTTACAGTGCCCATGGTGATAGTGCTCATGGTGATAGTGCTCATGGTGACAGTTACCTTGGTGATAGTGCTCATGGTGATAGTGCTCATGGTGATAGTTCGCATGGTGACAGTGCCCATGTGGAAAGTCTCCATGAAGGCAGTGCTCATGGTGACACTGCCCATGGTGACTGTGCCCTTGCTGGCGGTGTACATGTTTGGAGTTCCCATGGTGAAATTCCTTATGGTGGCACTGCCCATGATGATAGTGTTCATCGTGACAATGTCCATGGTGACAGTGCCTATGGTGACAGTGCCCATTGTGATAGTGCTCACGGTGATAGTGCCCTCAGTGTCAGTTCTAATGGTGACAGTTCCCATGGTGATAGAGCCCATGATGACAGTGCTCATGGTGACAGTGCCCACGGTAACATTGCTCATGGTGACAGTGCTCACGGTGACAGTAACCTTGGTGATAGTACCCATGGTAATAGAGGTCACGGTGACAGTGCCCATTTTGATATTGCTCACGGTGACACTGCCCATGGTGATAGTGCTCACGGTGATAGTGCTCAGGGTGACAGTTCCCATGGTTACATTGCCCATGGTGACAGTGCTCATGGTGACAGTGCCCGTGGTGACTATGCTCATGGTGACATTGCTCACAGAGATACTGCTCATGGTGACAGTTCGCATGGCGACAGGGCCCATGTTAAAAGTGCCCATGGTGACAGTGCTCATGGTGGCACTGCCCATGGTGACTCTGCTCATGCTGGCAGTGTACATGGTTGGAGTTCCCATGGGGAAATTCCTTATGGTGGCAATGCCCATGATGATAGTGCTCATGGTGACAGTGCTCATGGTGACAGTGTACATGGTGACAATCCACACGGTGACAGTGCTCACGGTGATAGTTCTCATGGCGATAGTGCCCATTGTAATAGTGCTCACGGTGACACTGCCCATGGTGACAGTGCTCACGGGGATAGTGCGCACAGTGACACTGCCCTTGGTGATAGTGCTCTTGGTGATAGTGCTCATGGTAATAGTGCTCATGGTGACACTGCCCGTGGTGACAGTGCCCATGGTGACACTGCCCATAGTGACATTTCCCATGGTGACAGTGCTGATGGTGAGAGTTCCCATGGTGACAGTGCACATGGTGACAGTGCTCACGGTCACAGTGCTCACTGTGGCAGTCCCAATGGTTACAGTTCTCATGGTGGCAGTGTCCATGGTGGCAGTTCCCAAGATGACAGTGCTCATGGTGACATTTCCCATGGTAACAGAGCTCATGATAACAATGTCCATGGTGACAGTGCCCATGGTGACAGTGGCCATGTTGAAAGTGCCCATGGTGACACTGCTCACCGTGAGAGTGCCCATGGTGACTATGCTAATGCTGGCGGTGTACATCGTTGGAGTTCCCATGGTGAAATTCCTCATGGTGGCACTGCCCATGGTGACAATGTCCATCGTGAGAGTGCCCATGGTGACAGTGCTCATGGTGACAGTGCACACGGTGACAGTGCTCATGTTGACAGTGCACACGGTGACAGTGCCCACCGTGACAGTGTTCATGGTGATATTGCTCATGGTGACACAGCCCATGGTTATAGTGCTCACGCTGATAGTGCTCATGGTGACAGTTCCCATGGTGACGATGCCCACGGTGACAGTGCTCATGGTGACATTGCCCACGGTGACGGTGCTCATGGTGACAGTGCTCATGGTGAAAGTGCTCATGGTGACACAGCCCATGGTGACTGTGCTAAAGCTGGCGGTGTATATGGTTGGAGTTCCCATGGTGAAATTCCTCATGGTGGCACTGCCCATGATGAGAGTGTTCATGGTGACATTTCACATGGTGACAGTGCTCATGGTGAGAGTTCCTATGGTGACATTGCTCATGTTGACAGTGCTCATGTTGACAGTGCCCACAGTGACAGTACTCATGGTGACAGTGCTCACAGTGACAGTGCCCTTGGTGATAGTACCCATGGTAATAGCGCTCAATGTGACAGTGCCCATGGTGATATTTCTCACGGTGACACTGCCCATGGTGATAGTGCTCACGGTGTTTGTGCTCATGGTGACAGTTCACATGGTGACACTGCCCCTGTTGAAAGTGCCCATGGTGACAGTGCTCATGTTGACACTGCCCATGGTGACAATGATCATGTTGACCATGCCCATGGTGACAGTGTCCATGGTGACATTGCCCATGGTGAGAGTGCTCATGGTGACAGTGTCCCTGGTGACAGTGCGCATGGTGACTGTGCCCTTAGTGACAGTTCCCATAGTGACAGTGCCCATGTTGAAAGTGCTCATGGCGACAGTGCTCATGGTGACACTGCCCATGGTGACTGTGCTGATGTTCACGGTGTACATGGTTGGAGTCCCCATGGTGAAATTCCTTATGGTGGCATTGCCCATGATGTTAGTGCTCATGGTGAATGTGTCCATGGTGACAATGCCTATGGTGACAGTGCCCATGATGACATTTCCCCGGGTGACAGTGCTCATACTGACAGTTCCCATGGTGACAGTGCCCATGGTGACAGTGCTAATGTTGACACTGCCCACGGTGACAGTGCTCATGGTGTCAGTGTCCTTGGTGATAGTACACATGGTAATAGTGCTCACGGTGACAGTGCCCACGGTGATATTGCTCATGGTGACACTGCCCATGGTGATAGTGCCAACGGTTACAGTTCTCATTGTGACAGTGCCCATGGTGACAGTGCTCATGGTGACAGTGCTCACAGTGACAGTGCCCATGGTGATATTGTTCACGGTGACACTGCCCAGGGTGATAGTGCTAACGGTGATAGTGCTCATGGTGATAGTTCCCATGGTTACAGTGCCCATGGTGACAGTGCTCATGGTGACAGTGCTCACGGTGATAGTGCTCACATTGACAGTGCCCTTGGTGATAGTGCTCACGGTGATAGTACCCACAGTGACAGTTCAAATGATGACAGTTCCCATGGTGACAGTGCCCATGATGACAGTGCTCATGGTGACAGTGTCCACGGTGAGAGTGCTCATGGTGACACTGCTCACGGTAACAGTGCCCTTGGTGATAGTACCCATGTTAATAGTGCTCACGGTGATAGAGCCCACGGTGACATTTCCCATGGTGACAGTGCTCACTTTAACAGTGTACACGATGACAGTGCCCACGGTGACAGTGTTTATGGTGATATTACTAACGGTGACACGGCCCATGTTCATAGTGCTCACGGTGATAGTGCTCATGGTGACAGTTACCATGGTGATAGGGCCCATGTTGAAAGTGCCCATGGTGACAGTGCTTATGGTGGCACTGCCCATGGTGAATGTGCTCATGCTGGCAGAGTACCTGGTTGGAGTTCCGATGGTAAAATTCCTCATGGTAGCACTGCCCATGATGATAGTGCTCATGGTGACAGTGTCCATGGTGACAGTGCCTATGGTGACAGTGCCCATTGTGATAGTGCTCATGGTGACAGTGCCCACTGTGACAGTGCTCATGGTGACAGTGCTCACGGTGACAGTGCCCTTGGTGATAGTGCTCATGGTGACAGTGCTCATGGGGACAGTGCTCACGATGACAGTGCCCTTGGTGATAGTACCCATGGTAATAGTGCTCACTGTGACAGTGCCCATGGTGATAGTGCTCATAGTGATAGTGCTCATGGTAATAGTGCTCATAGTGACACTGCCCATGGTGACACTGCCCATAGTGACATTTCCCATGGTCGCAGTGCTCATGGTGAGAGTTCCCATGGTGACAGTGCACATGGTGACAATTCCCATGGTGACACTGCTCATGGTGGCAGTGCTCACAGTGGCAGTGCCAATGGTTAAAGTGCTCGTGGTGGCAGTGTCCATGGTGGCAGTTCCCAAAGTGACAGTGCTCATGGTGACATTTCCCATGGTAACAGATTTCATGATGATAGTGTCCATGGTGACAGTGTGCATGGTGACAATGGCCTTGTTGAAAGTACCTATGGTGACAGTGCTCATGGTGACAGTGCCCACGGTGACTATGCTCATGGTGACAGTGCCCACGGTGACAGTGCTCATGGTGGCACTGCCCATGGTGACTGTGCTCATGATGGCGGTGTACATGGTTGGAGTTCCGATGGTGAAATTCCTCATGGTAGCCATGCCCATGATGATAGTGCTCACGGTGATAGTGCGCACAGTGACACTGCCCTTGGTGATAGTGCTCATGGTAATAGTGCTCACAGTGACAGTGCCCATGGTGATATTGTTCACGGTGACACTGCCCATGGTGATAGTGCTCACGGTGATAGTGCTCATGGTGATAGTTCCCATGGTGGCAGTGCCCATGGTGACAGTGCTCATGGTGACAGTGCGCACGGTGAAAATGCTCATGGTGACAGTGCTCACGGTGATAGTGCTCACATTGACAGTGCCCTTGGTGATAGTGCTCATGGTAATACTGCTCATGGTGATAGTGGTCATGGTGATAGTTCGTATGGTGACTGTGCCCATGTTGAAAGTCCCCATGGTGGCAGTGCTCATGGTGACACTCCCTGTGGTGACTATGCTCATGCTGGTGGTATACATGGTTGGAGTTCCCATGGTGAAATTCCTTATGGTGGCACTGCCCATGATGATATTGTCCATGGTGACAGTGTCCACGGTGACAGTGCCTGTGGTGACAGTGCTCATGGTGACAGTGCCAATGGTGACCGTGCTCATGGTGACAGTGCCAACAGTGACAGTGCTCATGGTGGCAGTGCCCTTGGTGATAGTACCCATGTTAATAGTGCTCACGGTGACAGTGCCCATGGTGATATTGCTCACGGTGACCCTGCCCATGTTGATAGTGCCCACGGTGATAGTGCTCAGGGTGAAAGACCCCATGGTTACAGTGCCCATGGTGACAGTGCTCATAGTGACATTGCCCATGGTGACAGTGCCCATAGTGATAGTGCCCATGGTGACATTTCCCATGGTCACAGTGCTCATGGTGACAGTGCACATGATGACAGTGCTCATGTTGACAGTGCCCACGGTGACAGTGCTCATGGTAACAGTGCTCACGGTGACAGTGCCCTTGGTGATATTTCTCATGGTGACACTGCCCATGGTGATAGTGCTCACGGTGATTGTGCTCATGGTGACAGTTCCCATGGTTACAGTGCCCACGGTGACAGTGCTCATGGTGACAGTGCCCACGGTGACAGTGCTAATGGTGACAGTGCTCATGGTGACAGTACACATGGTGACACTGCTCATGGTGACAGTGCTCACGGTGACAGTGACCTTGGTGATAGTACCCATGGTAATAGAGGTCACGGTGACTGTGCCCATGGTGATATTGCTCACAGTGACACTGCCCATGGTGATAGTGCTCACGGTGATAGTGCTCATGTTGACAGTTCCCATGGTGACAGTGCTCATGTTGACAGTGCCCACGGTGACTATGCTCATGATGAAAGTTCTCATGGTGATAGTGCTCATGGTGAGAGTGCTCATGGTGACAGTTCACATGGTAGACATGGCGAAGTTGAAAGTGCCCATGGTGACAGTGCTCATGATGACACTGCCCATGGTGACTGTGCTCATGTTGGCGGTGTACATGGTTGGAGTTCCGATGGTTAAATTCCTCACGGTAGCACTGCCCATGATGATAGTGCTCATGGTGACAGTGTCCACGGTGACAGTGCCTATGTTGACAGTGCCCATTGTGATAGTGCTCATGGTGATAGTGCCCACAGTGACAGTGCTCATGGTGACAGTTCCTATGGTGACTGTAACCATGGTGACAGTGCCCATGGTGAGAGTGCCCATGGTGACAGTGCCCATGGTGACATTTCCCATGGTGACAGTGCTGACGGTGAGAGTTCTCATGGTGAGAGTGCTCAGGTTGACATTGCACATGGTGACCGTTCCGATGGTGACAGTTCCCATGGTGATAGTGCTCATGGTGACAGTGCTCATGGTGACCGTGCACACGGTGACAATGCCCACAGTGACAATGCTCACGGTGATAGTGCTCTTGGCGATAGTGACCATTGTAATAGTGCTCACCGTGACAGTGCCCATGTTGATATTGCTCATGGTGACACTGCCCATGGTGATAGTGCTCACGGTGATAGCGCTCAGGGTGACACTGCCCTTGGTGATAGTGCTCATGGTGATAGTGCTCATGGTAATAGTGCTCATGGTGACACTGCCCATGGTGACAGTGCCCATGGTGACACTCCCGATAGTGACATTTCTTATGGTGACAGTGCTCATGGTGAGAGTTCCCATGGTGACAGTGCACATGGTGACAGTTCCCATGGTGACAGTGCTCACGGTGACCGTGCTCACTGTGGCAGTGCCAATGGTAACATTGTTCATGGTGGCAGTGTCCATGGTGGCGGTTTCCAAGATGACAGTGCTCATGGTGATATTTCCCATGGTAACAGAGTTCATGATGACAGTGTCCATGGTGACAGTGCCCATGGTGACAGTGGCCATGTAGAAAGTGCCCATGATGAAACTGCCCATGGTGACAGTGCCCATAGTGATAGTGCCCATGGTGACATTTCCCATGGTGACAGTGCTAATGGAGAGAGTTCCCATGGTGACAGTGCCCATTATGACAGTGCTCATGGTGACAGTGCCCACGGGGACAGTGCTCATTGTGATAGTGCTCATGGGGATAGTGCCCATGGTAATAGTTCTCACGGTGACAGTGCCCATGGTGATATTGCTCACGGTGACACTGCCCATGGTGATACTGCTCACGGTGATAGTGCTCATGGTGACATATCCCCTTGTGACATTTCCCATGGTGACAGTGCTCATGGTGACCGCACCCACAGTGACAATGTCCACGGTGACAGTGCTCACGGTGACACTGCCCATGGTGACAGTGCTCATGGTGATAGTGCTCATGGTGACAGTGCCCTTGGTGATAGTGCTCCTGGTGATAGTGCTTATGGAGACATTTCCCATGGTGACAGTGCTCATGTTGACAGTCCCCATGGTGACTGTGCTCATGCTGGCGGTGTACATGGTTGGAGTTACAATGGTGAAATTCCTTATTTTGGCACTGCCCATGATGATAGTGCTCATGGTGAAGGTGTCCATGGTGACAGCGCCCATGGTGACAGTGCCCATGGTGATATTTCCCATGGTGATAGTGCTCATGGTGAGAGTTCCCATGGTGACAGTGCTCATCTTGGCAGTGCCCATAGTGACCGTTCCCATGGTGACAGTTCCCATGGTGATAGGGCTCATGGTTACAGTGCTCATGGTGACAGTGAACACGGTGACAGTGCCCGCAGTGACAGTGCTCATGGTGATAGTGCTCATGCTTATAGTGCCCACGGTGAAAGTAGTCATGGTGAAAGTGTTCACGGTGATAGTGCTCACGGTGACAGTGCCCTTAATGATAGTGTTCCTGGTGATAGTGCTCATGGTGATAGTGCTCATGGTGACACGGCCCATGGTGAATGTGCTCATGCTGGCGGTGTACATGGTTGGAGTTCCCATGGTGAAATTCCTTATGGTGGCAATGCCCATGATGATAGTGCTCATGGTGAGAGTGTCCATGTTGACAATGCCTATGGTGACAGTGCCCATGGTGACATTTCCCATGGTGACAGTGCTCATAGTGAGAGTTCCCATGGTGACAATGCTTATGTTGACAACGCCCATGATGACAGTGCTCATGGTGACAGTGCCCACGGTGAAAATCCTCATGGTGACAGTGCTCACGGTGACAGTGCCCATTGTGATAGTGCTCACGGTGATAGTGCCCTCAGTGACAGTTCTAATGGTGACAATTCCATGGTGACAGTGCCCATGATGACCGTGCTCATGGTGACAGTGCCCACGGTGACATTTCTCATGGTGACAGTGCTCACGGTGACAGTGCCCTTGGTGATAGTACCCATGGTAATAGTGGTCACGGTGACATGGCCCATGGTGATATTGCTCACGGTGATGCTACCCATGGTGATAGTGCTCACGGTGACATTCCCATGGTTACAGTGCCCATGGTGATATTGCTCACGGTGACACTGCCCATGATGACAGTGCTCATGGTGACAATGCCCATTCTGACAATGCTCATAGTGACAGTGCTCACGGTGACAGTGCCCTTGATGATAGTACTCATGGTAATAGTGCTCATGGTGACAGTTCCCATGGTGACAGTGCTCACTGTGGCAGTGCCAATGGTTACAGTGCTCATGGTGGCAGTGTCCATGGTGGCAGTTCCCAAGATGACAGTGCTCATGGTGACATTTCCCATGGTAACAGAGCTCATGATGACAGTGTCCATGGTGACAGTGCCCATGGTGACAGTGGCCATGTTGAAAGTGCCCATGGTGACACTGCTCATGGTGACAGTGCCCATGATGACTATGCTCATGCTGGCTGTGTACATGCTTGGAGATCCCATGGTGAAATTCCTCATGGTGGCACTGCCCATGATGATAGTGCTCATGGTGACAGTGTCCATGGTGACATTGCCTATGGTGACAGTTCCCATTGTGATAGTGCTCACGGTGATAGGGCCCACAGGGACAGTTCTAATGGTGACAGTTCCAATGGTGACAGTGCCCATGATGATAGTGCTTATGGTGACAGTGCCCACGGTGACAGTGCTCATGGTGACATTGCTCATGGTGACAGTGCCATTGGTGATAGTACCCATGGTAAAAGTGCTCATGGTGACATTGCCCATGGTGATATTGCTCACGGTGACACCGCCCATGGTGATAGTGCTCAAGGTGATAGTGCTCATGGTGACGGTTCCCATGGTTACAGTGCCCATGGTGACAGTGCTCATGCTGACAGTGCTCACGGTGACTATGCTCATGGTGACAGTGCTCACGGTGATAGTGCTCAAGGTGACAGTTCGCATGGTGACAGGGCCCATGTTGAAAGTGCCCATGGTGACACTGCTCATGGTGGCACTGCCCATGGTGACTGTGCTCATGCTGGCGGTGTACATGGTTGGAGTTCCGATGGTGAAATTCCTCATGGTAGCACTGCCCATGATGATAGTGCTCACGGTGAAAGTGTCCATGGTGACAGTGCCTATGGTGACAGTGCCCATTGTGATAGTGCTCATGGTGATAGTGCCCAAAGTGACAGTGCTCATTGTGACAGTTCCTATGGTGACAGTGCCCATGATGATAGTGCTCATGGTAAAAGTTCCCACTGTGATAGTGCTCACGGTGAAAGTGCTCACGGTGACAGTGCCCTTGGTGATAGTGCTCTTGGTGATAGTGCTCATGGTAATAGTGCACATGGTGACACTGCCCATGGTGACAGTGCCCATGGTGACACTGCCCATAGTAACATTTCCCATGGTGACAGTGCTCATGTTGACAGTGCCCATGGTGACAGTGACCATGGTGAGTGTGCCCATGGTGACAGTGCCCATGGTGACAGTGTCCATGGTGACAGTGCTCACCTTGACAGTGCCCTTGGTGATAGTACCCATGTTAATATTGCTCACGGTTACAGTGCCCATGGTGATAGTGCTCATGGTGATAGTGCTCATGGTGACAGTTACCTTGGTGATAGTGCTCATGGTGATAGTGCTCATGGTGATAGTTCGCATGGTGACAGTGCCCATGTGGAAAGTCTCCATGAAGGCAGTGCTCATGGTGACACTGCCCATGGTGACTGTGCCCTTGCTGGCGGTGTACATGTTTGGAGTTCCCATGGTGAAATTCCTTATGGTGGCACTGCCCATGATGATAGTGTTCATCGTGACAATGTCCATGGTGACAGTGCCTATGGTGACAGTGCCCATTGTGATAGTGCTCACGGTGATAGTGCCCTCAGTGTCAGTTCTAATGGTGACAGTTCCCATGGTGATAGAGCCCATGATGACAGTGCTCATGGTGACAGTGCCCACGGTAACATTGCTCATGGTGACAGTGCTCACGGTGACAGTAACCTTGGTGATAGTACCCATGGTAATAGAGGTCACGGTGACAGTGCCCATTTTGATATTGCTCACGGTGACACTGCCCATGGTGATAGTGCTCACGGTGATAGTGCTCAGGGTGACAGTTCCCATGGTTACATTGCCCATGGTGACAGTGCTCATGGTGACAGTGCCCGTGGTGACTATGCTCATGGTGACATTGCTCACAGAGATACTGCTCATGGTGACAGTTCGCATGGCGACAGGGCCCATGTTAAAAGTGCCCATGGTGACAGTGCTCATGGTGGCACTGCCCATGGTGACTCTGCTCATGCTGGCAGTGTACATGGTTGGAGTTCCCATGGGGAAATTCCTTATGGTGGCAATGCCCATGATGATAGTGCTCATGGTGACAGTGCTCATGGTGACAGTGTACATGGTGACAATCCACACGGTGACAGTGCTCACGGTGATAGTTCTCATGGCGATAGTGCCCATTGTAATAGTGCTCACGGTGACACTGCCCATGGTGACAGTGCTCACGGGGATAGTGCGCACAGTGACACTGCCCTTGGTGATAGTGCTCTTGGTGATAGTGCTCATGGTAATAGTGCTCATGGTGACACTGCCCGTGGTGACAGTGCCCATGGTGACACTGCCCATAGTGACATTTCCCATGGTGACAGTGCTGATGGTGAGAGTTCCCATGGTGACAGTGCACATGGTGACAGTGCTCACGGTCACAGTGCTCACTGTGGCAGTGCCAATGGTTACAGTTCTCATGGTGGCAGTGTCCATGGTGGCAGTTCCCAAGATGACAGTGCTCATGGTGACATTTCCCATGGTAACAGAGCTCATGATAACAATGTCCATGGTGACAGTGCCCATGGTGACAGTGGCCATGTTGAAAGTGCCCATGGTGACACTGCTCACCGTGAGAGTGCCCATGGTGACTATGCTAATGCTGGCGGTGTACATCGTTGGAGTTCCCATGGTGAAATTCCTCATGGTGGCACTGCCCATGGTGACAATGTCCATCGTGAGAGTGCCCATGGTGACAGTGCTCATGGTGACAGTGCACACGGTGACAGTGCTCATGTTGACAGTGCACACGGTGACAGTGCCCACCGTGACAGTGTTCATGGTGATATTGCTCATGGTGACACAGCCCATGGTTATAGTGCTCACGCTGATAGTGCTCATGGTGACAGTTCCCATGGTGACGATGCCCACGGTGACAGTGCTCATGGTGACATTGCCCACGGTGACGGTGCTCATGGTGACAGTGCTCATGGTGAAAGTGCTCATGGTGACACAGCCCATGGTGACTGTGCTAAAGCTGGCGGTGTATATGGTTGGAGTTCCCATGGTGAAATTCCTCATGGTGGCACTGCCCATGATGAGAGTGTTCATGGTGACATTTCACATGGTGACAGTGCTCATGGTGAGAGTTCCTATGGTGACATTGCTCATGTTGACAGTGCTCATGTTGACAGTGCCCACAGTGACAGTACTCATGGTGACAGTGCTCACAGTGACAGTGCCCTTGGTGATAGTACCCATGGTAATAGCGCTCAATGTGACAGTGCCCATGGTGATATTTCTCACAGTGACACTGCCCATGGTGATAGTGCTCACGGTGTTTGTGCTCATGGTGACAGTTCACATGGTGACACTGCCCCTGTTGAAAGTGCCCATGGTGACAGTGCTCATGTTGACACTGCCCATGGTGACAATGATCATGTTGACCATGCCCATGGTGACAGCGTCCATGGTGACATTGCCCATGGTGAGAGTGCTCATGGTGACAGTGTCCCTGGTGACAGTGCGCATGGTGACTGTGCCCTTAGTGACAGTTCCCATAGTGACAGTGCCCATGTTGAAAGTGCTCATGGCGACAGTGCTCATGGTGACACTGCCCATGGTGACTGTGCTGATGTTCACGGTGTACATGGTTGGAGTCCCCATGGTGAAATTCCTTATGGTGGCATTGCCCATGATGTTAGTGCTCATGGTGAATGTGTCCATGGTGACAATGCCTATGGTGACAGTGCCCATGATGACATTTCCCCGGGTGACAGTGCTCATACTGACAGTTCCCATGGTGACAGTGCCCATGGTGACAGTGCTAATGTTGACACTGCCCACGGTGACAGTGCTCATGGTGTCAGTGTCCTTGGTGATAGTACACATGGTAATAGTGCTCACGGTGACAGTGCCCACGGTGATATTGCTCATGGTGACACTGCCCATGGTGATAGTGCCAACGGTTACAGTTCTCATTGTGACAGTGCCCATGGTGACAGTGCTCATGGTGACAGTGCTCACAGTGACAGTGCCCATGGTGATATTGTTCACGGTGACACTGCCCAGGGTGATAGTGCTAACGGTGATAGTGCTCATGGTGATAGTTCCCATGGTTACAGTGCCCATGGTGACAGTGCTCATGGTGACAGTGCTCACGGTGATAGTGCTCACATTGACAGTGCCCTTGGTGATAGTGCTCACGGTGATAGTACCCACAGTGACAGTTCAAATGATGACAGTTCCCATGGTGACAGTGCCCATGATGACAGTGCTCATGGTGACAGTGTCCACGGTGAGAGTGCTCATGGTGACACTGCTCACGGTAACAGTGCCCTTGGTGATAGTACCCATGTTAATAGTGCTCACGGTGATAGAGCCCACGGTGACATTTCCCATGGTGACAGTGCTCACTTTAACAGTGTACACGATGACAGTGCCCACGGTGACAGTGTTTATGGTGATATTACTAACGGTGACACGGCCCATGTTCATAGTGCTCACGGTGATAGTGCTCATGGTGACAGTTACCATGGTGATAGGGCCCATGTTGAAAGTGCCCATGGTGACAGTGCTTATGGTGGCACTGCCCATGGTGAATGTGCTCATGCTGGCAGAGTACCTGGTTGGAGTTCCGATGGTAAAATTCCTCATGGTAGCACTCCCCATGATGTTAGTGCTCATGGTGACAGTGTCCAAGGTGACAGTGCCTATGGTGACAGTGCCCATTGTGATAGTGCTCATGGTGATAGTGCCCACAGTGACAGTGCTCATTGTGACCTTTCCTATGGTGACAGTGCCCATGATGACAGTGCTCATGGTGACAGTGCCCACTGTGATAGTGATCACGGTGAAAGTGCTCACGGTGACAGTGCCCTTGGTGATAGTGCTCATGGTGACAGTTCGCATTGTGACAGTTCCCAAGTTGAAAGTGCCCATGGTGACAGTACCCATGGTGACAGTGCCCATGGTGACACAGCCCATGGTGACTGTGCTAAAGCTGGCGGTGTATATGGTTGGAGTTCCCATGATGAAATTCCTCATGGTGGCACTCCCCATGATGATAGTGCTCATGGTGACAGTGCCCAGGGTGAAATTATCCATGGTGACAGTGCTCATGGTGAGAGTTCCTATGGTGACTGTGCTCATGTTGACAGTGCCCATGGTGATAGTGCCCACGGTGACACTGCGCAAGGTGATAGTGCTCAACGTGATAGTGCCCATGGTAATAGTGCTGATGGTGACACTGCCCATGTTGATATTGCTCACGGTGACACTGCCCATGGTGATAGTGCTCACGGTGATAGTGCTCACGGTGACAGTGCCCTTGGTGATATTGCTCATGGTGATACAGCTCATGGTGGAAGTTCGCATGGTGACACTGCCCCTGTTGAAATTGCCCATGGTGACAGTGCTCATGTTGACACTGCCCATGGTGACTGTGCTCACGATGGAGGTGTACATGGTTGGAGTTCCCATGGTACAACTGTTATGGTGGTACTGCCCATGATGATAGTGTTCATGGTGACAGTGTCCATGGTGACAGTGCCCATGGTGATAGTGCCTATTGTGAGAGTGCCCATGGTGACAGTTCCCATGGTGACCATTTCCATGGTGATAATGCTCATGTTGACAGTGCCAACCGTGACAATGCTCATGGTGAGAGTTCCCATGGTGAAAGTGATCATCTTGACAATGCCCATGGCGACCGTTCCCATGGTGACATTTCCCATGGTGATAGTACTCACCGTGATAGTGCCCATGGTGACAGTTCCCATGGATACAGTGTCCATGGTGACAGTGCTCATGGTTGCACTGCCCATGGTGACTGTGCTCATGCTGGTGGTGTACGTGGTCGGAACTCCGATGGTGAAATTCCTCATGGTAGCACTCCCCATGATGTTAGTGCTCATGGTGACAGTGTCCAAGGTGACAGTGCCTATGGTGACAGTGCCCATTGTGATAGTGCTCACGGTGATACTGCTCACAGTGACAGTGCTCATTGTGACCGTTCCTATGGTGACAGTGCCCATGATGACAGTGCTCATGGTGACAGTGCCCACTGTGATAGTGCTCACGGTGAAAGTGCTCATGGTGACACAGCCCATGGTGACTGTGCTAAAGCTGGCGGTGTATATGGTTGGAGTTCCCATGGTGAAATTCCTCATGGTGGCACTGCCCATGATGAGAGTGTTCATGGTGACATTTCACATGGTGACAGTGCTCATGGTGAGAGTTCCTATGGTGACATTGCTCATGTTGACAGTGCTCATGTTGACAGTGCCCACAGTGACAGTACTCATGGTGACAGTGCTCACAGTGACAGTGCCCTTGGTGATAGTACCCATGGTAATAGCGCTCAATGTGACAGTGCCCATGGTGATATTTCTCACAGTGACACTGCCCATGGTGATAGTGCTCACGGTGTTTGTGCTCATGGTGACAGTTCACATGGTGACACTGCCCCTGTTGAAAGTGCCCATGGTGACAGTGCTCATGTTGACACTGCCCATGGTGACAATGATCATGTTGACCATGCCCATGGTGACAGCGTCCATGGTGACATTGCCCATGGTGAGAGTGCTCATGGTGACAGTGTCCCTGGTGACAGTGCGCATGGTGACTGTGCCCTTAGTGACAGTTCCCATAGTGACAGTGCCCATGTTGAAAGTGCTCATGGCGACAGTGCTCATGGTGACACTGCCCATGGTGACTGTGCTGATGTTCACGGTGTACATGGTTGGAGTCCCCATGGTGAAATTCCTTATGGTGGCATTGCCCATGATGTTAGTGCTCATGGTGAATGTGTCCATGGTGACAATGCCTATGGTGACAGTGCCCATGATGACATTTCCCCGGGTGACAGTGCTCATACTGACAGTTCCCATGGTGACAGTGCCCATGGTGACAGTGCTAATGTTGACACTGCCCACGGTGACAGTGCTCATGGTGTCAGTGTCCTTGGTGATAGTACACATGGTAATAGTGCTCACGGTGACAGTGCCCACGGTGATATTGCTCATGGTGACACTGCCCATGGTGATAGTGCCAACGGTTACAGTTCTCATTGTGACAGTGCCCATGGTGACAGTGCTCATGGTGACAGTGCTCACAGTGACAGTGCCCATGGTGATATTGTTCACGGTGACACTGCCCAGGGTGATAGTGCTAACGGTGATAGTGCTCATGGTGATAGTTCCCATGGTTACAGTGCCCATGGTGACAGTGCTCATGGTGACAGTGCTCACGGTGATAGTGCTCACATTGACAGTGCCCTTGGTGATAGTGCTCACGGTGATAGTACCCACAGTGACAGTTCAAATGATGACAGTTCCCATGGTGACAGTGCCCATGATGACAGTGCTCATGGTGACAGTGTCCACGGTGAGAGTGCTCATGGTGACACTGCTCACGGTAACAGTGCCCTTGGTGATAGTACCCATGTTAATAGTGCTCACGGTGATAGAGCCCACGGTGACATTTCCCATGGTGACAGTGCTCACTTTAACAGTGTACACGATGACAGTGCCCACGGTGACAGTGTTTATGGTGATATTACTAACGGTGACACGGCCCATGTTCATAGTGCTCACGGTGATAGTGCTCATGGTGACAGTTACCATGGTGATAGGGCCCATGTTGAAAGTGCCCATGGTGACAGTGCTTATGGTGGCACTGCCCATGGTGAATGTGCTCATGCTGGCAGAGTACCTGGTTGGAGTTCCGATGGTAAAATTCCTCATGGTAGCACTGCCCATGATGATAGTGCTCATGGTGACAGTGTCCATGGTGACAGTGCCTATGGTGACAGTGCCCATTGTGATAGTGCTCATGGTGACAGTGCCCACTGTGACAGTGCTCATGGTGACAGTGCTCACGGTGACAGTGCCCTTGGTGATAGTGCTCATGGTGACAGTGCTCATGGGGACAGTGCTCACGATGACAGTGCCCTTGGTGATAGTACCCATGGTAATAGTGCTCACTGTGACAGTGCCCATGGTGATAGTGCTCATAGTGATAGTGCTCATGGTAATAGTGCTCATAGTGACACTGCCCATGGTGACACTGCCCATAGTGACATTTCCCATGGTCGCAGTGCTCATGGTGAGAGTTCCCATGGTGACAGTGCACATGGTGACAATTCCCATGGTGACACTGCTCATGGTGGCAGTGCTCACTGTGGCAGTGCCAATGGTTAAAGTGCTCGTGGTGGCAGTGTCCATGGTGGCAGTTCCCAAAGTGACAGTGCTCATGGTGACATTTCCCATGGTAACAGATTTCATGATGATAGTGTCCATGGTGACAGTGCGCATGGTGACAATGGCCTTGTTGAAAGTACCTATGGTGACAGTGCTCATGGTGACAGTGCCCACGGTGACTATGCTCATGGTGACAGTGCCCATGGTGACAGTGCTCATGGTGGCACTGCCCATGGTGACTGTGCTCATGATGGCGGTGTACATGGTTGGAGTTCCGATGGTGAAATTCCTCATGGTAGCCATGCCCATGATGATAGTGCTCACGGTGATAGTGCGCACAGTGACACTGCCCTTGGTGATAGTGCTCATGGTAATAGTGCTCACAGTGACAGTGCCCATGGTGATATTGTTCACGGTGACACTGCCCATGGTGATAGTGCTCACGGTGATAGTGCTCATGGTGATAGTTCCCATGGTGGCAGTGCCCATGGTGACAGTGCTCATGGTGACAGTGCGCACGGTGAAAATGCTCATGGTGACAGTGCTCACGGTGATAGTGCTCACATTGACAGTGCCCTTGGTGATAGTGCTCATGGTAATACTGCTCATGGTGATAGTGGTCATGGTGATAGTTCGTATGGTGACTGTGCCCATGTTGAAAGTCCCCATGGTGGCAGTGCTCATGGTGACACTCCCTGTGGTGACTATGCTCATGCTGGTGGTATACATGGTTGGAGTTCCCATGGTGAAATTCCTTATGGTGGCACTGCCCATGATGATATTGTCCATGGTGACAGTGTCCACGGTGACAGTGCCTGTGGTGACAGTGCTCATGGTGACAGTGCCAATGGTGACCGTGCTCATGGTGACAGTGCCAACAGTGACAGTGCTCATGGTGGCAGTGCCCTTGGTGATAGTACCCATGTTAATAGTGCTCACGGTGACAGTGCCCATGGTGATATTGCTCACGGTGACCCTGCCCATGTTGATAGTGCCCACGGTGATAGTGCTCAGGGTGAAAGACCCCATGGTTACAGTGCCCATGGTGACAGTGCTCATAGTGACATTGCCCATGGTGACAGTGCCCATAGTGATAGTGCCCATGGTGACATTTCCCATGGTCACAGTGCTCATGGTGACAGTGCACATGATGACAGTGCTCATGTTGACAGTGCCCACGGTGACAGTGCTCATGGTAACAGTGCTCACGGTGACAGTGCCCTTGGTGATATTTCTCATGGTGACACTGCCCATGGTGATAGTGCTCACGGTGATTGTGCTCATGGTGACAGTTCCCATGGTTACCGTGCCCACGGTGACAGTGCTCACGGTGACAGTGCCCACGGTGATATTGCTCATGGTGACACTGCCCATGGTGATAGTGCCAACGGTTACAGTTCTCATTGTGACAGTGCCCATGGTGACAGTGCTCATGGTGACAGTGCTCACAGTGACAGTGCCCATGGTGATATTGTTCACGGTGACACTGCCCAGGGTGATAGTGCTAACGGTGATAGTGCTCATGGTGATAGTTCCCATGGTTACAGTGCCCATGGTGACAGTGCTCATGGTGACAGTGCTCACGGTGATAGTGCTCACATTGACAGTGCCCTTGGTGATAGTGCTCACGGTGATAGTACCCACAGTGACAGTTCAAATGATGACAGTTCCCATGGTGACAGTGCCCATGATGACAGTGCTCATGGTGACAGTGTCCACGGTGAGAGTGCTCATGGTGACACTGCTCACGGTAACAGTGCCCTTGGTGATAGTACCCATGTTAATAGTGCTCACGGTGATAGAGCCCACGGTGACATTTCCCATGGTGACAGTGCTCACTTTAACAGTGTACACGATGACAGTGCCCACGGTGACAGTGTTTATGGTGATATTACTAACGGTGACACGGCCCATGTTCATAGTGCTCACGGTGATAGTGCTCATGGTGACAGTTACCATGGTGATAGGGCCCATGTTGAAAGTGCCCATGGTGACAGTGCTTATGGTGGCACTGCCCATGGTGAATGTGCTCATGCTGGCAGAGTACCTGGTTGGAGTTCCGATGGTAAAATTCCTCATGGTAGCACTGCCCATGATGATAGTGCTCATGGTGACAGTGTCCATGGTGACAGTGCCTATGGTGACAGTGCCCATTGTGATAGTGCTCATGGTGACAGTGCCCACTGTGACAGTGCTCATGGTGACAGTGCTCACGGTGACAGTGCCCTTGGTGATAGTGCTCATGGTGACAGTGCTCATGGGGACAGTGCTCACGATGACAGTGCCCTTGGTGATAGTACCCATGGTAATAGTGCTCACTGTGACAGTGCCCATGGTGATAGTGCTCATAGTGATAGTGCTCATGGTAATAGTGCTCATAGTGACACTGCCCATGGTGACACTGCCCATAGTGACATTTCCCATGGTCGCAGTGCTCATGGTGAGAGTTCCCATGGTGACAGTGCACATGGTGACAATTCCCATGGTGACACTGCTCATGGTGGCAGTGCTCACAGTGGCAGTGCCAATGGTTAAAGTGCTCGTGGTGGCAGTGTCCATGGTGGCAGTTCCCAAAGTGACAGTGCTCATGGTGACATTTCCCATGGTAACAGATTTCATGATGATAGTGTCCATGGTGACAGTGTGCATGGTGACAATGGCCTTGTTGAAAGTACCTATGGTGACAGTGCTCATGGTGACAGTGCCCACGGTGACTATGCTCATGGTGACAGTGCCCACGGTGACAGTGCTCATGGTGGCACTGCCCATGGTGACTGTGCTCATGATGGCGGTGTACATGGTTGGAGTTCCGATGGTGAAATTCCTCATGGTAGCCATGCCCATGATGATAGTGCTCACGGTGATAGTGCGCACAGTGACACTGCCCTTGGTGATAGTGCTCATGGTAATAGTGCTCACAGTGACAGTGCCCATGGTGATATTGTTCACGGTGACACTGCCCATGGTGATAGTGCTCACGGTGATAGTGCTCATGGTGATAGTTCCCATGGTGGCAGTGCCCATGGTGACAGTGCTCATGGTGACAGTGCGCACGGTGAAAATGCTCATGGTGACAGTGCTCACGGTGATAGTGCTCACATTGACAGTGCCCTTGGTGATAGTGCTCATGGTAATACTGCTCATGGTGATAGTGGTCATGGTGATAGTTCGTATGGTGACTGTGCCCATGTTGAAAGTCCCCATGGTGGCAGTGCTCATGGTGACACTCCCTGTGGTGACTATGCTCATGCTGGTGGTATACATGGTTGGAGTTCCCATGGTGAAATTCCTTATGGTGGCACTGCCCATGATGATATTGTCCATGGTGACAGTGTCCACGGTGACAGTGCCTGTGGTGACAGTGCTCATGGTGACAGTGCCAATGGTGACCGTGCTCATGGTGACAGTGCCAACAGTGACAGTGCTCATGGTGGCAGTGCCCTTGGTGATAGTACCCATGTTAATAGTGCTCACGGTGACAGTGCCCATGGTGATATTGCTCACGGTGACCCTGCCCATGTTGATAGTGCCCACGGTGATAGTGCTCAGGGTGAAAGACCCCATGGTTACAGTGCCCATGGTGACAGTGCTCATAGTGACATTGCCCATGGTGACAGTGCCCATAGTGATAGTGCCCATGGTGACATTTCCCATGGTCACAGTGCTCATGGTGACAGTGCACATGATGACAGTGCTCATGTTGACAGTGCCCACGGTGACAGTGCTCATGGTAACAGTGCTCACGGTGACAGTGCCCTTGGTGATATTTCTCATGGTGACACTGCCCATGGTGATAGTGCTCACGGTGATTGTGCTCATGGTGACAGTTCCCATGGTTACAGTGCCCACGGTGACAGTGCTCATGGTGACAGTGCCCACGGTGACAGTGCTAATGGTGACAGTGCTCATGGTGACAGTACACATGGTGACACTGCTCATGGTGACAGTGCTCACGGTGACAGTGACCTTGGTGATAGTACCCATGGTAATAGAGGTCACGGTGACTGTGCCCATGGTGATATTGCTCACAGTGACACTGCCCATGGTGATAGTGCTCACGGTGATAGTGCTCATGTTGACAGTTCCCATGGTGACAGTGCTCATGTTGACAGTGCCCACGGTGACTATGCTCATGATGAAAGTTCTCATGGTGATAGTGCTCATGGTGAGAGTGCTCATGGTGACAGTTCACATGGTAGACATGGCGAAGTTGAAAGTGCCCATGGTGACAGTGCTCATGATGACACTGCCCATGGTGACTGTGCTCATGTTGGCGGTGTACATGGTTGGAGTTCCGATGGTTAAATTCCTCACGGTAGCACTGCCCATGATGATAGTGCTCATGGTGACAGTGTCCACGGTGACAGTGCCTATGTTGACAGTGCCCATTGTGATAGTGCTCATGGTGATAGTGCCCACAGTGACAGTGCTCATGGTGACAGTTCCTATGGTGACTGTAACCATGGTGACAGTGCCCATGGTGAGAGTGCCCATGGTGACAGTGCCCATGGTGACATTTCCCATGGTGACAGTGCTGACGGTGAGAGTTCTCATGGTGAGAGTGCTCAGGTTGACATTGCACATGGTGACCGTTCCGATGGTGACAGTTCCCATGGTGATAGTGCTCATGGTGACAGTGCTCATGGTGACCGTGCACACGGTGACAATGCCCACAGTGACAATGCTCACGGTGATAGTGCTCTTGGCGATAGTGACCATTGTAATAGTGCTCACCGTGACAGTGCCCATGTTGATATTGCTCATGGTGACACTGCCCATGGTGATAGTGCTCACGGTGATAGCGCTCAGGGTGACACTGCCCTTGGTGATAGTGCTCATGGTGATAGTGCTCATGGTAATAGTGCTCATGGTGACACTGCCCATGGTGATAGTGCCAACGGTTACAGTTCTCATTGTGACAGTGCCCATGGTGACAGTGCTCATGGTGACAGTGCTCACAGTGACAGTGCCCATGGTGATATTGTTCACGGTGACACTGCCCAGGGTGATAGTGCTAACGGTGATAGTGCTCATGGTGATAGTTCCCATGGTTACAGTGCCCATGGTGACAGTGCTCATGGTGACAGTGCTCACGGTGATAGTGCTCACATTGACAGTGCCCTTGGTGATAGTGCTCACGGTGATAGTACCCACAGTGACAGTTCAAATGATGACAGTTCCCATGGTGACAGTGCCCATGATGACAGTGCTCATGGTGACAGTGTCCACGGTGAGAGTGCTCATGGTGACACTGCTCACGGTAACAGTGCCCTTGGTGATAGTACCCATGTTAATAGTGCTCACGGTGATAGAGCCCACGGTGACATTTCCCATAGTGACAGTGCTCACTTTAACAGTGTACACGATGACAGTGCCCACGGTGACAGTGTTTATGGTGATATTACTAACGGTGACACGGCCCATGTTCATAGTGCTCACGGTGATAGTGCTCATGGTGACAGTTACCATGGTGATAGGGCCCATGTTGAAAGTGCCCATGGTGACAGTGCTTATGGTGGCACTGCCCATGGTGAATGTGCTCATGCTGGCAGAGTACCTGGTTGGAGTTCCGATGGTAAAATTCCTCATGGTAGCACTGCCCATGATGATAGTGCTCATGGTGACAGTGTCCATGGTGACAGTGCCTATGGTGACAGTGCCCATTGTGATAGTGCTCATGGTGACAGTGCCCACTGTGACAGTGCTCATGGTGACAGTGCTCACGGTGACAGTGCCCTTGGTGATAGTGCTCATGGTGACAGTGCTCATGGGGACAGTGCTCACGATGACAGTGCCCTTGGTGATAGTACCCATGGTAATAGTGCTCACTGTGACAGTGCCCATGGTGATAGTGCTCATAGTGATAGTGCTCATGGTAATAGTGCTCATAGTGACACTGCCCATGGTGACACTGCCCATAGTGACATTTCCCATGGTCGCAGTGCTCATGGTGAGAGTTCCCATGGTGACAGTGCACATGGTGACAATTCCCATGGTGACACTGCTCATGGTGGCAGTGCTCACAGTGGCAGTGCCAATGGTTAAAGTGCTCGTGGTGGCAGTGTCCATGGTGGCAGTTCCCAAAGTGACAGTGCTCATGGTGACATTTCCCATGGTAACAGATTTCATGATGATAGTGTCCATGGTGACAGTGTGCATGGTGACAATGGCCTTGTTGAAAGTACCTATGGTGACAGTGCTCATGGTGACAGTGCCCACGGTGACTATGCTCATGGTGACAGTGCCCACGGTGACAGTGCTCATGGTGGCACTGCCCATGGTGACTGTGCTCATGATGGCGGTGTACATGGTTGGAGTTCCGATGGTGAAATTCCTCATGGTAGCCATGCCCATGATGATAGTGCTCACGGTGATAGTGCGCACAGTGACACTGCCCTTGGTGATAGTGCTCATGGTAATAGTGCTCACAGTGACAGTGCCCATGGTGATATTGTTCACGGTGACACTGCCCATGGTGATAGTGCTCACGGTGATAGTGCTCATGGTGATAGTTCCCATGGTGGCAGTGCCCATGGTGACAGTGCTCATGGTGACAGTGCGCACGGTGAAAATGCTCATGGTGACAGTGCTCACGGTGATAGTGCTCACATTGACAGTGCCCTTGGTGATAGTGCTCATGGTAATACTGCTCATGGTGATAGTGGTCATGGTGATAGTTCGTATGGTGACTGTGCCCATGTTGAAAGTCCCCATGGTGGCAGTGCTCATGGTGACACTCCCCGTGGTGACTATGCTCATGCTGGTGGTATACATGGTTGGAGTTCCCATGGTGAAATTCCTTATGGTGGCACTGCCCATGATGATATTGTCCATGGTGACAGTGTCCACGGTGACAGTGCCTATGGTGACAGTGCTCATGGTGACAGTGCCAATGGTGACCGTGCTCATGGTGACAGTGCCAACAGTGACAGTGCTCATGGTGGCAGTGCCCTTGGTGATAGTACCCATGTTAATAGTGCTCACGGTGACAGTGCCCATGGTGATATTGCTCACGGTGACGCTGCCCATGTTGATTGTGCCCACGGTGATAGTGCTCAGGATGAAAGACCCCATGGTTAGAGTGCCCATGGTGACAGTGCTCATAGTGACATTGCCCATGGTGACAGTGCCCATAGTGATAGTGCCCATGGTGACATTTCCCATGGTCACAGTGCTCATGGTGACAGTGCACATGATGACAGTGCTCATGTTGACAGTGCCCACGGTGACAGTGCTCATGGTAACAGTGCTCACGGTGACAGTGCCCTTGGTGATATTTCTCATGGTGACACTGCCCATGGTGATAGTGCTCACGGTGATTGTGCTCATGGTGACAGTTCCCATGGTTACAGTGCCCACGGTGACAGTGCTCATGGTGACAGTGCCCATGGTGACAGTGCTCATGGTGATAGTGCTCATGGTGACACGGCCCATGGTGACTCTGCTCATGCTGGCAGTGTACATGGTTGGAGTTCCCATGGGGAAATTCCTTATGGTGGCAATGCCCATGATGATAGTGCTCATGGTGACAGTGCTCATGGTGACAGTGTACATGGTGACAATCCACACGGTGACAGTGCTCACGGTGATAGTTCTCATGGCGATAGTGCCCATTGTAATAGTGCTCACGGTGACACTGCCCATGGTGATAGTGCTCACGGGGATAGTGCGCACAGTGACACTGCCCTTGGTGATAGTGCTCTTGTTGATAGTGCTCATGGTAATAGTGCTCATGGTGACACTGCCCGTGGTGAGAGTGCCCATGGTGACACTGCCCATAGTGACATTTCCCATGGTGACAGTGCTGATGGTGAGAGTTCCCATGGTGACAGTGCACATGGTGACAGTGCTCACGGTCACAGTGCTCACTGTGGCAGTGCCAATGGTTACAGTTCTCATGGTGGCAGTGTCCATGGTGGCAGTTCCCAAGATGACAGTGCTCATGGTGACATTTCCCATGGTAACAGAGCTCATGATAACAGTGTCCATGGTGACAGTGCCCATGGTGACAGTGGCCATGTTGAAAGTGCCCATGGTGACACTGCTCACCGTGAGAGTGCCCATGGTGACTATGCTAATGCTGGCGGTGTACATCGTTGGAGTTCCCATGGTGAAATTCCTCATGGTGGCACTGCCCATGGTGACAATGTCCATCGTGAGAGTGCCCATGGTGACAGTGCTCATGGTGACAGTGCACACGGTGACAGTGCTCATGTTGACAGTGCACACGGTGACAGTGCCCACCGTGACAGTGTTCATGGTGATATTGCTCATGGTGACACAGCCCATGGTTATAGTGCTCACGCTGATAGTGCTCATGGTGACAGTTCCCATGGTGACGATGCCCACGGTGACAGTGCTCATGGTGACATTGCCCACGGTGACGGTGCTCATGGTGACAGTGCTCATGGTGACAGTGCTCATGGTGACACAGCCCATGGTGACTGTGCTAAAGCTGGCGGTGTATATGGTTGGAGTTCCCATGGTGAAATTCCTCATGGTGGCACTGCCCATGATGAGAGTGCTCATGGTGACATTTCACATGGTGACAGTGCTCATGGTGAGAGTTCCTATGGTGACATTGCTCATGTTGACAGTGCTCATGTTGACAGTGCCCACAGTGACAGTACTCATGGTGACAGTGCTCACAGTGACAGTGCCCTTGGTGATAGTACCCATGGTAATAGCGCTCAATGTGACAGTGCCCATGGTGATATTTCTCACGGTGACACTGCCCATGGTGATAGTGCTCACGGTGTTTGTGCTCATGGTGACAGTTCACATGGTGACACTGCCCCTGTTGAAAGTGCCCATGGTGACAGTGCTCATGTTGACACTGCCCATGGTGACAATGATCATGTTGACCATGCCCATGGTGACAGCGTCCATGGTGACATTGCCCATGGTGAGAGTGCTCATGGTGACAGTGTCCCTGGTGACAGTGCACATGGTGACTGTGCTCTTAGTGACAGCTCCCATAGTGACAGTGCCCATGTTGAAAGTGCTCATGGCGACAATGCTCATGGTGACACTGCCCATGGTGACTGTGCTGATGTTCACGGTGTACATGGTTGGAGTCCCCATGGTGAAATTCCTTATGGTGGCATTGCCCATGATGTTAGTGCTCATGGTGAATGTGTCCATGGTGACAGTGCCTATGGTGACAGTGCCCATGGTGACATTTCCCCGGGTGACAGTGCTCATACTGACAGTTCCCATGGTGACAGTGCCCATGGTGACAGTGCTAATGTTGACACTGCCCACGGTGACAGTGCTCATGGTGACAGTGTCCTTGGTGATAGTACCCATGGTAATAGTGCTCACGGTGACAGTGCCCACGGTGATATTGCTCATGGTGACACTTCCCATGGTGATAGTGCCAACGGTTACAGTTCTCATGGTGACAGTGCCCATGGTGACAGTGCTCATGGTGACAGTGCTCACAGTGACAGTGCCCATGGTGATATTGTTCACGGTGACACTGCCCAGGGTGATAGTGCTAACGGTGATAGTGCTCATGGTGATAGTTCCCATGGTTACAGTGCCCATGGTGACAGTGCTCATGGTGACAGTGCTCACGGTGATAGTGCTCACATTGACAGTGCCCTTGGTGATAGTGCTCACGGTGATAGTACCCACAGTGACAGTTCAAATGATGACAGTTCCCATGGTGACAGTGCCCATGATGACAGTGCTCATGGTGACAGTGTCCACGGTGAGAGTGCTCATGGTGACACTGCTCACGGTAACAGTGCCCTTGGTGATAGTACCCATGTTAATAGTGCTCACGGTGATAGAGCCCACGGTGACATTTCCCATGGTGACAGTGCTCACTTTAACAGTGTACACGATGACAGTGCCCACGGTGACAGTGTTTATGGTGATATTACTAACGGTGACCCGGCCCATGTTCATAGTGCTCACGGTGATAGTGCTCATGGTGACAGTTACCATGGTGATAGTGCCCATGGTGACAGTGCTTATGGTGGCACTGCCCATGGTGAATGTGCTCATGCTGGCAGAGTACCTGGTTGGAGTTCCGATGGTAAAATTCCTCATGGTAGCACTGCCCATGATGATAGTGCTCATGGTGACAGTGTCCATGGTGACAGTGCCTATGGTGACAGTGCCCATTGTGATAGTGCTCATGGTGACAGTGCCCACTGTGACAGTGCTCATGGTGACAGTGCTCACGGTGACAGTGCCCTTGGTGATAGTGCTCATGGTGACAGTGCTCATGGGGACAGTGCTCACGATGACAGTGCCCTTGGTGATAGTACCCATGGTAATAGTGCTCACTGTGACAGTGCCCATGGTGATAGTGCTCATAGTGATAGTGCTCATGGTAATAGTGCTCATAGTGACACTGCCCATGGTGACAGTGCCCATGGTGACACTGCCCATAGTGACATTTCCCATGGTCGCAGTGCTCATGGTGAGAGTTCCCATGGTGACAGTGCACATGGTGACAATTCCCATGGTGACACTGCTCATGGTGGCAGTGCTCACTGTGGCAGTGCCAATGGTTAAAGTGCTCATGGTGGCAGTGTCCATGGTGGCAGTTCCCAAAGTGACAGTGCTCATGGTGACATTTCCCATGGTAACAGATTTCATGATGACAGTGTCCATGGTGACAGTGCGCATGGTGACAATGGCCTTGTTGAAAGTACCTATGGTGACAGTGCTCATGGTGACAGTGCCCACGGTGACTATGCTCATGGTGACAGTGCCCACGGTGACAGTGCTCATGGTGGCACTGCCCATGGTGACTGTGCTCATGATGGCGGTGTACATGGTTGGAGTTCCGATGGTGAAATTCCTCATGGTAGCCATGCCCATGATGATAGTGCTCACGGTGATAGTGCGCACAGTGACACTGCCCTTGGTGATAGTGCTCATGGTAATAGTGCTCACAGTGACAGTGCCCATGGTGATATTGTTCACGGTGACACTGCCCATGGTGATAGTGCTCACGGTGATAGTGCTCATGGTGATAGTTCCCATGGTGGCAGTGCCCATGGTGACAGTGCTCATGGTGACAGTGCGCACGGTGAAAATGCTCATGGTGACAGTGCTCACGGTGATAGTGCTCACATTGACAGTGCCCTTGGTGATAGTGCTCATGGTAATACTGCTCATGGTGATAGTGGTCATGGTGATAGTTCGTATGGTGACTGTGCCCATGTTGAAAGTCCCCATGGTGGCAGTGCTCATGGTGACACTCCCCGTGGTGACTATGCTCATGCTGGTGGTATACATGGTTGGAGTTCCCATGGTGAAATTCCTTATGGTGGCACTGCCCATGATGATATTGTCCATGGTGACAGTGTCCACGGTGACAGTGCCTATGGTGACAGTGCTCATGGTGACAGTGCCAATGGTGACCGTGCTCATGGTGACAGTGCCAACAGTGACAGTGCTCATGGTGGCAGTGCCCTTGGTGATAGTACCCATGTTAATAGTGCTCACGGTGACAGTGCCCATGGTGATATTGCTCACGGTGACCCTGCCCATGTTGATAGTGCCCACGGTGATAGTGCTCAGGGTGAAAGACCCCATGGTTACAGTGTCCATGGTGACAGTGCTCATAGTGACATTGCCCATGGTGACAGTGCCCATAGTGATAGTGCCCATGGTGACATTTCCCATGGTCACAGTGCTCATGGTGACAGTGCACATGATGACAGTGCTCATGTTGACAGTGCCCACGGTGACAGTGCTCATGGTAACACTGCTCACGGTGACAGTGCCCTTGGTGATATTTCTCATGGTGACACTGCCCATGGTGATAGTGCTCACGGTGATTGTGCTCATGGTGACAGTTCCATGGTTACAGTGCCCACGGTGACAGTTCCATGGTTACAGTGCCCACGGTGACAGTGCCCACGGTGACAGTGCTCATGGTGACAGTGCTCATGGTGATAGTGCTCATGGTGATAGTGCTCATGGTGACACGGCCCATGGTGACTCTGCTCATGCTGGCAGTGTACATGGTTGGAGTTCCCATGGGGAAATTCCTTATGGTGGCAATGCCCATGATGATAGTGCTCATGGTGACAGTGCTCATGGTGACAGTGTACATGGTGACAATCCACACGGTGACAGTGCTCACGGTGATAGTTCTCATGGCGATAGTGCCCATTGTAATAGTGCTCACGGTGACACTGCCCATGGTGATAGTGCTCACGGGGATAGTGCGCACAGTGACACTGCCCTTGGTGATAGTGCTCTTGGTGATAGTGCTCATGGTAATAGTGCTCATGGTGACACTGCCCGTGGTGAGAGTGCCCATGGTGACACTGCCCATAGTGACATTTCCCATGGTGACAGTGCTGATGGTGAGAGTTCCCATGGTGACAGTGCACATGGTGACAGTGCTCACGGTCACAGTGCTCACTGTGGCAGTGCCAATGGTTACAGTTCTCATGGTGGCAGTGTCCATGGTGGCAGTTCCCAAGATGACAGTGCTCATGGTGACATTTCCCATGGTAACAGAGCTCATGATAACAGTGTCCATGGTGACAGTGCCCATGGTGACAGTGGCCATGTTGAAAGTGCCCATGGTGACACTGCTCACCGTGAGAGTGCCCATGGTGACTATGCTAATGCTGGCGGTGTACATCGTTGGAGTTTCCATGGTGAAATTCCTCATGGTGGCACTGCCCATGGTGACAATGTCCATCGTGAGAGTGCCCATGGTGACAGTGCTCATGGTGACAGTGCACACGGTGACAGTGCTCATGTTGACAGTGCACACGGTGACAGTGCCCACCGTGACAGTGTTCATGGTGATATTGCTCATGGTGACACAGCCCATGGTTATAGTGCTCACGCTGATAGTGCTCATGGTGACAGTTCCCATGGTGACGATGCCCACGGTGACAGTGCTCATGGTGACATTGCCCACGGTGACGGTGCTCAGGGTGACAGTGCTCATGGTGACAGTGCTCATGGTGACACAGCCCATGGTGACTGTGCTAAAGCTGGCGGTGTATATGGTTGGAGTTCCCATGGTGAAATTCCTCATGGTGGCACTGCCCATGATGAGAGTGCTCATGGTGACATTTCACATGGTGACAGTGCTCATGGTGAGAGTTCCTATGGTGACATTGCTCATGTTGACAGTGCTCATGTTGACAGTGCCCACAGTGACAGTACTCATGGTGACAGTGCTCACAGTGACAGTGCCCTTGGTGATAGTACCCATGGTAATAGCGCTCAATGTGACAGTGCCCATGGTGATATTTCTCACGGTGACACTGCCCATGGTGATAGTGCTCACGGTGTTTGTGCTCATGGTGACAGTTCACATGGTGACACTGCCCCTGTTGAAAGTGCCCATGGTGACAGTGCTCATGTTGACACTGCCCATGGTGACAATGATCATGTTGACCATGCCCATGGTGACAGCGTCCATGGTGACATTGCCCATGGTGAGAGTGCTCATGGTGACAGTGTCCCTGGTGACAGTGCGCATGGTGACTGTGCTCTTAGTGACAGTTCCCATAGTGACAGTGCCCATGTTGAAAGTGCTCATGGCGACAGTGCTCATGGTGACACTGCCCATGGTGACTGTGCTGATGTTCACGGTGTACATGGTTGGAGTCCCCATGGTGAAATTCCTTATGGTGGCATTGCCCATGATGTTAGTGCTCATGGTGAATGTGTCCATGGTGACAGTGCCTATGGTGACAGTGCCCATGGTGACATTTCCCCGGGTGACAGTGCTCATACTGACAGTTCCCATGGTGACAGTGCCCATGGTGACAGTGCTAATGTTGACACTGCCCACGGTGACAGTGCTCATGGTGACAGTGTCCTTGGTGATAGTACCCATGGTAATAGTGCTCACGGTGACAGTGCCCACGGTGATATTGCTCATGGTGACACTGCCCATGGTGATAGTGCCAACGGTTACAGTTCTCATGGTGACAGTGCCCATGGTGACAGTGCTCATGGTGACAGTGCTCACAGTGACAGTGCCCATGGTGATATTGTTCACGGTGACACTGCCCAGGGTGATAGTGCTAATGGTGATAGTGCTCATGGTGATAGTTCCCATGGTTACAGTGCCCATGGTGACAGTGCTCATGGTGACAGTGCTCACAGTGACAGTGCCCATGGTGATATTGTTCACGGTGACACTGCCCAGGGTGATAGTGCTAACGGTGATAGTGCTCATGGTGATAGTTCCCATGGTTACAGTGCCCATGGTGACAGTGCTCATGGTGACAGTGCTCACGGTGATAGTGCTCACATTGACAGTGCCCTTGGTGATAGTGCTCACGGTGATAGTACCCACAGTGACAGTTCAAATGATGACAGTTCCCATGGTGACAGTGCCCATGATGACAGTGCTCATGGTGACAGTGTCCACGGTGAGAGTGCTCATGGTACCACTGCTCACGGTAACAGTGCCCTTGGTGATAGTACCCATGTTAATAGTGCTCACGGTGATAGAGCCCACGGTGACATTTCCCATGGTGACAGTGCTCACTTTAACAGTGTACACGATTACAGTGCCCACGGTGACAGTGTTTATGGTGATATTACTAACGGTGACCCGGCCCATGTTCATAGTGCTCACGGTGATAGTGCTCATGGTGACAGTTACCATGGTGATAGGGCCCATGTTGAAAGTGCCCATGGTGACAGTGCTTATGGTGGCACTGCCCATGGTGAATGTGCTCATGCTGGCAGAGTACCTGGTTGGAGTTCCGATGGTAAAATTCCTCATGGTAGCACTGCCCATGATGATAGTGCTCATGGTGACAGTGTCCATGGTGACAGTGCCTATGGTGACAGAGCCCATTGTGATAGTGGTCATGGTGACAGTGCCCACTGTGACAGTGCTCATGGTGACAGTGCTCACGGTGACAGTGCCCTTGGTGATAGTGCTCATGGTGACAGTGCTCATGGGGACAGTGCTCACGATGACAGTGCCCTTGGTGATAGTGCTCATAGTGATAGTGCTCATGGCGACAGTGCTCATGGTGACACTGCCCATGGTGATAGTGCCAACGGTTACAGTTCTCATGGTGACAGTGCCCATGGTGACAGTGCTCACGTTGACAGTGCCCACGCTGGCAGTGCTCATGGTTACAGTGATCAGAGTGACAGTGCCCATGGTGATATTGTTCACGGTGACACTGCCCAGGGTGATAGTGCTAACGGTGATAGTGCTCATGGTGATAGTTCCCATGGTTACAGTGCTCATGGTGACAGTGCTCACGGTGATAGTGCTCACATTGACAGTGCCCTTGGTGATAGTGCTCACGGTGATAGTACCCACAGTGACAGTTCAAATGATGACAGTTCCCATGGTGACAGTGCCCATGATGACAGTGCTCATGGTGACAGTGTCCACGGTGAGAATGCTCATGGTGACACTGCTCACGGTAACAGTGCCCTTGGTGATAGTACCCATGTTAATAGTGCTCACGGTGATAGAGCCCACGGTGACATTTCCCATGGTGACAGTGCTAACTTTGACAGTGTACACGATGACAGTGCCCACGGTGACAGTGTTTATGGTGATATTACTAACGGGGACACGGCCCATGTTCATAGTGCTCATGGTGATAGTGCTCATGGTGACAGTTACCATGGTGACAGTGCCCACAGTGACAGTGCTCATGGTGACATTACCCACAGTGACAGTACTCATGGTGACAGTACACATGGTGACAGTGCCCATGGTGACAGTGCTCATGGTGACACAGCCCATGGTGACTGTGCTAAAGCTGGCGGTGCATATGGTTGGAGTTCCCATGGTGAAATTCCTCATGGTGGCACTGCCCATGATGATAGTGCTCATGGTGACAGTGCCCATGGTGACATTTCCCATGGTGACAGTGCTCATGGTGAGAGTTCCCAGGCCGACCGTGCCCATGATGACAGTGCTCATGTTTACTGTGCCCACGGTGAAAGTGCTCATGGTAACAGTGATCACGGTGACAGTGCCCTTGGTGATAGTCCCCATGGTAACAGTGCTCAATGTGACAGTGCCCATGGTGATATTTCTTACGGTGACACTGCCCATGGTGATAGTGCTCACGGTGATTGTGCTCATGGTGACAGTTCCCATGGTTACAGTGCCCACTGTGACAGTGCCCATGGTGACAGTGCCCACGGTGACAGTGCTCATGGTGACAGTGCTCATGGTGATAGTGCTCACGGTGATAGTGCTCACGGTGACAGTGCCCTTGGTGATAGTGCTCATGGTGATAGTTCTCATGGTGGCAGTTTGCATGGTGACACTGCCCCTGTTGAAAGTGCCCATGGTGACAGTGCTCATGTTGACACCGCCCATGGTGACAGTGCTCATGTTGGAGGTGTACATGGTTGGAGTTCCCATGGTACAACTGTTATGGTGCACTGCCCATGATGATAGTGCTCATGGTGACAGTGTCCGTGGTGACAGTGCACATGGTGACAGTGCCTATGGTGAGAGTGCCCATGGTGACAGCGCCCATGGTGACCGTTTCCATGGTGACAGTGCTCATGTTGACAGTGCCCATGGTGACCGTTTCCATGGTGACAGTTCCCATGGTGATAGTGCTCACCGTGATAGTGCCCATTGTGACAGTTCCCATGGATCCAGTGCCCATGGTGACAGTGCTCATTGTGACAGTGCCCTCGGTGATAGAGCTCATGGTGGCATTTCGCATGGTGACAGTGCCCATGACGACAGTGCTCATGGTTACAATGCCCACGGAGACAGTGCTCATGGTTACAGTGCTCACGGTGACAGTGCTCATGGTGACATTGCCCATGGTGACAGTGCTCATGGTGACAGTTCGCATGGTGACAGTGCCCACGGTGATAGTGCTCACGGTGATAATGCTCGCAGTGACAGTGCTCTTGATGATAGTGCTCATGGTTAAAGTTCTCATGGTGAGAGTGCTCATGGTAACACTGACCATCGTGACTGTGCTCATGCTGGCGGTGTACATGGCTGGAGTCCCCATGGTGAAATTTCTTATGCTGGCAGTGCCCATGATGATAGTGCTCATGGTGACAGTGTCCATCGTGAGAGTGCCCATGGTGACAGTGCTCATGGTGACCCTGCCCATGGTGAGAGTTCCCATGGTGATATTTCCCATGTTGACAGTGCTCATGTTGACAGTGCACACGGTGACAGTGTTCATGGTGATATTGCTCAAGGTGACGGTGCCCATGGTTATAGTGCTCACGTTGATAGTGCTCATGGTGACAGTTCCCATGGTGACAGTGCTCATGGTGACATTTCCCATGGTAACAGAGCTCATGATGACAGTGTCCATGGTGACAGTGCCCATGTTGAAAGTGCCCATGGTGACATTGCTCATGGTGACACTGCCATGGTGACTGTGCTAATGCTGGCGGTGTACATGATTGGAGTTCCCATGGTGAAATTCCTCATGGTGTCACTGCCCATGATGACACTGCCCATGGTGACAGTGCCCATGGTGACATTTCCCATGGTGACAGTGCTCATGTTGACAGTGCACATGGTGACAGTGCCCACGGTGACATTTCCCATGGTTACAGTGTTCATGGTGATATTGCTCACGGTGACAGTGCCCATGGTTATAGTCCTCACGGTGATAGTGCTCATGGTGACAGTTCCCATGGTGACAGTGCCCACGGTGACAGTGCTCATGGTGACATTGCCCACGGTGACAGTTCTCATGGTAACAGTTCCCATGGTGACAGTGCTCATGTTGATAGTGCCCACGGTGACAGTGCTCATGGTGACAGTGCTCACAATGACAGTGCCCTTGGTGATAGTGCCCATGGTAATAGGGCTCAAGGTGACACTGCCCATGGTGATATTGTTCACGGTGACACTGCCCATGGTGATAGAGCTCACGGTGATAGTGCTCACATTGACAGTGCCCTTGGGGATAGTGCTCATGGTAATACTGCTCATGGTGATAGTGCTCATGGCGATAGTTCGCATGGTGACATTGCCCATGTGGAAAGTGCCCATGGTGGCAGTGCTCATGGTGACACGCCCATGGTGGCTGTGCTCATGCTGGCGGTGTCCATGGTTGGAGTTCCCATGGTGAAATTCCTTATGGTAGCACTGCCCATGATGATAGTGCTCATGGTGACAGTATCCATGGTGACAGTGCCTATGGTGACAGTGTCCATGGTGATAGTGCCCACAGTGACTGTGCTCATTGTGACAGTTTCTATGGTGAGAGTAACCATGATGACAGTGCTCATGGTGACAATGCCCACAGTGACAGTGCTCACGGTGATAGTGCTCACGTTGACATTGCCCTTGGTGATAGTACGCATGGTAATATTGCTCACGGTGACAGTGCCCATGGTGATAGTGCTCATGGTGATAGTGCTCATGGTAATAGTGATCATGGTGAAACTGCCTATGGTGACAGTGCCCACGGTGACACTGCCCAGAGTGATATTTGCCATGGTGACAATGCTCATGGTGAGAGTTCCCATGGTGACAGTGCTCACGGTGACAGTGCTCATGGTGACACAGCCCATGGTGACTGTGCTAAAGCTGGCGGTGTATATGGTTGGAGTTCCCATGATGAAATTCCTCATGGTGGCACTCCCCATGATGATAGTGCTCATGGTGACAGTGCCCATGGTGAAATTATCCATGGTGACAGTGCTCATGGTGAGAGTTCCTATGGTGACTGTGCTCATGTTGACAGTGCCCATGGTGACAGTGCCCACGGTGACACTGCGCAAGGTGATAGTGCTCAACGTGATAGTGCCCATGGTAATACTGCTGATGGTGACACTGCCCATGTTGATATTGCTCACGGTGACACTGCCCATGGTGATAGTGCTCACGGTGATAGTGCTCACGGTGACAGTGCCCTTGGTGATATTGCTCATGGTGATACAGCTCATGGCGGAAGTTCGCATGGTGACACTGCCCCTCTTGAAATTGCCCATGGTGACAGTGCTCATGTTGACACTGCCCATGGTGACTGTGCTCACGATGGAGGTGTACATGGTTGGAGTTCCCATGGTACAACTGTTATGGTGGTACTGCCCATGATGATAGTGCTCATGGTGACAGTGTCCATGGTGACAGTGCCCATGGTGATAGTGCCTATTGTGAGAGTGCCCATGGTGACAGTTCCCATGGTGACCATTTCCATGGTGATAATGCTCATGTTGACAGTGCCAACCGTGACAATGCTCATGGTGAGAGTTCCCATGGTGAAAGTGATCATCTTGACAATGCCCATGGCGACCGTTCCCATGGTGACATTTCCCATGGTGATAGTACTCACCGTGATAGTGCCCATGGTGACAGTTCCCATGGATACAGTGTCCATGGTGACAGTGCTCATTGTGGCACTGCCCATGGTGACTGTGCTCATGCTGGCGGTGTACTTGGTTGGAGTTCCGATGGTGAAATTCCTCATGGTAGCACTGCCCATGATGATAGTGCTCATGGTGACAGTGTCCGTCATGAGAGTGTCCATGGTGACAGTTCCCATGGTGATAGTGCATACCGTGATAGTGCCCATGGTGACAGTTCCCATGGATACAGTGCCCATGGTGACAGTGCTCACGGTGATAGTGCTCATGCAGACAGTTCGCATGGTGACACGGCCCATGTTGAAAGTGCCCATGGTGACAGTGCTCATAGTGGCACTGCCCATGATGATTGTGCTCATTCTGGCGGTGTACTTGGTTGGAGTTCCCATGGTGAAATTCCTCATGGTAGCACTGCCCATGCTGATAGTGCTCATGGTGACAGTGCACATGGTGACAATGCCCACACTGACAGTGCTCACGGTGTTAGTGCACATGGTGATAATGCCCATTGTAATTGTGCTCAAGGTGACAGTGCCCATGTTGATATTGCTCAAGGTGATAGTGCTCATGGTGACACTGCCCTTGATGATAGTGCTCTTGGTGATAGTGCTCATGGTAATAGTGTTCATGGTGACAGTGCCCATGGTGACACTGCTCATAGTGACAATTCCCATGGTGACAGTGCTCATGGTGAGAGTTCCCATGGTGACAGTGCACATGGTGACAGTTCCCATGGTGACAGTGCTCACTGTGACAGTGCTCACTGTGGCAGTGTCAATGGTTACAGTGCACATGGTGACCGTTCCCATAGTGACAGTTCCCATGGTGATAGTGCTCACCGTGATAGTGCCCATGGTGACAGTGCCCATTATGATAGTGCTCCCGGTGACAGTGCCCCTGGTGATAGTGCTCATGGAGATAGTGCTCATGGTGACAGTGTCCTCAGTGACAGTGATCACGGTGATAGTGCTCATGGTGATTGTGCCCATGGTAATAGTGCTCACGGTGACAGTGCCCATGGTGATATTGCTCACGGTGACCCTGTCCATGGTGATAGTACTCACGGTGATGCTGCTCATGGTGACAGTTCCCATGGTGACATTGCCCATGGTGACAGTGCGCATGGTGACAGTGCCCACGGTGACAGTGCTCAGGGTGATAGTGCTCACAGTGATAGTGCTCAAGGTGACATTGCTCTGGCTGATAGTGCCCATGGTGACAGTGTCCCTGGTGACCGTTCTCATGGTGACAGTGCTCATGATGACAGTGCCCACGGTGGCAGTGCCAATGGTTACAGTGGTGATGGTGGCAGTGTCCGTGCTGGCAGTTCGTAAGAGGACAGTGCTCATGGTGACAGTTCCCATGGTAATAGAGCTCATGATGACAGTGTCCTTTGTGATAGTGCCCATGGTGACAGTGCCCATGGTGACACAGCCCTTGGTGACTGTGCTAATGCTGGTGGTGTACATGGTTGGAGTTTCCATGGTGAAATTACTCATGGTGGTACTGCTCATGATGACAGTGTCCACGGTTACAGTGCTCATGGTGACACTGCCCATGGTGACAGTGCACACGGTGACAGTGCCCACGGTGACAGTGCACACGGTGACAGTGCCCACGGTGACAGTGCTCACGGTGATAGTGCTAATGGTGATAGTGCCCATGGTAATAGTGCTCACCATGAAAGTTCCCATGGTGCTATTGCTCATGGTGACACTGCCAATGCTGTTAGTGCTCACGGTGATAGTGCTCATGGTGACAGTTCCCATGGTGACAGAGCCCATGGTGACAGAGCTCATGGTGACAGTGCCCACGGTGACAGTGCTCATGGTGACAGTGCTCATGGTGATGGTGCTCACAGTGATACTGCTCATGGTGAAAGTGCCTTTTGTGATAGTGCTCATGGTGATAGTGCTCATAGTGATAGTGCTCATTGTGACAGTTCTCATGGTGACAGTGCCCATGTTGAAATTGCCCATGGTGAGAGTGTTCATGGTGAAAATGCCCATGGTGACTGTGCTCATGCTGGCGGTGTACATGGTTGGAGTTCCCATGGTGAAATTCCTCATGGTGGCACTTCCCATGATGATAGTGCTCATGCAGACAGTGTCCATGGTGACATTGCTCATGGTGACTGTGCCCATGGTAATAGTGCTCATGGTGACAGTACCCATGGTGATATTGCTCACCATGACACTGCCCATAGTGACAGTGCTGACGGCGAGAGTGCTCGTTGTGACAGTTCCCCTGGTGACAGTGTCTATGGTAACAGTGTCCATGGTGAAAGTGGCCATGGTGACATTGCCCATGGTGACATTCCCCATGGTGACAGTGCCCATGGTGTCAGTACCCAAGGTGGAAGCATCAATTGTGACAGTTCCTATGGTGACATTGCTCATGGCATCAGTTCCCATGGTGACAGTGCTCATGTTGACAATGCGCACGGTGACACTGCTCACGGTGACAATGCTCACGGTGACAATGCTCATGGTGGCAGTTTCCATGGTTGTGGTTACCATCTTGAAAGTTCTCATGGTGGCAGTTCCCATGATGACAGTGCTCACGGTGAGAGTGCTCATAGTGACGGTTCTCACGGTGAGAGTGCTCGAGGTGATATTTCTCATTGTGAGAGTGCTCATGATGAAAGTGCTCATGGTGAGAGTGCTCACGGTATCAGTGCTCACTGTGACAGTCCTGGAGATGATAGTACTCATGGTGACACATCCCATGATGACAATGCCCTGGTGACAATGATCATGGTGACAGTGCTCACAGTGACAGTGCTCATGGTGGCAGTGTCCATGGTGACAGTGCTCATGGTGTCAGATCCCATATTGACGGTGCTCATGGTGACAGTGCTCATGGTGACATTGCCCATGATGACACTTCCAATGTTGACAGTGTACATGGGGACAATGCTCATGGAAAGAGTGTCCATGGTGATAGTGCTCCTGGTGAGAGTGTCCATGGTTACAGTGCCCATGGTGACATTTCCCATGGTGATAGTTCCCAAGCTGACATTGTCCTTGGTGACAGTGCCTATGGTGACAGTGCCCATGGTGAAAGTTCCCATGGTGACAGTGCCCACGGTGACAGTGCTCATGGTGACAGTGCTCACGGTGATTGTGCTCACAGTGATAGTGCTCATGGTGACAGTGCCCTTTGTGATAGTGTTCATGGTGATAATGCTCATAGTGATAGTGCTCATGGTGACAGTTCGAATGGTGACAGAGCCCATGGTGACAGTGCTCATGGTGACTGTGCTCATGCTGGCGGTGTACACGGTTGGAGTTCCAATGGTGAAATTCCTTATGGTGGCCCTGCCCATGATGATAGGGCTCATGGTGACAGTGTCCATGGTGACAGTGCCCATTGTGACAGTGCCCAGAGTGACATTTCCCATGGTGACAGTGCCCATGGTGACATTTCCCATGGTGACAGTGCTCATGGTGAGAGTTGCCATGGTGACAGTGCTCATGTTGACAGCGCCCACGGTGCCAGTGCTCATGGTGAGAATTCCCATGGTGACAGTGCACATGGTGACAATATCCATGGTGACAGTGCCCATGGTGACAGTGCCCATGGTGACATTTCCCATGGTGACAGTGTCCATGGTGACATTGCCCATGGTGAGAGTGCCCATGGTGACAGTGTCCCTGGTGACAGTGCCCATGGTGAGAGTGCTCTTAGTGACAGTTCCCATGGTGCCAGTGCCCATGTTGAAAGTGCCCATGGCGACAGTGCTCATGGTGACACTGCCCATGGTGACTGTGCTCATGCTGGCGGTGTACATGTTTGGAGCTCCCATGGTGAAATTCCTTATGGGAGTTCTGCCCATGACAATAGTGCTCATGGTGACACTGTCCATGTTTACAGTGCCTATGGTGACAGTGCCCATTGTGAGAGTGCTCACGGTGATAGTACCCAGAGTGAGAGTGACAGTTCTAATGGTGACAGTGCCCATGGTGACATTGCCCATGATGACAGTGCTCATGGTGACAGTGCCCACGGTGACAGTGCTCATGGTGACTTTGCCCACGGTGACAGTGCTCATGGTGACAGTGCTCATGGTGATAGTGCTCACGGTGATAGTGCTCACGGTGACAGTGCCCTTGGTGATAGTGCTCATGGGGATAGTGCTCATGGTGGCACTGCCAATGTTCACAGTGCTCATGGTGGCAGTGTCCATGGTGGCAGTTCCCAAGATGACAGTGCTCGTGGTGACATTTCCCTTGGTAACAGAGCTCATGATGACAGTGTCCATGGTGACAGTGCCCATGGTGACAGTGGCCATGTAGAAATTGCCCATGGTGACAGTGCACACGGTGACAGTGCCCACAGTGACAGTGCTCACGGTGACAGTGCTCATGGTGATAGTGCTTACGGTGATAGTGCGCACGTTGACAGTGCCCTTGGTGATAGTGTTCATGGTAATATTTCTCATGGTGATAGTCCTCATGGTGATAGTTCGCATGGTGACTGTGCCCATGTTGAAAGTGCCCATGGTGGCATTGCTCATGGTGACACTGCCCATGGTGACTATGCTCATGGTGACAGTGCTCACGGTGATAGTGCTCATGGAGACAGTTCGCATGGTGACAGGGCCCATGTTGAAAGTACCCATGGTGACAGTGCTCATAGTGGCAGTGTCCATGATGACTGTGCTCATGCTGGCGGTGTACTTGGTTGGAGTTCCGATGGTGAAATTCCTCATGGTAGCACTGCCCATGATGATAGTGCTCATGGTGACAGTGTCCATGGTGACAGTGCCTATGGTGACAGTGCCCATTGTGAGAGTGCTCATGGTGATAGTGCCCAAAGTGACAGTGCTAATGGTGACAGTCGCCATGGTGACAGTGCCCATGATGACAGTGCTCATGGTGACAGTGCCTACTGTGACAGTGCTCACGGTGACAATGCTCACGGTGACAGTGCCCTTGGTGATAGTGCTCATGGTGATAGTGCTCATTGTGACTGTGCGCATGGTGACAGTGCCCATGTTGAAAGTGCCCATGGTGACAGTACCCATGGTGACAGTGCTCATGGTGAGATTGCCCATGGTGACCATTCCCATGGTGACAGTTCCCATGTTAATAGTGCTCATGGTAACAGTGCCCATGATGATAGTGTTCATGGTGATAGTGCTCATGGTAATAGTGCTCATGGTGACACTACCCATGGTGACACTGCCCATGGTGACACTGCCCATTGTGACATTTCCCATGGTGACAGTGCCCATGGTGACATTGCTCATGGTGACAGTTCTCACGGTGACAGTGACTTTGGTGATAGTACCCATGGTAATAGAGGTCACAGTGACAGTGCCCATGGTGATATTGCTCACGGTGACACTGCCCATGGTGATAGTGCTTACGGTGATAGTGCTCATGGTGACAGTTCCCATGGTTACAGTGCCCATGGTGACAGTGCTCATGATGACAGTGCCCACAGTGACTATGCTCATGGTGAGAGTGCTCACAGAGATACTGTTCATGGTGACAGTTCGCATGGCGACAGGGCCCATGTTAAAAGTGCCCATGGTGACAGTGCTCATGGTGGCACTGCCCATGGTGACTGTGCTCATGCTGGTGGTGTACATGGCTGGAGTTCCCATGGTGAAATTCCTTATGGTGGCAATGCCCATGATGATAGTGCTCATGGTGACAGTGTCCATGGTGACAGTGCCCATGGTGACATTTCCCATCTTGACAGTGCTCATGGTGAGAGTTCCCATGATGACAATGCTCATGTTGACAATACCCAAGGTGCCAGTGCTCATGATGACAGTGTCCAGGGTGACAATTCTCATGGTGACAGTGCTCACAGTGATAGTGCTCATGGTGACAGTGCTCCCGCTGACAGTGCCCTTGGTGATAGTGCTCATGGTAATACTGCTGATGGTGATAGTGCTCATGGTGACGGTTTGCATGTTGAGAGTGCCCATGTTGAAAGTGCCCATGGTGGCAGTGATCATGGTGACACTGCCCATTGTGACTGTGCTCATGCTGGCGGTGTACATAGTTGGAGTTCCCATGGTGAAATTCCTTATGGTGGCACTGCCCATGATGATAGTTTTCATGGTGACAGTGTCCATGGTGACAGTGCCTATGGTGACAGTGCCCATTGTGATAGTGCTCACGGTGATAGTGCCCTCAGTGACAGTTCTAATGGTGACAGTTCCCATGGTGACAGTGCCCATGATGACAGTGCTCATGGTGACAGTGCCCATGGTGACATTGCTCATGGTGACAGTGCTCACGGTGACAATGCCCTTGGTGATAGTACCCATGGTAATAGGGGTCACGGTGACAGTGCCCATGGTGATATTGCTCACGGTGACACTGCCCATGGTGATAGTGCTCATGGTGATAGTGCTCATGTTGACAGTTCCCATGGTGACAGTGCTCATGTTCACAGTGCCCACGGTGACTATGCTCATGATGAAAGTTCTCACGGTGATAGTGCTCATGGAGACAGTGCTCATGGTGACAGTTCGCATGGTAGACATTGTGAAGTTCAAAGTGCCCATGGTGACAGTGCTCATGGTGACACTGCCCATGGTGACTGTGCTCATGTTGGCGGTGTACATGGTTGGAGTTCCGATGGTTAAATTCCTCACGGTAGCACTGCCTATGATGATAGTGCTCATGGTGACAGTGTCCACGGTGACAGTGCCTATGGTGACAGTGCCCATTGTGATAGTGCTCATGGTGATAGTGCCCACAGTGACAGTGCTCATGGTGACAGTTCCTATGGTGACAGTAACCATGGTGACAGTGCCCATGGTGACAGTGCCCATGGTGACATTTCCCATGGTAACAGTGCTCACAGTGAGAGTTCTCATGGTGAGAGTGCTCATGTTGACATTGCCCATGGTGACCGTTCCCATGGAGACAGTTCCCATGGTGATACTGCTCATGGTGACAGTGCTCATGGTGACCGTGCACACGGTGACAATACCCACAGTTACAGTGCTCACGGTGATAGTGCTCATGGCGATAGTGCCCATTGTTACAGTGCCCACTGTGACAGTGCCCACGGTGACAGTGCTCATGCTGGCGGTGTACATGTTTGGAGCTCCCATGGTGAAATTCCTTATGGGAGTTCTGCCCATGACAATAGTGCTCATGGTGACACTGTCCATGTTTACAGTGCCTATGGTGACAGTGCCCATTGTGAGAGTGCTCACGGTGATAGTACCCAGAGTGAGAGTGACAGTTCTAATGGTGACAGTGCCCATGGTGACATTGCCCATGATGACAGTGCTCATGGTGACAGTGCCCACGGTGACAGTGCTCATGGTGACTTTGCCCACGGTGACAGTGCTCATGGTGACAGTGCTCATGGTGATAGTGCTCACGGTGATAGTGCTCACGGTGACAGTGCCCTTGGTGATAGTGCTCATGGGGATAGTGCTCATGGTGGCACTGCCAATGTTCACAGTGCTCATGGTAGCAGTGTCCATGGTGGCAGTTCCCAAGATGACAGTGCTCGTGGTGACATTTCCCTTGGTAACAGAGCTCATGATGACAGTGTCCATGGTGACAGTGCCCATGGTGACAGTGGCCATGTAGAAATTGCCCATGGTGACAGTGCACACGGTGACAGTGCCCACAGTGACAGTGCTCACGGTGACAGTGCTCATGGTGATAGTGCTTACGGTGATAGTGCGCACGTTGACAGTGCCCTTGGTGATAGTGTTCATGGTAATATTTCTCATGGTGATAGTCCTCATGGTGATAGTTCGCATGGTGACTGTGCCCATGTTGAAAGTGCCCATGGTGGCATTGCTCATGGTGACACTGCCCATGGTGACTATGCTCATGGTGACAGTGCTCACGGTGATAGTGCTCATGGAGACAGTTCGCATGGTGACAGGGCCCATGTTGAAAGTACCCATGGTGACAGTGCTCATAGTGGCAGTGTCCATGATGACTGTGCTCATGCTGGCGGTGTACTTGGTTGGAGTTCCGATGGTGAAATTCCTCATGGTAGCACTGCCCATGATGATAGTGCTCATGGTGACAGTGTCCATGGTGACAGTGCCTATGGTGACAGTGCCCATTGTGAGAGTGCTCATGGTGATAGTGCCCAAAGTGACAGTGCTAATGGTGACAGTCGCCATGGTGACAGTGCCCATGATGACAGTGCTCATGGTGACAGTGCCTACTGTGACAGTGCTCACGGTGACAATGCTCACGGTGACAGTGCCCTTGGTGATAGTGCTCATGGTGATAGTGCTCATTGTGACTGTGCGCATGGTGACAGTGCCCATGTTGAAAGTGCCCATGGTGACAGTACCCATGGTGACAGTGCTCATGGTGAGATTGCCCATGGTGACCATTCCCATGGTGACAGTTCCCATGTTAATAGTGCTCATGGTAACAGTGCTCATGTTGACAGTGCACATGGTGACAATGCCCACACTGACAGTGCTCACGGTGATAGTGCTCATGGTGACACTGCCCATGATGATAGTGTTCATGGTGATAGTGCTCATGGTAATAGTGCTCATGGTGACACTACCCATGGTGACACTGCCCATGGTGACACTGCCCATTGTGACATTTCCCATGGTGACAGTGCCCATGGTGACATTGCTCATGGTGACAGTTCTCACGGTGACAGTGACTTTGGTGATAGTACCCATGGTAATAGAGGTCACAGTGACAGTGCCCATGGTGATATTGCTCACGGTGACACTGCCCATGGTGATAGTGCTTACGGTGATAGTGCTCATGGTGACAGTTCCCATGGTTACAGTGCCCATGGTGACAGTGCTCATGATGACAGTGCCCACGGTGACTATGCTCATGGTGAGAGTGCTCACAGAGATACTGTTCATGGTGACAGTTCGCATGGCGACAGGGCCCATGTTAAAAGTGCCCATGGTGACAGTGCTCATGGTGGCACTGCCCATGGTGACTGTGCTCATGCTGGTGGTGTACATGGCTGGAGTTCCCATGGTGAAATTCCTTATGGTGGCAATGCCCATGATGATAGTGCTCATGGTGACAGTGTCCATGGTGACAGTGCCCATGGTGACATTTCCCATCTTGACAGTGCTCATGGTGAGAGTTCCCATGATGACAATGCTCATGTTGACAATACCCAAGGTGCCAGTGCTCATGATGACAGTGTCCAGGGTGACAATTCTCATGGTGACAGTGCTCACAGTGATAGTGCTCATGGTGACAGTGCTCCCGCTGACAGTGCCCTTGGTGATAGTGCTCATGGTAATACTGCTGATGGTGATAGTGCTCATGGTGACGGTTTGCATGTTGAGAGTGCCCATGTTGAAAGTGCCCATGGTGGCAGTGATCATGGTGACACTGCCCATTGTGACTGTGCTCATGCTGGCGGTGTACATAGTTGGAGTTCCCATGGTGAAATTCCTTATGGTGGCACTGCCCATGATGATAGTTTTCATGGTGACAGTGTCCATGGTGACAGTGCCTATGGTGACAGTGCCCATTGTGATAGTGCTCACGGTGATAGTGCCCTCAGTGACAGTTCTAATGGTGACAGTTCCCATGGTGACAGTGCCCATGATGACAGTGCTCATGGTGACAGTGCCCATGGTGACATTGCTCATGGTGACAGTGCTCACGGTGACAATGCCCTTGGTGATAGTACCCATGGTAATAGGGGTCACGGTGACAGTGCCCATGGTGATATTGCTCACGGTGACACTGCCCATGGTGATAGTGCTCATGGTGATAGTGCTCATGTTGACAGTTCCCATGGTGACAGTGCTCATGTTCACAGTGCCCACGGTGACTATGCTCATGATGAAAGTTCTCACGGTGATAGTGCTCATGGAGACAGTGCTCATGGTGACAGTTCGCATGGTAGACATTGTGAAGTTCAAAGTGCCCATGGTGACAGTGCTCATGGTGACACTGCCCATTGTGACTGTGCTCATGCTGGCGGTGTACATAGTTGGAGTTCCCATGGTGAAATTCCTTATGGTGGCACTGCCCATGATGATAGTGCTCATGGTGACAGTGTCCATGGTGACATTGCCTATGGTGACAGTTCCCATTGTGATAGTGCTCACGGTGATAGGGCCCACAGGGACAGTTCTAATGGTGACAGTTCCAATGGTGACAGTGCCCATGATGATAGTGCTTATGGTGACAGTGCCCACGGTGACAGTGCTCATGGTGACATTGCTCATGGTGACAGTGCCATTGGTGATAGTACCCATGGTAAAAGTGCTCATGGTGACATTGCCCATGGTGATATTGCTCACGGTGACACCGCCCATGGTGATAGTGCTCAAGGTGATAGTGCTCATGGTGACGGTTCCCATGGTTACAGTGCCCATGGTGACAGTGCTCATGCTGACAGTGCTCACGGTGACTATGCTCATGGTGACAGTGCTCACGGTGATAGTGCTCAAGGTGACAGTTCGCATGGTGACAGTGCCCATGTTGAAAGTGCCCATGGTGACACTGCTCATGGTGGCACTGCCCATGGTGACTGTGCTCATGCTGGCGGTGTACATGGTTGGAGTTCCGATGGTGAAATTCCTCATGGTAGCACTGCCCATGATGATAGTGCTCACGGTGAAAGTGTCCATGGTGACAGTGCCTATGGTGACAGTGCCCATTGTGATAGTGCTCATGGTGATAGTGCCCAAAGTGACAGTGCTCATTGTGACAGTTCCTATGGTGACAGTGCCCATGATGATAGTGCTCATGGTAAAAGTTCCCACTGTGATAGTGCTCACGGTGAAAGTGCTCACGGTGACAGTGCCCTTGGTGATAGTGCTCTTGGTGATAGTGCTCATGGTAATAGTGCACATGGTGACACTGCCCATGGTGACACTGCCCATAGTAACATTTCCCATGGTGACAGTGCTCATGTTGACAGTGCCCATGGTGACAGTGACCATGGTGAGTGTGCCCATGGTGACAGTGCCCATGGTGACAGTGTCCATGGTGACAGTGCTCACCTTGACAGTGCCCTTGGTGATAGTACCCATGTTAATATTGCTCACGGTTACAGTGCCCATGGTGATAGTGCTCATGGTGATAGTGCTCATGGTGACAGTTACCTTGGTGATAGTGCTCATGGTGATAGTGCTCATGGTGATAGTTCGCATGGTGACAGTGCCCATGTGGAAAGTCTCCATGAAGGCAGTGCTCATGGTGACACTGCCCATGGTGACTGTGCCCTTGCTGGCGGTGTACATGTTTGGAGTTCCCATGGTGAAATTCCTTATGGTGGCACTGCCCATGATGATAGTGTTCATCGTGACAATGTCCATGGTGACAGTGCCTATGGTGACAGTGCCCATTGTGATAGTGCTCACGGTGATAGTGCCCTCAGTGTCAGTTCTAATGGTGACAGTTCCCATGGTGATAGAGCCCATGATGACAGTGCTCATGGTGACAGTGCCCACGGTAACATTGCTCATGGTGACAGTGCTCACGGTGACAGTAACCTTGGTGATAGTACCCATGGTAATAGAGGTCACGGTGACAGTGCCCATTTTGATATTGCTCACGGTGACACTGCCCATGGTGATAGTGCTCACGGTGATAGTGCTCAGGGTGACAGTTCCCATGGTTACATTGCCCATGGTGACAGTGCTCATGGTGACAGTGCCCGTGGTGACTATGCTCATGGTGACATTGCTCACAGAGATACTGCTCATGGTGACAGTTCGCATGGCGACAGGGCCCATGTTAAAAGTGCCCATGGTGACAGTGCTCATGGTGGCACTGCCCATGGTGACTCTGCTCATGCTGGCAGTGTACATGGTTGGAGTTCCCATGGGGAAATTCCTTATGGTGGCAATGCCCATGATGATAGTGCTCATGGTGACAGTGCTCATGGTGACAGTGTACATGGTGACAATCCACACGGTGACAGTGCTCACGGTGATAGTTCTCATGGCGATAGTGCCCATTGTAATAGTGCTCACGGTGACACTGCCCATGGTGACAGTGCTCACGGGGATAGTGCGCACAGTGACACTGCCCTTGGTGATAGTGCTCTTGGTGATAGTGCTCATGGTAATAGTGCTCATGGTGACACTGCCCGTGGTGACAGTGCCCATGGTGACACTGCCCATAGTGACATTTCCCATGGTGACAGTGCTGATGGTGAGAGTTCCCATGGTGACAGTGCACATGGTGACAGTGCTCACGGTCACAGTGCTCACTGTGGCAGTCCCAATGGTTACAGTTCTCATGGTGGCAGTGTCCATGGTGGCAGTTCCCAAGATGACAGTGCTCATGGTGACATTTCCCATGGTAACAGAGCTCATGATAACAATGTCCATGGTGACAGTGCCCATGGTGACAGTGGCCATGTTGAAAGTGCCCATGGTGACACTGCTCACCGTGAGAGTGCCCATGGTGACTATGCTAATGCTGGCGGTGTACATCGTTGGAGTTCCCATGGTGAAATTCCTCATGGTGGCACTGCCCATGGTGACAATGTCCATCGTGAGAGTGCCCATGGTGACAGTGCTCATGGTGACAGTGCACACGGTGACAGTGCTCATGTTGACAGTGCCCACGGTGACAGTGTTCATGGTGATATTGCTCATGGTGACACAGCCCATGGTTATAGTGCTCACGCTGATAGTGCTCATGGTGACAGTTCCCATGGTGACGATGCCCACGGTGACAGTGCTCATGGTGACATTGCCCACGGTGACGGTGCTCATGGTGACAGTGCTCATGGTGAAAGTGCTCATGGTGACACAGCCCATGGTGACTGTGCTAAAGCTGGCGGTGTATATGGTTGGAGTTCCCATGGTGAAATTCCTCATGGTGGCACTGCCCATGATGAGAGTGTTCATGGTGACATTTCACATGGTGACAGTGCTCATGGTGAGAGTTCCTATGGTGACATTGCTCATGTTGACAGTGCTCATGTTGACAGTGCCCACAGTGACAGTACTCATGGTGACAGTGCTCACAGTGACAGTGCCCTTGGTGATAGTACCCATGGTAATAGCGCTCAATGTGACAGTGCCCATGGTGATATTTCTCACAGTGACACTGCCCATGGTGATAGTGCTCACGGTGTTTGTGCTCATGGTGACAGTTCACATGGTGACACTGCCCCTGTTGAAAGTGCCCATGGTGACAGTGCTCATGTTGACACTGCCCATGGTGACAATGATCATGTTGACCATGCCCATGGTGACAGCGTCCATGGTGACATTGCCCATGGTGAGAGTGCTCATGGTGACAGTGTCCCTGGTGACAGTGCGCATGGTGACTGTGCCCTTAGTGACAGTTCCCATAGTGACAGTGCCCATGTTGAAAGTGCTCATGGCGACAGTGCTCATGGTGACACTGCCCATGGTGACTGTGCTGATGTTCACGGTGTACATGGTTGGAGTCCCCATGGTGAAATTCCTTATGGTGGCATTGCCCATGATGTTAGTGCTCATGGTGAATGTGTCCATGGTGACAATGCCTATGGTGACAGTGCCCATGATGACATTTCCCCGGGTGACAGTGCTCATACTGACAGTTCCCATGGTGACAGTGCCCATGGTGACAGTGCTAATGTTGACACTGCCCACGGTGACAGTGCTCATGGTGTCAGTGTCCTTGGTGATAGTACACATGGTAATAGTGCTCACGGTGACAGTGCCCACGGTGATATTGCTCATGGTGACACTGCCCATGGTGATAGTGCCAACGGTTACAGTTCTCATTGTGACAGTGCCCATGGTGACAGTGCTCATGGTGACAGTGCTCACAGTGACAGTGCCCATGGTGATATTGTTCACGGTGACACTGCCCAGGGTGATAGTGCTAACGGTGATAGTGCTCATGGTGATAGTTCCCATGGTTACAGTGCCCATGGTGACAGTGCTCATGGTGACAGTGCTCACGGTGATAGTGCTCACATTGACAGTGCCCTTGGTGATAGTGCTCACGGTGATAGTACCCACAGTGACAGTTCAAATGATGACAGTTCCCATGGTGACAGTGCCCATGATGACAGTGCTCATGGTGACAGTGTCCACGGTGAGAGTGCTCATGGTGACACTGCTCACGGTAACAGTGCCCTTGGTGATAGTACCCATGTTAATAGTGCTCACGGTGATAGAGCCCACGGTGACATTTCCCATGGTGACAGTGCTCACTTTAACAGTGTACACGATGACAGTGCCCACGGTGACAGTGTTTATGGTGATATTACTAACGGTGACACGGCCCATGTTCATAGTGCTCACGGTGATAGTGCTCATGGTGACAGTTACCATGGTGATAGGGCCCATGTTGAAAGTGCCCATGGTGACAGTGCTTATGGTGGCACTGCCCATGGTGAATGTGCTCATGCTGGCAGAGTACCTGGTTGGAGTTCCGATGGTAAAATTCCTCATGGTAGCACTGCCCATGATGATAGTGCTCATGGTGACAGTGTCCATGGTGACAGTGCCTATGGTGACAGTGCCCATTGTGATAGTGCTCATGGTGACAGTGCCCACTGTGACAGTGCTCATGGTGACAGTGCTCACGGTGACAGTGCCCTTGGTGATAGTGCTCATGGTGACAGTGCTCATGGGGACAGTGCTCACGATGACAGTGCCCTTGGTGATAGTACCCATGGTAATAGTGCTCACTGTGACAGTGCCCATGGTGATAGTGCTCATAGTGATAGTGCTCATGGTAATAGTGCTCATAGTGACACTGCCCATGGTGACACTGCCCATAGTGACATTTCCCATGGTCGCAGTGCTCATGGTGAGAGTTCCCATGGTGACAGTGCACATGGTGACAATTCCCATGGTGACACTGCTCATGGTGGCAGTGCTCACTGTGGCAGTGCCAATGGTTAAAGTGCTCGTGGTGGCAGTGTCCATGGTGGCAGTTCCCAAAGTGACAGTGCTCATGGTGACATTTCCCATGGTAACAGATTTCATGATGATAGTGTCCATGGTGACAGTGCGCATGGTGACAATGGCCTTGTTGAAAGTACCTATGGTGACAGTGCTCATGGTGACAGTGCCCACGGTGACTATGCTCATGGTGACAGTGCCCATGGTGACAGTGCTCATGGTGGCACTGCCCATGGTGACTGTGCTCATGATGGCGGTGTACATGGTTGGAGTTCCGATGGTGAAATTCCTCATGGTAGCCATGCCCATGATGATAGTGCTCACGGTGATAGTGCGCACAGTGACACTGCCCTTGGTGATAGTGCTCATGGTAATAGTGCTCACAGTGACAGTGCCCATGGTGATATTGTTCACGGTGACACTGCCCATGGTGATAGTGCTCACGGTGATAGTGCTCATGGTGATAGTTCCCATGGTGGCAGTGCCCATGGTGACAGTGCTCATGGTGACAGTGCGCACGGTGAAAATGCTCATGGTGACAGTGCTCACGGTGATAGTGCTCACATTGACAGTGCCCTTGGTGATAGTGCTCATGGTAATACTGCTCATGGTGATAGTGGTCATGGTGATAGTTCGTATGGTGACTGTGCCCATGTTGAAAGTCCCCATGGTGGCAGTGCTCATGGTGACACTCCCTGTGGTGACTATGCTCATGCTGGTGGTATACATGGTTGGAGTTCCCATGGTGAAATTCCTTATGGTGGCACTGCCCATGATGATATTGTCCATGGTGACAGTGTCCACGGTGACAGTGCCTGTGGTGACAGTGCTCATGGTGACAGTGCCAATGGTGACCGTGCTCATGGTGACAGTGCCAACAGTGACAGTGCTCATGGTGGCAGTGCCCTTGGTGATAGTACCCATGTTAATAGTGCTCACGGTGACAGTGCCCATGGTGATATTGCTCACGGTGACCCTGCCCATGTTGATAGTGCCCACGGTGATAGTGCTCAGGGTGAAAGACCCCATGGTTACAGTGCCCATGGTGACAGTGCTCATAGTGACATTGCCCATGGTGACAGTGCCCATAGTGATAGTGCCCATGGTGACATTTCCCATGGTCACAGTGCTCATGGTGACAGTGCACATGATGACAGTGCTCATGTTGACAGTGCCCACGGTGACAGTGCTCATGGTAACAGTGCTCACGGTGACAGTGCCCTTGGTGATATTTCTCATGGTGACACTGCCCATGGTGATAGTGCTCACGGTGATTGTGCTCATGGTGACAGTTCCCATGGTTACCGTGCCCACGGTGACAGTGCTCACGGTGACAGTGCCCACGGTGATATTGCTCATGGTGACACTGCCCATGGTGATAGTGCCAACGGTTACAGTTCTCATTGTGACAGTGCCCATGGTGACAGTGCTCATGGTGACAGTGCTCACAGTGACAGTGCCCATGGTGATATTGTTCACGGTGACACTGCCCAGGGTGATAGTGCTAACGGTGATAGTGCTCATGGTGATAGTTCCCATGGTTACAGTGCCCATGGTGACAGTGCTCATGGTGACAGTGCTCACGGTGATAGTGCTCACATTGACAGTGCCCTTGGTGATAGTGCTCACGGTGATAGTACCCACAGTGACAGTTCAAATGATGACAGTTCCCATGGTGACAGTGCCCATGATGACAGTGCTCATGGTGACAGTGTCCACGGTGAGAGTGCTCATGGTGACACTGCTCACGGTAACAGTGCCCTTGGTGATAGTACCCATGTTAATAGTGCTCACGGTGATAGAGCCCACGGTGACATTTCCCATGGTGACAGTGCTCACTTTAACAGTGTACACGATGACAGTGCCCACGGTGACAGTGTTTATGGTGATATTACTAACGGTGACACGGCCCATGTTCATAGTGCTCACGGTGATAGTGCTCATGGTGACAGTTACCATGGTGATAGGGCCCATGTTGAAAGTGCCCATGGTGACAGTGCTTATGGTGGCACTGCCCATGGTGAATGTGCTCATGCTGGCAGAGTACCTGGTTGGAGTTCCGATGGTAAAATTCCTCATGGTAGCACTGCCCATGATGATAGTGCTCATGGTGACAGTGTCCATGGTGACAGTGCCTATGGTGACAGTGCCCATTGTGATAGTGCTCATGGTGACAGTGCCCACTGTGACAGTGCTCATGGTGACAGTGCTCACGGTGACAGTGCCCTTGGTGATAGTGCTCATGGTGACAGTGCTCATGGGGACAGTGCTCACGATGACAGTGCCCTTGGTGATAGTACCCATGGTAATAGTGCTCACTGTGACAGTGCCCATGGTGATAGTGCTCATAGTGATAGTGCTCATGGTAATAGTGCTCATAGTGACACTGCCCATGGTGACACTGCCCATAGTGACATTTCCCATGGTCGCAGTGCTCATGGTGAGAGTTCCCATGGTGACAGTGCACATGGTGACAATTCCCATGGTGACACTGCTCATGGTGGCAGTGCTCACAGTGGCAGTGCCAATGGTTAAAGTGCTCGTGGTGGCAGTGTCCATGGTGGCAGTTCCCAAAGTGACAGTGCTCATGGTGACATTTCCCATGGTAACAGATTTCATGATGATAGTGTCCATGGTGACAGTGTGCATGGTGACAATGGCCTTGTTGAAAGTACCTATGGTGACAGTGCTCATGGTGACAGTGCCCACGGTGACTATGCTCATGGTGACAGTGCCCACGGTGACAGTGCTCATGGTGGCACTGCCCATGGTGACTGTGCTCATGATGGCGGTGTACATGGTTGGAGTTCCGATGGTGAAATTCCTCATGGTAGCCATGCCCATGATGATAGTGCTCACGGTGATAGTGCGCACAGTGACACTGCCCTTGGTGATAGTGCTCATGGTAATAGTGCTCACAGTGACAGTGCCCATGGTGATATTGTTCACGGTGACACTGCCCATGGTGATAGTGCTCACGGTGATAGTGCTCATGGTGATAGTTCCCATGGTGGCAGTGCCCATGGTGACAGTGCTCATGGTGACAGTGCGCACGGTGAAAATGCTCATGGTGACAGTGCTCACGGTGATAGTGCTCACATTGACAGTGCCCTTGGTGATAGTGCTCATGGTAATACTGCTCATGGTGATAGTGGTCATGGTGATAGTTCGTATGGTGACTGTGCCCATGTTGAAAGTCCCCATGGTGGCAGTGCTCATGGTGACACTCCCTGTGGTGACTATGCTCATGCTGGTGGTATACATGGTTGGAGTTCCCATGGTGAAATTCCTTATGGTGGCACTGCCCATGATGATATTGTCCATGGTGACAGTGTCCACGGTGACAGTGCCTGTGGTGACAGTGCTCATGGTGACAGTGCCAATGGTGACCGTGCTCATGGTGACAGTGCCAACAGTGACAGTGCTCATGGTGGCAGTGCCCTTGGTGATAGTACCCATGTTAATAGTGCTCACGGTGACAGTGCCCATGGTGATATTGCTCACGGTGACCCTGCCCATGTTGATAGTGCCCACGGTGATAGTGCTCAGGGTGAAAGACCCCATGGTTACAGTGCCCATGGTGACAGTGCTCATAGTGACATTGCCCATGGTGACAGTGCCCATAGTGATAGTGCCCATGGTGACATTTCCCATGGTCACAGTGCTCATGGTGACAGTGCACATGATGACAGTGCTCATGTTGACAGTGCCCACGGTGACAGTGCTCATGGTAACAGTGCTCACGGTGACAGTGCCCTTGGTGATATTTCTCATGGTGACACTGCCCATGGTGATAGTGCTCACGGTGATTGTGCTCATGGTGACAGTTCCCATGGTTACAGTGCCCACGGTGACAGTGCTCATGGTGACAGTGCCCACGGTGACAGTGCTAATGGTGACAGTGCTCATGGTGACAGTACACATGGTGACACTGCTCATGGTGACAGTGCTCACGGTGACAGTGACCTTGGTGATAGTACCCATGGTAATAGAGGTCACGGTGACTGTGCCCATGGTGATATTGCTCACAGTGACACTGCCCATGGTGATAGTGCTCACGGTGATAGTGCTCATGTTGACAGTTCCCATGGTGACAGTGCTCATGTTGACAGTGCCCACGGTGACTATGCTCATGATGAAAGTTCTCATGGTGATAGTGCTCATGGTGAGAGTGCTCATGGTGACAGTTCACATGGTAGACATGGCGAAGTTGAAAGTGCCCATGGTGACAGTGCTCATGATGACACTGCCCATGGTGACTGTGCTCATGTTGGCGGTGTACATGGTTGGAGTTCCGATGGTTAAATTCCTCACGGTAGCACTGCCCATGATGATAGTGCTCATGGTGACAGTGTCCACGGTGACAGTGCCTATGTTGACAGTGCCCATTGTGATAGTGCTCATGGTGATAGTGCCCACAGTGACAGTGCTCATGGTGACAGTTCCTATGGTGACTGTAACCATGGTGACAGTGCCCATGGTGAGAGTGCCCATGGTGACAGTGCCCATGGTGACATTTCCCATGGTGACAGTGCTGACGGTGAGAGTTCTCATGGTGAGAGTGCTCAGGTTGACATTGCACATGGTGACCGTTCCGATGGTGACAGTTCCCATGGTGATAGTGCTCATGGTGACAGTGCTCATGGTGACCGTGCACACGGTGACAATGCCCACAGTGACAATGCTCACGGTGATAGTGCTCTTGGCGATAGTGACCATTGTAATAGTGCTCACCGTGACAGTGCCCATGTTGATATTGCTCATGGTGACACTGCCCATGGTGATAGTGCTCACGGTGATAGCGCTCAGGGTGACACTGCCCTTGGTGATAGTGCTCATGGTGATAGTGCTCATGGTAATAGTGCTCATGGTGACACTGCCCATGGTGATAGTGCCAACGGTTACAGTTCTCATTGTGACAGTGCCCATGGTGACAGTGCTCATGGTGACAGTGCTCACAGTGACAGTGCCCATGGTGATATTGTTCACGGTGACACTGCCCAGGGTGATAGTGCTAACGGTGATAGTGCTCATGGTGATAGTTCCCATGGTTACAGTGCCCATGGTGACAGTGCTCATGGTGACAGTGCTCACGGTGATAGTGCTCACATTGACAGTGCCCTTGGTGATAGTGCTCACGGTGATAGTACCCACAGTGACAGTTCAAATGATGACAGTTCCCATGGTGACAGTGCCCATGATGACAGTGCTCATGGTGACAGTGTCCACGGTGAGAGTGCTCATGGTGACACTGCTCACGGTAACAGTGCCCTTGGTGATAGTACCCATGTTAATAGTGCTCACGGTGATAGAGCCCACGGTGACATTTCCCATAGTGACAGTGCTCACTTTAACAGTGTACACGATGACAGTGCCCACGGTGACAGTGTTTATGGTGATATTACTAACGGTGACACGGCCCATGTTCATAGTGCTCACGGTGATAGTGCTCATGGTGACAGTTACCATGGTGATAGGGCCCATGTTGAAAGTGCCCATGGTGACAGTGCTTATGGTGGCACTGCCCATGGTGAATGTGCTCATGCTGGCAGAGTACCTGGTTGGAGTTCCGATGGTAAAATTCCTCATGGTAGCACTGCCCATGATGATAGTGCTCATGGTGACAGTGTCCATGGTGACAGTGCCTATGGTGACAGTGCCCATTGTGATAGTGCTCATGGTGACAGTGCCCACTGTGACAGTGCTCATGGTGACAGTGCTCACGGTGACAGTGCCCTTGGTGATAGTGCTCATGGTGACAGTGCTCATGGGGACAGTGCTCACGATGACAGTGCCCTTGGTGATAGTACCCATGGTAATAGTGCTCACTGTGACAGTGCCCATGGTGATAGTGCTCATAGTGATAGTGCTCATGGTAATAGTGCTCATAGTGACACTGCCCATGGTGACACTGCCCATAGTGACATTTCCCATGGTCGCAGTGCTCATGGTGAGAGTTCCCATGGTGACAGTGCACATGGTGACAATTCCCATGGTGACACTGCTCATGGTGGCAGTGCTCACAGTGGCAGTGCCAATGGTTAAAGTGCTCGTGGTGGCAGTGTCCATGGTGGCAGTTCCCAAAGTGACAGTGCTCATGGTGACATTTCCCATGGTAACAGATTTCATGATGATAGTGTCCATGGTGACAGTGTGCATGGTGACAATGGCCTTGTTGAAAGTACCTATGGTGACAGTGCTCATGGTGACAGTGCCCACGGTGACTATGCTCATGGTGACAGTGCCCACGGTGACAGTGCTCATGGTGGCACTGCCCATGGTGACTGTGCTCATGATGGCGGTGTACATGGTTGGAGTTCCGATGGTGAAATTCCTCATGGTAGCCATGCCCATGATGATAGTGCTCACGGTGATAGTGCGCACAGTGACACTGCCCTTGGTGATAGTGCTCATGGTAATAGTGCTCACAGTGACAGTGCCCATGGTGATATTGTTCACGGTGACACTGCCCATGGTGATAGTGCTCACGGTGATAGTGCTCATGGTGATAGTTCCCATGGTGGCAGTGCCCATGGTGACAGTGCTCATGGTGACAGTGCGCACGGTGAAAATGCTCATGGTGACAGTGCTCACGGTGATAGTGCTCACATTGACAGTGCCCTTGGTGATAGTGCTCATGGTAATACTGCTCATGGTGATAGTGGTCATGGTGATAGTTCGTATGGTGACTGTGCCCATGTTGAAAGTCCCCATGGTGGCAGTGCTCATGGTGACACTCCCCGTGGTGACTATGCTCATGCTGGTGGTATACATGGTTGGAGTTCCCATGGTGAAATTCCTTATGGTGGCACTGCCCATGATGATATTGTCCATGGTGACAGTGTCCACGGTGACAGTGCCTATGGTGACAGTGCTCATGGTGACAGTGCCAATGGTGACCGTGCTCATGGTGACAGTGCCAACAGTGACAGTGCTCATGGTGGCAGTGCCCTTGGTGATAGTACCCATGTTAATAGTGCTCACGGTGACAGTGCCCATGGTGATATTGCTCACGGTGACGCTGCCCATGTTGATTGTGCCCACGGTGATAGTGCTCAGGATGAAAGACCCCATGGTTAGAGTGCCCATGGTGACAGTGCTCATAGTGACATTGCCCATGGTGACAGTGCCCATAGTGATAGTGCCCATGGTGACATTTCCCATGGTCACAGTGCTCATGGTGACAGTGCACATGATGACAGTGCTCATGTTGACAGTGCCCACGGTGACAGTGCTCATGGTAACAGTGCTCACGGTGACAGTGCCCTTGGTGATATTTCTCATGGTGACACTGCCCATGGTGATAGTGCTCACGGTGATTGTGCTCATGGTGACAGTTCCCATGGTTACAGTGCCCACGGTGACAGTGCTCATGGTGACAGTGCCCATGGTGACAGTGCTCATGGTGATAGTGCTCATGGTGACACGGCCCATGGTGACTCTGCTCATGCTGGCAGTGTACATGGTTGGAGTTCCCATGGGGAAATTCCTTATGGTGGCAATGCCCATGATGATAGTGCTCATGGTGACAGTGCTCATGGTGACAGTGTACATGGTGACAATCCACACGGTGACAGTGCTCACGGTGATAGTTCTCATGGCGATAGTGCCCATTGTAATAGTGCTCACGGTGACACTGCCCATGGTGATAGTGCTCACGGGGATAGTGCGCACAGTGACACTGCCCTTGGTGATAGTGCTCTTGTTGATAGTGCTCATGGTAATAGTGCTCATGGTGACACTGCCCGTGGTGAGAGTGCCCATGGTGACACTGCCCATAGTGACATTTCCCATGGTGACAGTGCTGATGGTGAGAGTTCCCATGGTGACAGTGCACATGGTGACAGTGCTCACGGTCACAGTGCTCACTGTGGCAGTGCCAATGGTTACAGTTCTCATGGTGGCAGTGTCCATGGTGGCAGTTCCCAAGATGACAGTGCTCATGGTGACATTTCCCATGGTAACAGAGCTCATGATAACAGTGTCCATGGTGACAGTGCCCATGGTGACAGTGGCCATGTTGAAAGTGCCCATGGTGACACTGCTCACCGTGAGAGTGCCCATGGTGACTATGCTAATGCTGGCGGTGTACATCGTTGGAGTTCCCATGGTGAAATTCCTCATGGTGGCACTGCCCATGGTGACAATGTCCATCGTGAGAGTGCCCATGGTGACAGTGCTCATGGTGACAGTGCACACGGTGACAGTGCTCATGTTGACAGTGCACACGGTGACAGTGCCCACCGTGACAGTGTTCATGGTGATATTGCTCATGGTGACACAGCCCATGGTTATAGTGCTCACGCTGATAGTGCTCATGGTGACAGTTCCCATGGTGACGATGCCCACGGTGACAGTGCTCATGGTGACATTGCCCACGGTGACGGTGCTCATGGTGACAGTGCTCATGGTGACAGTGCTCATGGTGACACAGCCCATGGTGACTGTGCTAAAGCTGGCGGTGTATATGGTTGGAGTTCCCATGGTGAAATTCCTCATGGTGGCACTGCCCATGATGAGAGTGCTCATGGTGACATTTCACATGGTGACAGTGCTCATGGTGAGAGTTCCTATGGTGACATTGCTCATGTTGACAGTGCTCATGTTGACAGTGCCCACAGTGACAGTACTCATGGTGACAGTGCTCACAGTGACAGTGCCCTTGGTGATAGTACCCATGGTAATAGCGCTCAATGTGACAGTGCCCATGGTGATATTTCTCACGGTGACACTGCCCATGGTGATAGTGCTCACGGTGTTTGTGCTCATGGTGACAGTTCACATGGTGACACTGCCCCTGTTGAAAGTGCCCATGGTGACAGTGCTCATGTTGACACTGCCCATGGTGACAATGATCATGTTGACCATGCCCATGGTGACAGCGTCCATGGTGACATTGCCCATGGTGAGAGTGCTCATGGTGACAGTGTCCCTGGTGACAGTGCACATGGTGACTGTGCTCTTAGTGACAGCTCCCATAGTGACAGTGCCCATGTTGAAAGTGCTCATGGCGACAATGCTCATGGTGACACTGCCCATGGTGACTGTGCTGATGTTCACGGTGTACATGGTTGGAGTCCCCATGGTGAAATTCCTTATGGTGGCATTGCCCATGATGTTAGTGCTCATGGTGAATGTGTCCATGGTGACAGTGCCTATGGTGACAGTGCCCATGGTGACATTTCCCCGGGTGACAGTGCTCATACTGACAGTTCCCATGGTGACAGTGCCCATGGTGACAGTGCTAATGTTGACACTGCCCACGGTGACAGTGCTCATGGTGACAGTGTCCTTGGTGATAGTACCCATGGTAATAGTGCTCACGGTGACAGTGCCCACGGTGATATTGCTCATGGTGACACTTCCCATGGTGATAGTGCCAACGGTTACAGTTCTCATGGTGACAGTGCCCATGGTGACAGTGCTCATGGTGACAGTGCTCACAGTGACAGTGCCCATGGTGATATTGTTCACGGTGACACTGCCCAGGGTGATAGTGCTAACGGTGATAGTGCTCATGGTGATAGTTCCCATGGTTACAGTGCCCATGGTGACAGTGCTCATGGTGACAGTGCTCACGGTGATAGTGCTCACATTGACAGTGCCCTTGGTGATAGTGCTCACGGTGATAGTACCCACAGTGACAGTTCAAATGATGACAGTTCCCATGGTGACAGTGCCCATGATGACAGTGCTCATGGTGACAGTGTCCACGGTGAGAGTGCTCATGGTGACACTGCTCACGGTAACAGTGCCCTTGGTGATAGTACCCATGTTAATAGTGCTCACGGTGATAGAGCCCACGGTGACATTTCCCATGGTGACAGTGCTCACTTTAACAGTGTACACGATGACAGTGCCCACGGTGACAGTGTTTATGGTGATATTACTAACGGTGACCCGGCCCATGTTCATAGTGCTCACGGTGATAGTGCTCATGGTGACAGTTACCATGGTGATAGTGCCCATGGTGACAGTGCTTATGGTGGCACTGCCCATGGTGAATGTGCTCATGCTGGCAGAGTACCTGGTTGGAGTTCCGATGGTAAAATTCCTCATGGTAGCACTGCCCATGATGATAGTGCTCATGGTGACAGTGTCCATGGTGACAGTGCCTATGGTGACAGTGCCCATTGTGATAGTGCTCATGGTGACAGTGCCCACTGTGACAGTGCTCATGGTGACAGTGCTCACGGTGACAGTGCCCTTGGTGATAGTGCTCATGGTGACAGTGCTCATGGGGACAGTGCTCACGATGACAGTGCCCTTGGTGATAGTACCCATGGTAATAGTGCTCACTGTGACAGTGCCCATGGTGATAGTGCTCATAGTGATAGTGCTCATGGTAATAGTGCTCATAGTGACACTGCCCATGGTGACAGTGCCCATGGTGACACTGCCCATAGTGACATTTCCCATGGTCGCAGTGCTCATGGTGAGAGTTCCCATGGTGACAGTGCACATGGTGACAATTCCCATGGTGACACTGCTCATGGTGGCAGTGCTCACTGTGGCAGTGCCAATGGTTAAAGTGCTCATGGTGGCAGTGTCCATGGTGGCAGTTCCCAAAGTGACAGTGCTCATGGTGACATTTCCCATGGTAACAGATTTCATGATGACAGTGTCCATGGTGACAGTGCGCATGGTGACAATGGCCTTGTTGAAAGTACCTATGGTGACAGTGCTCATGGTGACAGTGCCCACGGTGACTATGCTCATGGTGACAGTGCCCACGGTGACAGTGCTCATGGTGGCACTGCCCATGGTGACTGTGCTCATGATGGCGGTGTACATGGTTGGAGTTCCGATGGTGAAATTCCTCATGGTAGCCATGCCCATGATGATAGTGCTCACGGTGATAGTGCGCACAGTGACACTGCCCTTGGTGATAGTGCTCATGGTAATAGTGCTCACAGTGACAGTGCCCATGGTGATATTGTTCACGGTGACACTGCCCATGGTGATAGTGCTCACGGTGATAGTGCTCATGGTGATAGTTCCCATGGTGGCAGTGCCCATGGTGACAGTGCTCATGGTGACAGTGCGCACGGTGAAAATGCTCATGGTGACAGTGCTCACGGTGATAGTGCTCACATTGACAGTGCCCTTGGTGATAGTGCTCATGGTAATACTGCTCATGGTGATAGTGGTCATGGTGATAGTTCGTATGGTGACTGTGCCCATGTTGAAAGTCCCCATGGTGGCAGTGCTCATGGTGACACTCCCCGTGGTGACTATGCTCATGCTGGTGGTATACATGGTTGGAGTTCCCATGGTGAAATTCCTTATGGTGGCACTGCCCATGATGATATTGTCCATGGTGACAGTGTCCACGGTGACAGTGCCTATGGTGACAGTGCTCATGGTGACAGTGCCAATGGTGACCGTGCTCATGGTGACAGTGCCAACAGTGACAGTGCTCATGGTGGCAGTGCCCTTGGTGATAGTACCCATGTTAATAGTGCTCACGGTGACAGTGCCCATGGTGATATTGCTCACGGTGACGCTGCCCATGTTGATTGTGCCCACGGTGATAGTGCTCAGGATGAAAGACCCCATGGTTAGAGTGCCCATGGTGACAGTGCTCATAGTGACATTGCCCATGGTGACAGTGCCCATAGTGATAGTGCCCATGGTGACATTTCCCATGGTCACAGTGCTCATGGTGACAGTGCACATGATGACAGTGCTCATGTTGACAGTGCCCACGGTGACAGTGCTCATGGTAACAGTGCTCACGGTGACAGTGCCCTTGGTGATATTTCTCATGGTGACACTGCCCATGGTGATAGTGCTCACGGTGATTGTGCTCATGGTGACAGTTCCCATGGTTACAGTGCCCACGGTGACAGTGCTCATGGTGACAGTGCCCATGGTGACAGTGCTCATGGTGATAGTGCTCATGGTGACACGGCCCATGGTGACTCTGCTCATGCTGGCAGTGTACATGGTTGGAGTTCCCATGGGGAAATTCCTTATGGTGGCAATGCCCATGATGATAGTGCTCATGGTGACAGTGCTCATGGTGACAGTGTACATGGTGACAATCCACACGGTGACAGTGCTCACGGTGATAGTTCTCATGGCGATAGTGCCCATTGTAATAGTGCTCACGGTGACACTGCCCATGGTGATAGTGCTCACGGGGATAGTGCGCACAGTGACACTGCCCTTGGTGATAGTGCTCTTGTTGATAGTGCTCATGGTAATAGTGCTCATGGTGACACTGCCCGTGGTGAGAGTGCCCATGGTGACACTGCCCATAGTGACATTTCCCATGGTGACAGTGCTGATGGTGAGAGTTCCCATGGTGACAGTGCACATGGTGACAGTGCTCACGGTCACAGTGCTCACTGTGGCAGTGCCAATGGTTACAGTTCTCATGGTGGCAGTGTCCATGGTGGCAGTTCCCAAGATGACAGTGCTCATGGTGACATTTCCCATGGTAACAGAGCTCATGATAACAGTGTCCATGGTGACAGTGCCCATGGTGACAGTGGCCATGTTGAAAGTGCCCATGGTGACACTGCTCACCGTGAGAGTGCCCATGGTGACTATGCTAATGCTGGCGGTGTACATCGTTGGAGTTCCCATGGTGAAATTCCTCATGGTGGCACTGCCCATGGTGACAATGTCCATCGTGAGAGTGCCCATGGTGACAGTGCTCATGGTGACAGTGCACACGGTGACAGTGCTCATGTTGACAGTGCACACGGTGACAGTGCCCACCGTGACAGTGTTCATGGTGATATTGCTCATGGTGACACAGCCCATGGTTATAGTGCTCACGCTGATAGTGCTCATGGTGACAGTTCCCATGGTGACGATGCCCACGGTGACAGTGCTCATGGTGACATTGCCCACGGTGACGGTGCTCATGGTGACAGTGCTCATGGTGACAGTGCTCATGGTGACACAGCCCATGGTGACTGTGCTAAAGCTGGCGGTGTACATGGTTGGAGTTCCCATGGTGAAATTCCTCATGGTGGCACTGCCCATGATGATAGTGTTCATGGTGACAGTGTCCATGGTGACAGTGCCCATTGTGATAGTGCTCACGGTGATAGTGCCCTCAGTGGCAGTTCTAATGGTGACAATTCCATGGTGACAGTGCCCATGATGACCGTGCTCATGGTGACAGTGCCCACGGTGACATTTCTCATGGTGACAGTGCTCACGGTGACAGTGCCCTTGGTGATAGTACCCATGGTAATAGTGGTCACGGTGACATGGCCCATGGTGATATTGCTCACGGTGATGCTACCCATGGTGATAGTGCTCACGGTGACATTCCCATGGTTACAGTGCCCATGGTGATATTGCTCACGGTGACACTGCCCATGATGACAGTGCTCATGGTGACAATGCCCATTCTGACAATGCTCATAGTGACAGTGCTCACGGTGACAGTGCCCTTGATGATAGTACTCATGGTAATAGTGCTCATGGTGACAGTTCCCATGGTGACAGTGCTCACTGTGGCAGTGCCAATGGTTACAGTGCTCATGGTGGCAGTGTCCATGGTGGCAGTTCCCAAGATGACAGTGCTCATGGTGACATTTCCCATGGTAACAGAGCTCATGATGACAGTGTCCATGGTGACAGTGCCCATGGTGACAGTGGCCATGTTGAAAGTGCCCATGGTGACACTGCTCATGGTGACAGTGCCCATGATGACTATGCTCATGCTGGCTGTGTACATGCTTGGAGATCCCATGGTGAAATTCCTCATGGTGGCACTGCCCATGATGATAGTGCTCATGGTGACAGTGTCCATGGTGACATTGCCTATGGTGACAGTTCCCATTGTGATAGTGCTCACGGTGATAGGGCCCACAGGGACAGTTCTAATGGTGACAGTTCCAATGGTGACAGTGCCCATGATGATAGTGCTTATGGTGACAGTGCCCACGGTGACAGTGCTCATGGTGACATTGCTCATGGTGACAGTGCCATTGGTGATAGTACCCATGGTAAAAGTGCTCATGGTGACATTGCCCATGGTGATATTGCTCACGGTGACACCGCCCATGGTGACAGTGCTCACGGTGATAGTGCTCAAGGTGACAGTTCGCATGGTGACAGGGCCCATGTTGAAAGTGCCCATGGTGACACTGCTCATGGTGGCACTGCCCATGGTGACTGTGCTCATGCTGGCGGTGTACATGGTTGGAGTTCCGATGGTGAAATTCCTCATGGTAGCACTGCCCATGATGATAGTGCTCACGGTGAAAGTGTCCATGGTGACAGTGCCTATGGTGACAGTGCCCATTGTGATAGTGCTCATGGTGATAGTGCCCAAAGTGACAGTGCTCATTGTGACAGTTCCTATGGTGACAGTGCCCATGATGATAGTGCTCATGGTAAAAGTTCCCACTGTGATAGTGCTCACGGTGAAAGTGCTCACGGTGACAGTGCCCTTGGTGATAGTGCTCTTGGTGATAGTGCTCATGGTAATAGTGCACATGGTGACACTGCCCATGGTGACAGTGCCCATGGTGACACTGCCCATAGTAACATTTCCCATGGTGACAGTGCTCATGTTGACAGTGCCCATGGTGACAGTGACCATGGTGAGTGTGCCCATGGTGACAGTGCCCATGGTGACAGTGTCCATGGTGACAGTGCTCACCTTGACAGTGCCCTTGGTGATAGTACCCATGTTAATATTGCTCACGGTTACAGTGCCCATGGTGATAGTGCTCATGGTGATAGTGCTCATGGTGACAGTTACCTTGGTGATAGTGCTCATGGTGATAGTGCTCATGGTGATAGTTCGCATGGTGACAGTGCCCATGTGGAAAGTCTCCATGAAGGCAGTGCTCATGGTGACACTGCCCATGGTGACTGTGCCCTTGCTGGCGGTGTACATGTTTGGAGTTCCCATGGTGAAATTCCTTATGGTGGCACTGCCCATGATGATAGTGTTCATCGTGACAATGTCCATGGTGACAGTGCCTATGGTGACAGTGCCCATTGTGATAGTGCTCACGGTGATAGTGCCCTCAGTGTCAGTTCTAATGGTGACAGTTCCCATGGTGATAGAGCCCATGATGACAGTGCTCATGGTGACAGTGCCCACGGTAACATTGCTCATGGTGACAGTGCCCACGGTGACAGTAACCTTGGTGATAGTACCCATGGTAATAGAGGTCACGGTGACAGTGCCCATTTTGATATTGCTCGCGGTGACACTGCCCATGGTGATAGTGCTCACGGTGATAGTGCTCAGGGTGACAGTTCCCATGGTTACATTGCCCATGGTGACAGTGCTCATGGTGACAGTGCCCGTGGTGACTATGCTCATGGTGACATTGCTCACAGAGATACTGCTCATGGTGACAGTTCGCATGGCGACAGGGCCCATGTTAAAAGTGCCCATGGTGACAGTGCTCATGGTGGCACTGCCCATGGTGACTGTGCTCATGCTGGTGGTGTACATGGTTGGAGTTCCCATGGTGAAATTCCTTATTGTGGCAATGCCCATGATGATAGTGCTCATGGTGACAGTGCCCAAGGTGACAGTGCCCATGGTGACATTTCCCATCTTGACAGTGCGCATGGTGAGAGTTCCCATGGTGACAATGCTCATGTTGAAAATACCCAAGGTGACAGTGCTCATGGTGACAGTGTCCACGGTGACAATTCTCATGGTGACAGTGCTCACAGTGATAGTGCTCCTGGTGACAGTGCTCCCGCTGACAGTTCCCTTGGTGATAGTGCTCATGGTAATACTGCTGATGGTGATAGTGCTCATGGTGACGGTTCGCATGGTGAGACTGCCCATGTTGAAAGTGCCCATGGTTGCAGTGATCATGTTGACACTGCCCATTGTGACTGTGCTCATGCTGGCGGTGTACATAGTTGGAGTTCCCATGGTGAAATTCCTTATGGTGGCACTGCCCATGATGATAGTGCTCATGGTGACAGTGTCCATGGTGACATTGCCTATGGTGACAGTTCCCATTGTGATAGTGCTCACGGTGATAGGGCCCACAGGGACAGTTCTAATGGTGACAGTTCCAATGGTGACAGTGCCCATGATGATAGTGCTTATGGTGACAGTGCCCACGGTGACAGTGCTCATGGTGACATTGCTCATGGTGACAGTGCCATTGGTGATAGTACCCATGGTAAAAGTGCTCATGGTGACATTGCCCATGGTGATATTGCTCACGGTGACACCGCCCATGGTGATAGTGCTCAAGGTGATAGTGCTCATGGTGACGGTTCCCATGGTTACAGTGCCCATGGTGACAGTGCTCATGCTGACAGTGCTCACGGTGACTATGCTCATGGTGACAGTGCTCACGGTGATAGTGCTCAAGGTGACAGTTCGCATGGTGACAGGGCCCATGTTGAAAGTGCCCATGGTGACACTGCTCATGGTGGCACTGCCCATGGTGACTGTGCTCATGCTGGCGGTGTACATGGTTGGAGTTCCGATGGTGAAATTCCTCATGGTAGCACTGCCCATGATGATAGTGCTCACGGTGAAAGTGTCCATGGTGACAGTGCCTATGGTGACAGTGCCCATTGTGATAGTGCTCATGGTGATAGTGCCCAAAGTGACAGTGCTCATTGTGACAGTTCCTATGGTGACAGTGCCCATGATGATAGTGCTCATGGTAAAAGTTCCCACTGTGATAGTGCTCACGGTGAAAGTGCTCACGGTGACAGTGCCCTTGGTGATAGTGCTCTTGGTGATAGTGCTCATGGTAATAGTGCACATGGTGACACTGCCCATGGTGACAGTGCCCATGGTGACACTGCCCATAGTAACATTTCCCATGGTGACAGTGCTCATGTTGACAGTGCCCATGGTGACAGTGACCATGGTGAGTGTGCCCATGGTGACAGTGCCCATGGTGACAGTGTCCATGGTGACAGTGCTCACCTTGACAGTGCCCTTGGTGATAGTACCCATGTTAATATTGCTCACGGTTACAGTGCCCATGGTGATAGTGCTCATGGTGATAGTGCTCATGGTGACAGTTACCTTGGTGATAGTGCTCATGGTGATAGTGCTCATGGTGATAGTTCGCATGGTGACAGTGCCCATGTGGAAAGTCTCCATGAAGGCAGTGCTCATGGTGACACTGCCCATGGTGACTGTGCCCTTGCTGGCGGTGTACATGTTTGGAGTTCCCATGGTGAAATTCCTTATGGTGGCACTGCCCATGATGATAGTGTTCATCGTGACAATGTCCATGGTGACAGTGCCTATGGTGACAGTGCCCATTGTGATAGTGCTCACGGTGATAGTGCCCTCAGTGTCAGTTCTAATGGTGACAGTTCCCATGGTGATAGAGCCCATGATGACAGTGCTCATGGTGACAGTGCCCACGGTAACATTGCTCATGGTGACAGTGCTCACGGTGACAGTAACCTTGGTGATAGTACCCATGGTAATAGAGGTCACGGTGACAGTGCCCATTTTGATATTGCTCACGGTGACACTGCCCATGGTGATAGTGCTCACGGTGATAGTGCTCAGGGTGACAGTTCCCATGGTTACATTGCCCATGGTGACAGTGCTCATGGTGACAGTGCCCGTGGTGACTATGCTCATGGTGACATTGCTCACAGAGATACTGCTCATGGTGACAGTTCGCATGGCGACAGGGCCCATGTTAAAAGTGCCCATGGTGACAGTGCTCATGGTGGCACTGCCCATGGTGACTCTGCTCATGCTGGCAGTGTACATGGTTGGAGTTCCCATGGGGAAATTCCTTATGGTGGCAATGCCCATGATGATAGTGCTCATGGTGACAGTGCTCATGGTGACAGTGTACATGGTGACAATCCACACGGTGACAGTGCTCACGGTGATAGTTCTCATGGCGATAGTGCCCATTGTAATAGTGCTCACGGTGACACTGCCCATGGTGACAGTGCTCACGGGGATAGTGCGCACAGTGACACTGCCCTTGGTGATAGTGCTCTTGGTGATAGTGCTCATGGTAATAGTGCTCATGGTGACACTGCCCGTGGTGACAGTGCCCATGGTGACACTGCCCATAGTGACATTTCCCATGGTGACAGTGCTGATGGTGAGAGTTCCCATGGTGACAGTGCACATGGTGACAGTGCTCACGGTCACAGTGCTCACTGTGGCAGTCCCAATGGTTACAGTTCTCATGGTGGCAGTGTCCATGGTGGCAGTTCCCAAGATGACAGTGCTCATGGTGACATTTCCCATGGTAACAGAGCTCATGATAACAATGTCCATGGTGACAGTGCCCATGGTGACAGTGGCCATGTTGAAAGTGCCCATGGTGACACTGCTCACCGTGAGAGTGCCCATGGTGACTATGCTAATGCTGGCGGTGTACATCGTTGGAGTTCCCATGGTGAAATTCCTCATGGTGGCACTGCCCATGGTGACAATGTCCATCGTGAGAGTGCCCATGGTGACAGTGCTCATGGTGACAGTGCACACGGTGACAGTGCTCATGTTGACAGTGCACACGGTGACAGTGCCCACCGTGACAGTGTTCATGGTGATATTGCTCATGGTGACACAGCCCATGGTTATAGTGCTCACGCTGATAGTGCTCATGGTGACAGTTCCCATGGTGACGATGCCCACGGTGACAGTGCTCATGGTGACATTGCCCACGGTGACGGTGCTCATGGTGACAGTGCTCATGGTGAAAGTGCTCATGGTGACACAGCCCATGGTGACTGTGCTAAAGCTGGCGGTGTATATGGTTGGAGTTCCCATGGTGAAATTCCTCATGGTGGCACTGCCCATGATGAGAGTGTTCATGGTGACATTTCACATGGTGACAGTGCTCATGGTGAGAGTTCCTATGGTGACATTGCTCATGTTGACAGTGCTCATGTTGACAGTGCCCACAGTGACAGTACTCATGGTGACAGTGCTCACAGTGACAGTGCCCTTGGTGATAGTACCCATGGTAATAGCGCTCAATGTGACAGTGCCCATGGTGATATTTCTCACGGTGACACTGCCCATGGTGATAGTGCTCACGGTGTTTGTGCTCATGGTGACAGTTCACATGGTGACACTGCCCCTGTTGAAAGTGCCCATGGTGACAGTGCTCATGTTGACACTGCCCATGGTGACAATGATCATGTTGACCATGCCCATGGTGACAGCGTCCATGGTGACATTGCCCATGGTGAGAGTGCTCATGGTGACAGTGTCCCTGGTGACAGTGCGCATGGTGACTGTGCCCTTAGTGACAGTTCCCATAGTGACAGTGCCCATGTTGAAAGTGCTCATGGCGACAGTGCTCATGGTGACACTGCCCATGGTGACTGTGCTGATGTTCACGGTGTACATGGTTGGAGTCCCCATGGTGAAATTCCTTATGGTGGCATTGCCCATGATGTTAGTGCTCATGGTGAATGTGTCCATGGTGACAATGCCTATGGTGACAGTGCCCATGATGACATTTCCCCGGGTGACAGTGCTCATACTGACAGTTCCCATGGTGACAGTGCCCATGGTGACAGTGCTAATGTTGACACTGCCCACGGTGACAGTGCTCATGGTGTCAGTGTCCTTGGTGATAGTACACATGGTAATAGTGCTCACAGTGACAGTGCCCACGGTGATATTGCTCATGGTGACACTGCCCATGGTGATAGTGCCAACGGTTACAGTTCTCATTGTGACAGTGCCCATGGTGACAGTGCTCATGGTGACAGTGCTCACAGTGACAGTGCCCATGGTGATATTGTTCACGGTGACACTGCCCAGGGTGATAGTGCTAACGGTGATAGTGCTCATGGTGATAGTTCCCATGGTTACAGTGCCCATGGTGACAGTGCTCATGGTGACAGTGCTCACGGTGATAGTGCTCACATTGACAGTGCCCTTGGTGATAGTGCTCACGGTGATAGTACCCACAGTGACAGTTCAAATGATGACAGTTCCCATGGTGACAGTGCCCATGATGACAGTGCTCATGGTGACAGTGTCCACGGTGAGAGTGCTCATGGTGACACTGCTCACGGTAACAGTGCCCTTGGTGATAGTACCCATGTTAATAGTGCTCACGGTGATAGAGCCCACGGTGACATTTCCCATGGTGACAGTGCTCACTTTAACAGTGTACACGATGACAGTGCCCACGGTGACAGTGTTTATGGTGATATTACTAACGGTGACACGGCCCATGTTCATAGTGCTCACGGTGATAGTGCTCATGGTGACAGTTACCATGGTGATAGGGCCCATGTTGAAAGTGCCCATGGTGACAGTGCTTATGGTGGCACTGCCCATGGTGAATGTGCTCATGCTGGCAGAGTACCTGGTTGGAGTTCCGATGGTAAAATTCCTCATGGTAGCACTCCCCATGATGTTAGTGCTCATGGTGACAGTGTCCAAGGTGACAGTGCCTATGGTGACAGTGCCCATTGTGATAGTGCTCATGGTGATAGTGCCCACAGTGACAGTGCTCATTGTGACCTTTCCTATGGTGACAGTGCCCATGATGACAGTGCTCATGGTGACAGTGCCCACTGTGATAGTGATCACGGTGAAAGTGCTCACGGTGACAGTGCCCTTGGTGATAGTGCTCATGGTGACAGTTCGCATTGTGACAGTTCCCAAGTTGAAAGTGCCCATGGTGACAGTACCCATGGTGACAGTGCCCATGGTGACACAGCCCATGGTGACTGTGCTAAAGCTGGCGGTGTATATGGTTGGAGTTCCCATGATGAAATTCCTCATGGTGGCACTCCCCATGATGATAGTGCTCATGGTGACAGTGCCCAGGGTGAAATTATCCATGGTGACAGTGCTCATGGTGAGAGTTCCTATGGTGACTGTGCTCATGTTGACAGTGCCCATGGTGATAGTGCCCACGGTGACACTGCGCAAGGTGATAGTGCTCAACGTGATAGTGCCCATGGTAATAGTGCTGATGGTGACACTGCCCATGTTGATATTGCTCACGGTGACACTGCCCATGGTGATAGTGCTCACGGTGATAGTGCTCACGGTGACAGTGCCCTTGGTGATATTGCTCATGGTGATACAGCTCATGGTGGAAGTTCGCATGGTGACACTGCCCCTGTTGAAATTGCCCATGGTGACAGTGCTCATGTTGACACTGCCCATGGTGACTGTGCTCACGATGGAGGTGTACATGGTTGGAGTTCCCATGGTACAACTGTTATGGTGGTACTGCCCATGATGATAGTGTTCATGGTGACAGTGTCCATGGTGACAGTGCCCATGGTGATAGTGCCTATTGTGAGAGTGCCCATGGTGACAGTTCCCATGGTGACCATTTCCATGGTGATAATGCTCATGTTGACAGTGCCAACCGTGACAATGCTCATGGTGAGAGTTCCCATGGTGAAAGTGATCATCTTGACAATGCCCATGGCGACCGTTCCCATGGTGACATTTCCCATGGTGATAGTACGCACCGTGATAGTGCCCATGGTGACAGTTCCCATGGATACAGTGTCCATGGTGACAGTGCTCATGGTTGCACTGCCCATGGTGACTGTGCTCATGCTGGTGGTGTACGTGGTCGGAACTCCGATGGTGAAATTCCTCATGGTAGCACTCCCCATGATGTTAGTGCTCATGGTGACAGTGTCCAAGGTGACAGTGCCTATGGTGACAGTGCCCATTGTGATAGTGCTCACGGTGATACTGCTCACAGTGACAGTGCTCATTGTGACCGTTCCTATGGTGACAGTGCCCATGATGACAGTGCTCATGGTGACAGTGCCCACTGTGATAGTGCTCACGGTGAAAGTGCTCACGGTGACACTGCCCTTGGTGATAGTGCTCTTGGTGATAGTGCTCATGGTGACAGTTCGCATTGTGACAGTTCCCATGTTGAAAGTGCCCATGGTGACAGTACCCATGGTGACAGTGCGCATGGTGACAGTGCCCATGGTGATATTTCCCATGGTGACATTGTTCATGTTGACATTGCCCATGGTGACCTTTCCCATGGTGACAGTTCCCATGGTGATAGTGCTCATGGTGACAGTGCTCCTGGTAACAGTGCACACGGTGACAATGCCCACGGTGACAGTGCTCACGGTGACAGTGCTCATGGTGATAGTGCCTACTGTAGTAGTGGTCACGGTGACAGTGCCCATGATGATAGTGCTCACGGTGACACTGCCCATGTTGATAGTGCTCACGATGATACTGCTCCTGGTGACAGTTCCCATGGTTACAGTGCCCATGGTGACAGTGCTCATGGTGAGAGTACTCACGGTGATAGTTCTCATGGTGACAGTGCCCGTGGTGATAGTGCCCATGGTGATAGTGCTCATGGTGATAGTGCTCATGGTGACAGTTCGCATGGTGACAGTGCCCACTTTGAAAGTGCCCATGGTGACAGTACCCATGGTGACTGTGCCCATGGTGACAGTGTCCATGGTGACAGTGCTCATTGTGAGAATTGCCATGGTGACAGTGCTAATGTTGACATTGCCCATGGTGACCGTTCCCATGGTGACAGTTCCCAAGGTGATAGTGCTCATGGTGACAGTGCTATTGGTGACAGTGCACTCGGTGAGAATGCCCACACTTACATTGCTCACGTTGTTAGTGCTCATGGTGATAGTGCCAATTTTAATAGTGCTCATGGTGACCGTGCCCATGTTGATGTTGCTCAAGGTGACACTTCCCATGGTGATAGTGCTCACGGTGATAGTGCTAATGGTGACACTGCCCTTGGTGATAGTGCTCATGGTGATAGTGCTCATGGTAATAGTGCTCATGTTGACGCTGCCCATGGTGACAGTGCCCATGGTGACACTGCCCATAGTGACATTTCCCATGGTGACAGTGCTCATGGTGAGAGTTCCCATGGTGACAGTGCACATGTTGACAGTTCCAATGGTGACAGTGCTCACGGTGACAGTGCTCACTGTGGCAGTGCCAATGGTTACAGTGCTCATGGTGGCAGTGTCCATGGTGGCAGTTCCCAAGATGACAGTGCTCATGGTGACATTTCCCATGGTAACAGAACTCAGGATGACAGTGTCCATGGTGACAGTGCCCATGGTGAGAGTGGCCATGTTGAAATTGCCCATGGTGACAGTGCTCATGGTGACACTGCCCATGGTGACTGTGCTCATGCTGGCGTTGAACAAGGTTGAACAAGGTTGGAGTTCCCATGGTGAAAATCCTCATGGTGGCACTACCCATGATAATAGTGCTCATGGTGACAGTGTACATCGTGAGAGTGCCCATGGTAACAATGCTCATGGAGAAACTGCCCATGGTGACAGTGCCCAAGGTGATATTCCCATGGTGACAGTGCTCATTTTGACAGTGCACACGGTGACAGTGCCCACAGTGACAGTGCTCACGGTGATAGTGTTAATGGTAATATTGCTCATGGTGACACTGCCCATGGTTATAGTGCTCACGGTGATAGTGCTCATGGTGACAGTTCCCAAGGTGACAGTGCCCACGGTGATAGTGCTCATGGTGACATTGCCCACGGTGACAGTGCTCATGGTGAGAGTTTGCATGGTGACAGTGCCCATGGTTACAGTGCTCATGGTCACACAACCCATGGTGACTGTGCTAAAGCTGGCGGTGTACATGGTTGGAGTTCCCATGGTGAAATTCCTCATGGTGGCACTGCCCATGATGATAGTGTTCATGGTGACAGTGTCCATGGTGACAGTGCCCATTGTGATAGTGCTCACGGTGATAGTGCCCTCAGTGACAGTTCTAATGGTGACAATTCCATGGTGACAGTGCCCATGATGACCGTGCTCATGGTGACAGTGCCCACGGTGACATTTCTCATGGTGACAGTGCTCACGGTGACAGTGCCCTTGGTGATAGTACCCATGGTAATAGTGGTCACGGTGACATGGCCCATGGTGATATTGCTCACGGTGATGCTACCCATGGTGATAGTGCTCACGGTGACATTCCCATGGTTACAGTGCCCATGGTGATATTGCTCACGGTGACACTGCCCATGATGACAGTGCTCATGGTGACAATGCCCATTCTGACAATGCTCATAGTGACAGTGCTCACGGTGACAGTGCCCTTGATGATAGTACTCATGGTAATAGTGCTCATGGTGACAGTTCCCATGGTGACAGTGCTCACTGTGGCAGTGCCAATGGTTACAGTGCTCATGGTGGCAGTGTCCATGGTGGCAGTTCCCAAGATGACAGTGCTCATGGTGACATTTCCCATGGTAACAGAGCTCATGATGACAGTGTCCATGGTGACAGTGCCCATGGTGACAGTGGCCATGTTGAAAGTGCCCATGGTGACACTGCTCATGGTGACAGTGCCCATGATGACTATGCTCATGCTGGCTGTGTACATGCTTGGAGATCCCATGGTGAAATTCCTCATGGTGGCACTGCCCATGATGATAGTGCTCATGGTGACAGTGTCCATGGTGACATTGCCTATGGTGACAGTTCCCATTGTGATAGTGCTCACGGTGATAGGGCCCACAGGGACAGTTCTAATGGTGACAGTTCCAATGGTGACAGTGCCCATGATGATAGTGCTTATGGTGACAGTGCCCACGGTGACAGTGCTCATGGTGACATTGCTCATGGTGACAGTGCCATTGGTGATAGTACCCATGGTAAAAGTGCTCATGGTGACATTGCCCATGGTGATATTGCTCACGGTGACACCGCCCATGGTGATAGTGCTCAAGGTGATAGTGCTCATGGTGACGGTTCCCATGGTTACAGTGCCCATGGTGACAGTGCTCATGCTGACAGTGCTCACGGTGACTATGCTCATGGTGACAGTGCTCACGGTGATAGTGCTCAAGGTGACAGTTCGCATGGTGACAGGGCCCATGTTGAAAGTGCCCATGGTGACACTGCTCATGGTGGCACTGCCCATGGTGACTGTGCTCATGCTGGCGGTGTACATGGTTGGAGTTCCGATGGTGAAATTCCTCATGGTAGCACTGCCCATGATGATAGTGCTCACGGTGAAAGTGTCCATGGTGACAGTGCCTATGGTGACAGTGCCCATTGTGATAGTGCTCATGGTGATAGTGCCCAAAGTGACAGTGCTCATTGTGACAGTTCCTATGGTGACAGTGCCCATGATGATAGTGCTCATGGTAAAAGTTCCCACTGTGATAGTGCTCACGGTGAAAGTGCTCACGGTGACAGTGCCCTTGGTGATAGTGCTCTTGGTGATAGTGCTCATGGTAATAGTGCACATGGTGACACTGCCCATGGTGACAGTGCCCATGGTGACACTGCCCATAGTAACATTTCCCATGGTGACAGTGCTCATGTTGACAGTGCCCATGGTGACAGTGACCATGGTGAGTGTGCCCATGGTGACAGTGCCCATGGTGACAGTGTCCATGGTGACAGTGCTCACCTTGACAGTGCCCTTGGTGATAGTACCCATGTTAATATTGCTCACGGTTACAGTGCCCATGGTGATAGTGCTCATGGTGATAGTGCTCATGGTGACAGTTACCTTGGTGATAGTGCTCATGGTGATAGTGCTCATGGTGATAGTTCGCATGGTGACAGTGCCCATGTGGAAAGTCTCCATGAAGGCAGTGCTCATGGTGACACTGCCCATGGTGACTGTGCCCTTGCTGGCGGTGTACATGTTTGGAGTTCCCATGGTGAAATTCCTTATGGTGGCACTGCCCATGATGATAGTGTTCATCGTGACAATGTCCATGGTGACAGTGCCTATGGTGACAGTGCCCATTGTGATAGTGCTCACGGTGATAGTGCCCTCAGTGTCAGTTCTAATGGTGACAGTTCCCATGGTGATAGAGCCCATGATGACAGTGCTCATGGTGACAGTGCCCACGGTAACATTGCTCATGGTGACAGTGCTCACGGTGACAGTAACCTTGGTGATAGTACCCATGGTAATAGAGGTCACGGTGACAGTGCCCATTTTGATATTGCTCACGGTGACACTGCCCATGGTGATAGTGCTCACGGTGATAGTGCTCAGGGTGACAGTTCCCATGGTTACATTGCCCATGGTGACAGTGCTCATGGTGACAGTGCCCGTGGTGACTATGCTCATGGTGACATTGCTCACAGAGATACTGCTCATGGTGACAGTTCGCATGGCGACAGGGCCCATGTTAAAAGTGCCCATGGTGACAGTGCTCATGGTGGCACTGCCCATGGTGACTCTGCTCATGCTGGCAGTGTACATGGTTGGAGTTCCCATGGGGAAATTCCTTATGGTGGCAATGCCCATGATGATAGTGCTCATGGTGACAGTGCTCATGGTGACAGTGTACATGGTGACAATCCACACGGTGACAGTGCTCACGGTGATAGTTCTCATGGCGATAGTGCCCATTGTAATAGTGCTCACGGTGACACTACCCATGGTGATAGTGCTCACGGGGATAGTGCGCACAGTGACACTGCCCTTGGTGATAGTGCTCTTGGTGATAGTGCTCATGGTAATAGTGCTCATGGTGACACTGCCCGTGGTGACAGTGCCCATGGTGACACTGCCCATAGTGACATTTCCCATGGTGACAGTGCTGATGGTGAGAGTTCCCATGGTGACAGTGCACATGGTGACAGTGCTCACGGTCACAGTGCTCACTGTGGCAGTCCCAATGGTTACAGTTCTCATGGTGGCAGTGTCCATGGTGGCAGTTCCCAAGATGACAGTGCTCATGGTGACATTTCCCATGGTAACAGAGCTCATGATAACAATGTCCATGGTGACAGTGCCCATGGTGACAGTGGCCATGTTGAAAGTGCCCATGGTGACACTGCTCACCGTGAGAGTGCCCATGGTGACTATGCTAATGCTGGCGGTGTACATCGTTGGAGTTCCCATGGTGAAATTCCTCATGGTGGCACTGCCCATGGTGACAATGTCCATCGTGAGAGTGCCCATGGTGACAGTGCTCATGGTGACAGTGCACACGGTGACAGTGCTCATGTTGACAGTGCACACGGTGACAGTGCCCACCGTGACAGTGTTCATGGTGATATTGCTCATGGTGACACAGCCCATGGTTATAGTGCTCACGCTGATAGTGCTCATGGTGACAGTTCCCATGGTGACGATGCCCACGGTGACAGTGCTCATGGTGACATTGCCCACGGTGACGGTGCTCATGGTGACAGTGCTCATGGTGAAAGTGCTCATGGTGACACAGCCCATGGTGACTGTGCTAAAGCTGGCGGTGTATATGGTTGGAGTTCCCATGGTGAAATTCCTCATGGTGGCACTGCCCATGATGAGAGTGTTCATGGTGACATTTCACATGGTGACAGTGCTCATGGTGAGAGTTCCTATGGTGACATTGCTCATGTTGACAGTGCTCATGTTGACAGTGCCCACAGTGACAGTACTCATGGTGACAGTGCTCACAGTGACAGTGCCCTTGGTGATAGTACCCATGGTAATAGCGCTCAATGTGACAGTGCCCATGGTGATATTTCTCACAGTGACACTGCCCATGGTGATAGTGCTCACGGTGTTTGTGCTCATGGTGACAGTTCACATGGTGACACTGCCCCTGTTGAAAGTGCCCATGGTGACAGTGCTCATGTTGACACTGCCCATGGTGACAATGATCATGTTGACCATGCCCATGGTGACAGCGTCCATGGTGACATTGCCCATGGTGAGAGTGCTCATGGTGACAGTGTCCCTGGTGACAGTGCGCATGGTGACTGTGCCCTTAGTGACAGTTCCCATAGTGACAGTGCCCATGTTGAAAGTGCTCATGGCGACAGTGCTCATGGTGACACTGCCCATGGTGACTGTGCTGATGTTCACGGTGTACATGGTTGGAGTCCCCATGGTGAAATTCCTTATGGTGGCATTGCCCATGATGTTAGTGCTCATGGTGAATGTGTCCATGGTGACAATGCCTATGGTGACAGTGCCCATGATGACATTTCCCCGGGTGACAGTGCTCATACTGACAGTTCCCATGGTGACAGTGCCCATGGTGACAGTGCTAATGTTGACACTGCCCACGGTGACAGTGCTCATGGTGTCAGTGTCCTTGGTGATAGTACACATGGTAATAGTGCTCACGGTGACAGTGCCCACGGTGATATTGCTCATGGTGACACTGCCCATGGTGATAGTGCCAACGGTTACAGTTCTCATTGTGACAGTGCCCATGGTGACAGTGCTCATGGTGACAGTGCTCACAGTGACAGTGCCCATGGTGATATTGTTCACGGTGACACTGCCCAGGGTGATAGTGCTAACGGTGATAGTGCTCATGGTGATAGTTCCCATGGTTACAGTGCCCATGGTGACAGTGCTCATGGTGACAGTGCTCACGGTGATAGTGCTCACATTGACAGTGCCCTTGGTGATAGTGCTCACGGTGATAGTACCCACAGTGACAGTTCAAATGATGACAGTTCCCATGGTGACAGTGCCCATGATGACAGTGCTCATGGTGACAGTGTCCACGGTGAGAGTGCTCATGGTGACACTGCTCACGGTAACAGTGCCCTTGGTGATAGTACCCATGTTAATAGTGCTCACGGTGATAGAGCCCACGGTGACATTTCCCATGGTGACAGTGCTCACTTTAACAGTGTACACGATGAAAGTGCCCACGGTGACAGTGTTTATGGTGATATTACTAACGGTGACACGGCCCATGTTCATAGTGCTCACGGTGATAGTGCTCATGGTGACAGTTACCATGGTGATAGGGCCCATGTTGAAAGTGCCCATGGTGACAGTGCTTATGGTGGCACTGCCCATGGTGAATGTGCTCATGCTGGCAGAGTACCTGGTTGGAGTTCCGATGGTAAAATTCCTCATGGTAGCACTGCCCATGATGATAGTGCTCATGGTGACAGTGTCCATGGTGACAGTGCCTATGGTGACAGTGCCCATTGTGATAGTGCTCATGGTGACAGTGCCCACTGTGACTGTGCTCATGGTGACAGTGCTCACGGTGACAGTGCCCTTGGTGATAGTGCTCATGGTGACAGTGCTCATGGGGACAGTGCTCACGATGACAGTGCCCTTGGTGATAGTACCCATGGTAATAGTGCTCACTGTGACAGTGCCCATGGTGATAGTGCTCATAGTGATAGTGCTCATGGTAATAGTGCTCATAGTGACACTGCCCATGGTGACACTGCCCATAGTGACATTTCCCATGGTCGCAGTGCTCATGGTGAGAGTTCCCATGGTGACAGTGCACATGGTGACAATTCCCATGGTGACACTGCTCATGGTGGCAGTGCTCACTGTGGCAGTGCCAATGGTTAAAGTGCTCGTGGTGGCAGTGTCCATGGTGGCAGTTCCCAAAGTGACAGTGCTCATGGTGACATTTCCCATGGTAACAGATTTCATGATGATAGTGTCCATGGTGACAGTGTGCATGGTGACAATGGCCTTGTTGAAAGTACCTATGGTGACAGTGCTCATGGTGACAGTGCCCACGGTGACTATGCTCATGGTGACAGTGCCCACGGTGACAGTGCTCATGGTGGCACTGCCCATGGTGACTGTGCTCATGATGGCGGTGTACATGGTTGGAGTTCCGATGGTGAAATTCCTCATGGTAGCCATGCCCATGATGATAGTGCTCACGGTGATAGTGCGCACAGTGACACTGCCCTTGGTGATAGTGCTCATGGTAATAGTGCTCACAGTGACAGTGCCCATGGTGATATTGTTCACGGTGACACTGCCCATGGTGATAGTGCTCACGGTGATAGTGCTCATGGTGATAGTTCCCATGGTGGCAGTGCCCATGGTGACAGTGCTCATGGTGACAGTGCGCACGGTGAAAATGCTCATGGTGACAGTGCTCACGGTGATAGTGCTCACATTGACAGTGCCCTTGGTGATAGTGCTCATGGTAATACTGCTCATGGTGATAGTGGTCATGGTGATAGTTCGTATGGTGACTGTGCCCATGTTGAAAGTCCCCATGGTGGCAGTGCTCATGGTGACACTCCCTGTGGTGACTATGCTCATGCTGGTGGTATACATGGTTGGAGTTCCCATGGTGAAATTCCTTATGGTGGCACTGCCCATGATGATATTGTCCATGGTGACAGTGTCCACGGTGACAGTGCCTGTGGTGACAGTGCTCATGGTGACAGTGCCAATGGTGACCGTGCTCATGGTGACAGTGCCAACAGTGACAGTGCTCATGGTGGCAGTGCCCTTGGTGATAGTACCCATGTTAATAGTGCTCACGGTGACAGTGCCCATGGTGATATTGCTCACGGTGACCCTGCCCATGTTGATAGTGCCCACGGTGATAGTGCTCAGGGTGAAAGACCCCATGGTTACAGTGCCCATGGTGACAGTGCTCATAGTGACATTGCCCATGGTGACAGTGCCCATAGTGATAGTGCCCATGGTGACATTTCCCATGGTCACAGTGCTCATGGTGACAGTGCACATGATGACAGTGCTCATGTTGACAGTGCCCACGGTGACAGTGCTCATGGTAACAGTGCTCACGGTGACAGTGCCCTTGGTGATATTTCTCATGGTGACACTGCCCATGGTGATAGTGCTCACGGTGATTGTGCTCATGGTGACAGTTCCCATGGTTACAGTGCCCACGGTGACAGTGCTCATGGTGACAGTGCCCACGGTGACAGTGCTAATGGTGACAGTGCTCATGGTGACAGTACACATGGTGACACTGCTCATGGTGACAGTGCTCATGGTGACAGTGACCTTGGTGATAGTACCCATGGTAATAGAGGTCACGGTGACTGTGCCCATGGTGATATTGCTCACAGTGACACTGCCCATGGTGATAGTGCTCACGGTGATAGTGCTCATGTTGACAGTTCCCATGGTGACAGTGCTCATGTTGACAGTGCCCACGGTGACTATGCTCATGATGAAAGTTCTCATGGTGATAGTGCTCATGGTGAGAGTGCTCATGGTGACAGTTCACATGGTAGACATGGCGAAGTTGAAAGTGCCCATGGTGACAGTGCTCATGATGACACTGCCCATGGTGACTGTGCTCATGTTGGCGGTGTACATGGTTGGAGTTCCGATGGTTAAATTCCTCACGGTAGCACTGCCCATGATGATAGTGCTCATGGTGACAGTGTCCACGGTGACAGTGCCTATGTTGACAGTGCCCATTGTGATAGTGCTCATGGTGATAGTGCCCACAGTGACAGTGCTCATGGTGACAGTTCCTATGGTGACTGTAACCATGGTGACAGTGCCCATGGTGAGAGTGCCCATGGTGACAGTGCCCATGGTGACATTTCCCATGGTGACAGTGCTGACGGTGAGAGTTCTCATGGTGAGAGTGCTCAGGTTGACATTGCACATGGTGACCGTTCCGATGGTGACAGTTCCCATGGTGATAGTGCTCATGGTGACAGTGCTCATGGTGACCGTGCACACGGTGACAATGCCCACAGTGACAATGCTCACGGTGATAGTGCTCTTGGCGATAGTGACCATTGTAATAGTGCTCACCGTGACAGTGCCCATGTTGATATTGCTCATGGTGACACTGCCCATGGTGATAGTGCTCACGGTGATAGCGCTCAGGGTGACACTGCCCTTGGTGATAGTGCTCATGGTGATAGTGCTCATGGTAATAGTGCTCATGGTGACACTGCCCATGGTGACAGTGCCCATGGTGACACTCCCGATAGTGACATTTCTTATGGTGACAGTGCTCATGGTGAGAGTTCCCATGGTGACAGTGCACATGGTGACAGTTCCCATGGTGACAGTGCTCACGGTGACCGTGCTCACTGTGGCAGTGCCAATGGTAACATTGTTCATGGTGGCAGTGTCCATGGTGGCGGTTTCCAAGATGACAGTGCTCATGGTGATATTTCCCATGGTAACAGAGTTCATGATGACAGTGTCCATGGTGACAGTGCCCATGGTGACAGTGGCCATGTAGAAAGTGCCCATGATGAAACTGCCCATGGTGACAGTGCCCATAGTGATAGTGCCCATGGTGACATTTCCCATGGTGACAGTGCTAATGGAGAGAGTTCCCATGGTGACAGTGCCCATTATGACAGTGCTCATGGTGACAGTGCCCACGGGGACAGTGCTCATTGTGATAGTGCTCATGGGGATAGTGCCCATGGTAATAGTTCTCACGGTGACAGTGCCCATGGTGATATTGCTCACGGTGACACTGCCCATGGTGATACTGCTCACGGTGATAGTGCTCATGGTGACATATCCCCTTGTGACATTTCCCATGGTGACAGTGCTCATGGTGACCGCACCCACAGTGACAATGTCCACGGTGACAGTGCTCACGGTGACACTGCCCATGGTGACAGTGCTCATGGTGATAGTGCTCATGGTGACAGTGCCCTTGGTGATAGTGCTCCTGGTGATAGTGCTCATGGAGACATTTCCCATGGTGACAGTGCTCATGTTGACAGTCCCCATGGTGACTGTGCTCATGCTGGCGGTGTACATGGTTGGAGTTACAATGGTGAAATTCCTTATTTTGGCACTGCCCATGATGATAGTGCTCATGGTGAAGGTGTCCATGGTGACAGCGCCCATGGTGACAGTGCCCATGGTGATATTTCCCATGGTGATAGTGCTCATGGTGAGAGTTCCCATGGTGACAGTGCTCATCTTGGCAGTGCCCATAGTGACCGTTCCCATGGTGACAGTTCCCATGGTGATAGGGCTCATGGTTACAGTGCTCATGGTGACAGTGAACACGGTGACAGTGCCCGCAGTGACAGTGCTCATGGTGATAGTGCTCATGCTTATAGTGCCCACGGTGAAAGTAGTCATGGTGAAAGTGTTCACGGTGATAGTGCTCACGGTGACAGTGCCCTTAATGATAGTGTTCATGGTGATAGTGCTCATGGTGATAGTGCTCATGGTGACACGGCCCATGGTGAATGTGCTCATGCTGGCGGTGTACATGGTTGGAGTTCCCATGGTGAAATTCCTTATGGTGGCAATGCCCATGATGATAGTGCTCATGGTGAGAGTGTCCATGTTGACAATGCCTATGGTGACAGTGCCCATGGTGACATTTCCCATGGTGACAGTGCTCATAGTGAGAGTTCCCATGGTGACAATGCTTATGTTGACAACGCCCATGATGACAGTGCTCATGGTGACAGTGCCCACGGTGAAAATCCTCATGGTGACAGTGCTCACGGTGATAGTGCTCACGGTGATAGTGCTCACGCTGACAGTGCCCTTGGTGATAGTGCTCATGGTAGTAGTGCTCATGGTGACTGTTCGCATGGTGACAATGCCTATGTTGAAAGTGCCCATGGTGGCAGTGCTCATCGTGACACAGCCCATGGTGACTGTGCTAACGCTGCCGATGTACACGGTTGGAGTTCCCAAGGTGAAATTCCTCATGGTGGCACTGCCCATGATGATAGTGTTCGTGGTGACAGTGTCCATGGTGACAGTACCTATGGTGACAGTTTCCGTTGTGATAGTGCTCACGGTGATAGTGCCCACAGTGACAGTGCTAATGTTGACCGTTCCCATGGTGACAGTGCCCATGATGACAGTGCTCATGGTGACAGTGCCCACGGAGACAGTGTTCATGGTGACAGTACCCTTGGTGATAGTTTTCATGGTGATAGTGCTCATCGTGGCAGTTCGCATGGTGACACTGCGTATGTTGAAAGTGACCATGGTGACAGTGCTCATGCTTGCACTGATCATGGTGACTGTGCTCATGCTGGCGGTGTACGTGGTCGGAATTCCGATGGTGAAATTCCTCATGGTAGCACTCCCCATGATGTTAGTGCTCATGGTGACAGTGTCCAAGGTGACAGTGCCTATGGTGACAGTGCCCATTGTGATAGTGCTCATGGTGATAGTGCCCACAGTGACAGTGCTCATTGTGACCTTTCCTATGGTGACAGTGCCCATGATGACAGTGCTCATGGTGACAGTGCCCACTGTGATAGTGATCACGGTGAAAGTGCTCACGGTGACAGTGCCCTTGGTGATAGTGCTCATGGTGACAGTTCGCATTGTGACAGTTCCCAAGTTGAAAGTGCCCATGGTGACAGTACCCATGGTGACAGTGCCCATGGTGACACAGCCCATGGTGACTGTGCTAAAGCTGGCGGTGTATATGGTTGGAGTTCCCATGATGAAATTCCTCATGGTGGCACTCCCCATGATGATAGTGCTCATGGTGACAGTGCCCAGGGTGAAATTATCCATGGTGACAGTGCTCATGGTGAGAGTTCCTATGGTGACTGTGCTCATGTTGACAGTGCCCATGGTGATAGTGCCCACGGTGACACTGCGCAAGGTAATAGTGCTCAACGTGATAGTGCCCATGGTAATAGTGCTGATGGTGACACTGCCCATGTTGATATTGCTCACGGTGACACTGCCCATGGTGATAGTGCTCACGGTGATAGTGCTCACGGTGACAGTGCCCTTGGTGATATTGCTCATGGTGATACAGCTCATGGTGGAAGTTCGCATGGTGACACTGCCCCTGTTGAAATTGCCCATGGTGACAGTGCTCATGTTGACACTGCCCATGGTGACTGTGCTCACGATGGAGGTGTACATGGTTGGAGTTCCCATGGTACAACTGTTATGGTGGTACTGCCCATGATGATAGTGTTCATGGTGACAGTGTCCATGGTGACAGTGCCCATGGTGATAGTGCCTATTGTGAGAGTGCCCATGGTGACAGTTCCCATGGTGACCATTTCCATGGTGATAATGCTCATGTTGACAGTGCCAACCGTGACAATGCTCATGGTGAGAGTTCCCATGGTGAAAGTGATCATCTTGACAATGCCCATGGCGACCGTTCCCATGGTGACATTTCCCATGGTGATAGTACGCACCGTGATAGTGCCCATGGTGACAGTTCCCATGGATACAGTGTCCATGGTGACAGTGCTCATGGTTGCACTGCCCATGGTGACTGTGCTCATGCTGGTGGTGTACGTGGTCGGAACTCCGATGGTGAAATTCCTCATGGTAGCACTCCCCATGATGTTAGTGCTCATGGTGACAGTGTCCAAGGTGACAGTGCCTATGGTGACAGTGCCCATTGTGATAGTGCTCATGGTGATAGTGCCCACAGTGACAGTGCTCATTGTGACCGTTCCTATGGTAACAGTGCCCATGATGACAGTGCTCATGGTGACAGTGCCCACTGTGATAGTGCTCACGGTGAAAGTGCTCACGGTGACACTGCCCTTGGTGATAGTGCTCTTGGTGATAGTGCTCATGGTGACAGTTCGCATTGTGACAGTTCCCATGTTGAAAGTGCCCATGGTGACAGTACCCATGGTGACAGTGCGCATGGTGACAGTGCCCATGGTGATATTTCCCATGGTGACAGTGTTCATGGTGAGAGTTCCCATGGTGACATTGTTCATGTTGACATTGCCCATGGTGACCTTTCCCATGGTGACAGTTCCCATGGTGATAGTGCTCATGGTGACAGTGCTCCTGGTAACAGTGCACACGGTGACAATGCCCACGGTGACAGTGCTCACGGTGACAGTGCTCATGGTGATAGTGCCTACTGTAGTAGTGGTCACGGTGACAGTGCCCATGATGATAGTGCTCACGGTGACACTGCCCATGTTGATAGTGCTCACGATGATACTGCTCCTGGTGACAGTTCCCATGGTTACAGTGCCCATGGTGACAGTGCTCATGGTGAGAGTACTCACGGTGATAGTTCTCATGGTGACAGTGCCCGTGGTGATAGTGCCCATGGTGATAGTGCTCATGGTGATAGTGCTCATGGTGACAGTTCGCATGGTGACAGTGCCCACTTTGAAAGTGCCCATGGTGACAGTACCCATGGTGACTGTGCCCATGGTGACAGTGCCCATGGTGACAGTGCTCATTGTGAGAATTGCCATGGTGACAGTGCTAATGTTGACATTGCCCATGGTGACCGTTCCCATGGTGACAGTTCCCAAGGTGATAGTGCTCATGGTGACAGTGCTATTGGTGACAGTGCACTCGGTGAGAATGCCCACACTTACATTGCTCACGTTGATAGTGCTCATGGTGATAGTGCCAATTTTAATAGTGCTCATGGTGACCGTGCCCATGTTGATGTTGCTCAAGGTGACACTTCCCATGGTGATAGTGCTCACGGTGATAGTGCTAATGGTGACACTGCCCTTGGTGATAGTGCTCATGGTGATAGTGCTCATGGTAATAGTGCTCATGTTGACGCTGCCCATGGTGACAGTGCCCATGGTGACACTGCCCATAGTGACATTTCCCATGGTGACAGTGCTCATGGTGAGAGTTCCCATGGTGACAGTGCACATGTTGACAGTTCCAATGGTGACAGTGCTCACGGTGACAGTGCTCACTGTGGCAGTGCCAATGGTTACAGTGCTCATGGTGGCAGTGTCCATGGTGGCAGTTCCCAAGATGACAGTGCTCATGGTGACATTTCCCATGGTAACAGAACTCAGGATGACAGTGTCCATGGTGACAGTGCCCATGGTGAGAGTGGCCATGTTGAAATTGCCCATGGTGACAGTGCTCATGGTGACACTGCCCATGGTGACTGTGCTCATGCTGGCGTTGAACAAGGTTGAACAAGGTTGGAGTTCCCATGGTGAAAATCCTCATGGTGGCACTACCCATGATAATAGTGCTCATGGTGACAGTGTACATCGTGAGAGTGCCCATGGTAACAATGCTCATGGAGAAACTGCCCATGGTGACAGTGCCCAAGGTGATATTCCCATGGTGACAGTGCTCATTTTGACAGTGCACACGGTGACAGTGCCCACAGTGACAGTGCTCACGGTGATAGTGTTAATGGTAATATTGCTCATGGTGACACTGCCCATGGTTATAGTGCTCACGGTGATAGTGCTCATGGTGACAGTTCCCAAGGTGACAGTGCCCACGGTGATAGTGCTCATGGTGACATTGCCCACGGTGACAGTGCTCATGGTGAGAGTTTGCATGGTGACAGTGCCCATGGTTACAGTGCTCATGGTCACACAACCCATGGTGACTGTGCTAAAGCTGGCGGTGTACATGGTTGGAGTTCCCATGGTGAAATTCCTCATGGTGGCACTGCCCATGATGATAGTGTTCATGGTGACAGTGTCCATGGTGACAGTGCCCATTGTGATAGTGCTCACGGTGATAGTGCCCTCAGTGGCAGTTCTAATGGTGACAATTCCATGGTGACAGTGCCCATGATGACCGTGCTCATGGTGACAGTGCCCACGGTGACATTTCTCATGGTGACAGTGCTCACGGTGACAGTGCCCTTGGTGATAGTACCCATGGTAATAGTGGTCACGGTGACATGGCCCATGGTGATATTGCTCACGGTGATGCTACCCATGGTGATAGTGCTCACGGTGACATTCCCATGGTTACAGTGCCCATGGTGATATTGCTCACGGTGACACTGCCCATGATGACAGTGCTCATGGTGACAATGCCCATTCTGACAATGCTCATAGTGACAGTGCTCACGGTGACAGTGCCCTTGATGATAGTACTCATGGTAATAGTGCTCATGGTGACAGTTCCCATGGTGACAGTGCTCACTGTGGCAGTGCCAATGGTTACAGTGCTCATGGTGGCAGTGTCCATGGTGGCAGTTCCCAAGATGACAGTGCTCATGGTGACATTTCCCATGGTAACAGAGCTCATGATGACAGTGTCCATGGTGACAGTGCCCATGGTGACAGTGGCCATGTTGAAAGTGCCCATGGTGACACTGCTCATGGTGACAGTGCCCATGATGACTATGCTCATGCTGGCTGTGTACATGCTTGGAGATCCCATGGTGAAATTCCTCATGGTGGCACTGCCCATGATGATAGTGCTCATGGTGACAGTGTCCATGGTGACATTGCCTATGGTGACAGTTCCCATTGTGATAGTGCTCACGGTGATAGGGCCCACAGGGACAGTTCTAATGGTGACAGTTCCAATGGTGACAGTGCCCATGATGATAGTGCTTATGGTGACAGTGCCCACGGTGACAGTGCTCATGGTGACATTGCTCATGGTGACAGTGCCATTGGTGATAGTACCCATGGTAAAAGTGCTCATGGTGACATTGCCCATGGTGATATTGCTCACGGTGACACCGCCCATGGTGACAGTGCTCACGGTGATAGTGCTCAAGGTGACAGTTCGCATGGTGACAGGGCCCATGTTGAAAGTGCCCATGGTGACACTGCTCATGGTGGCACTGCCCATGGTGACTGTGCTCATGCTGGCGGTGTACATGGTTGGAGTTCCGATGGTGAAATTCCTCATGGTAGCACTGCCCATGATGATAGTGCTCACGGTGAAAGTGTCCATGGTGACAGTGCCTATGGTGACAGTGCCCATTGTGATAGTGCTCATGGTGATAGTGCCCAAAGTGACAGTGCTCATTGTGACAGTTCCTATGGTGACAGTGCCCATGATGATAGTGCTCATGGTAAAAGTTCCCACTGTGATAGTGCTCACGGTGAAAGTGCTCACGGTGACAGTGCCCTTGGTGATAGTGCTCTTGGTGATAGTGCTCATGGTAATAGTGCACATGGTGACACTGCCCATGGTGACAGTGCCCATGGTGACACTGCCCATAGTAACATTTCCCATGGTGACAGTGCTCATGTTGACAGTGCCCATGGTGACAGTGACCATGGTGAGTGTGCCCATGGTGACAGTGCCCATGGTGACAGTGTCCATGGTGACAGTGCTCACCTTGACAGTGCCCTTGGTGATAGTACCCATGTTAATATTGCTCACGGTTACAGTGCCCATGGTGATAGTGCTCATGGTGATAGTGCTCATGGTGACAGTTACCTTGGTGATAGTGCTCATGGTGATAGTGCTCATGGTGATAGTTCGCATGGTGACAGTGCCCATGTGGAAAGTCTCCATGAAGGCAGTGCTCATGGTGACACTGCCCATGGTGACTGTGCCCTTGCTGGCGGTGTACATGTTTGGAGTTCCCATGGTGAAATTCCTTATGGTGGCACTGCCCATGATGATAGTGTTCATCGTGACAATGTCCATGGTGACAGTGCCTATGGTGACAGTGCCCATTGTGATAGTGCTCACGGTGATAGTGCCCTCAGTGTCAGTTCTAATGGTGACAGTTCCCATGGTGATAGAGCCCATGATGACAGTGCTCATGGTGACAGTGCCCACGGTAACATTGCTCATGGTGACAGTGCTCACGGTGACAGTAACCTTGGTGATAGTACCCATGGTAATAGAGGTCACGGTGACAGTGCCCATTTTGATATTGCTCGCGGTGACACTGCCCATGGTGATAGTGCTCACGGTGATAGTGCTCAGGGTGACAGTTCCCATGGTTACATTGCCCATGGTGACAGTGCTCATGGTGACAGTGCCCGTGGTGACTATGCTCATGGTGACATTGCTCACAGAGATACTGCTCATGGTGACAGTTCGCATGGCGACAGGGCCCATGTTAAAAGTGCCCATGGTGACAGTGCTCATGGTGGCACTGCCCATGGTGACTGTGCTCATGCTGGTGGTGTACATGGTTGGAGTTCCCATGGTGAAATTCCTTATTGTGGCAATGCCCATGATGATAGTGCTCATGGTGACAGTGCCCAAGGTGACAGTGCCCATGGTGACATTTCCCATCTTGACAGTGCGCATGGTGAGAGTTCCCATGGTGACAATGCTCATGTTGAAAATACCCAAGGTGACAGTGCTCATGGTGACAGTGTCCACGGTGACAATTCTCATGGTGACAGTGCTCACAGTGATAGTGCTCCTGGTGACAGTGCTCCCGCTGACAGTTCCCTTGGTGATAGTGCTCATGGTAATACTGCTGATGGTGATAGTGCTCATGGTGACGGTTCGCATGGTGAGACTGCCCATGTTGAAAGTGCCCATGGTTGCAGTGATCATGTTGACACTGCCCATTGTGACTGTGCTCATGCTGGCGGTGTACATAGTTGGAGTTCCCATGGTGAAATTCCTTATGGTGGCACTGCCCATGATGATAGTGCTCATGGTGACAGTGTCCATGGTGACATTGCCTATGGTGACAGTTCCCATTGTGATAGTGCTCACGGTGATAGGGCCCACAGGGACAGTTCTAATGGTGACAGTTCCAATGGTGACAGTGCCCATGATGATAGTGCTTATGGTGACAGTGCCCACGGTGACAGTGCTCATGGTGACATTGCTCATGGTGACAGTGCCATTGGTGATAGTACCCATGGTAAAAGTGCTCATGGTGACATTGCCCATGGTGATATTGCTCACGGTGACACCGCCCATGGTGATAGTGCTCAAGGTGATAGTGCTCATGGTGACGGTTCCCATGGTTACAGTGCCCATGGTGACAGTGCTCATGCTGACAGTGCTCACGGTGACTATGCTCATGGTGACAGTGCTCACGGTGATAGTGCTCAAGGTGACAGTTCGCATGGTGACAGGGCCCATGTTGAAAGTGCCCATGGTGACACTGCTCATGGTGGCACTGCCCATGGTGACTGTGCTCATGCTGGCGGTGTACATGGTTGGAGTTCCGATGGTGAAATTCCTCATGGTAGCACTGCCCATGATGATAGTGCTCACGGTGAAAGTGTCCATGGTGACAGTGCCTATGGTGACAGTGCCCATTGTGATAGTGCTCATGGTGATAGTGCCCAAAGTGACAGTGCTCATTGTGACAGTTCCTATGGTGACAGTGCCCATGATGATAGTGCTCATGGTAAAAGTTCCCACTGTGATAGTGCTCACGGTGAAAGTGCTCACGGTGACAGTGCCCTTGGTGATAGTGCTCTTGGTGATAGTGCTCATGGTAATAGTGCACATGGTGACACTGCCCATGGTGACAGTGCCCATGGTGACACTGCCCATAGTAACATTTCCCATGGTGACAGTGCTCATGTTGACAGTGCCCATGGTGACAGTGACCATGGTGAGTGTGCCCATGGTGACAGTGCCCATGGTGACAGTGTCCATGGTGACAGTGCTCACCTTGACAGTGCCCTTGGTGATAGTACCCATGTTAATATTGCTCACGGTTACAGTGCCCATGGTGATAGTGCTCATGGTGATAGTGCTCATGGTGACAGTTACCTTGGTGATAGTGCTCATGGTGATAGTGCTCATGGTGATAGTTCGCATGGTGACAGTGCCCATGTGGAAAGTCTCCATGAAGGCAGTGCTCATGGTGACACTGCCCATGGTGACTGTGCCCTTGCTGGCGGTGTACATGTTTGGAGTTCCCATGGTGAAATTCCTTATGGTGGCACTGCCCATGATGATAGTGTTCATCGTGACAATGTCCATGGTGACAGTGCCTATGGTGACAGTGCCCATTGTGATAGTGCTCACGGTGATAGTGCCCTCAGTGTCAGTTCTAATGGTGACAGTTCCCATGGTGATAGAGCCCATGATGACAGTGCTCATGGTGACAGTGCCCACGGTAACATTGCTCATGGTGACAGTGCTCACGGTGACAGTAACCTTGGTGATAGTACCCATGGTAATAGAGGTCACGGTGACAGTGCCCATTTTGATATTGCTCACGGTGACACTGCCCATGGTGATAGTGCTCACGGTGATAGTGCTCAGGGTGACAGTTCCCATGGTTACATTGCCCATGGTGACAGTGCTCATGGTGACAGTGCCCGTGGTGACTATGCTCATGGTGACATTGCTCACAGAGATACTGCTCATGGTGACAGTTCGCATGGCGACAGGGCCCATGTTAAAAGTGCCCATGGTGACAGTGCTCATGGTGGCACTGCCCATGGTGACTCTGCTCATGCTGGCAGTGTACATGGTTGGAGTTCCCATGGGGAAATTCCTTATGGTGGCAATGCCCATGATGATAGTGCTCATGGTGACAGTGCTCATGGTGACAGTGTACATGGTGACAATCCACACGGTGACAGTGCTCACGGTGATAGTTCTCATGGCGATAGTGCCCATTGTAATAGTGCTCACGGTGACACTGCCCATGGTGACAGTGCTCACGGGGATAGTGCGCACAGTGACACTGCCCTTGGTGATAGTGCTCTTGGTGATAGTGCTCATGGTAATAGTGCTCATGGTGACACTGCCCGTGGTGACAGTGCCCATGGTGACACTGCCCATAGTGACATTTCCCATGGTGACAGTGCTGATGGTGAGAGTTCCCATGGTGACAGTGCACATGGTGACAGTGCTCACGGTCACAGTGCTCACTGTGGCAGTCCCAATGGTTACAGTTCTCATGGTGGCAGTGTCCATGGTGGCAGTTCCCAAGATGACAGTGCTCATGGTGACATTTCCCATGGTAACAGAGCTCATGATAACAATGTCCATGGTGACAGTGCCCATGGTGACAGTGGCCATGTTGAAAGTGCCCATGGTGACACTGCTCACCGTGAGAGTGCCCATGGTGACTATGCTAATGCTGGCGGTGTACATCGTTGGAGTTCCCATGGTGAAATTCCTCATGGTGGCACTGCCCATGGTGACAATGTCCATCGTGAGAGTGCCCATGGTGACAGTGCTCATGGTGACAGTGCACACGGTGACAGTGCTCATGTTGACAGTGCACACGGTGACAGTGCCCACCGTGACAGTGTTCATGGTGATATTGCTCATGGTGACACAGCCCATGGTTATAGTGCTCACGCTGATAGTGCTCATGGTGACAGTTCCCATGGTGACGATGCCCACGGTGACAGTGCTCATGGTGACATTGCCCACGGTGACGGTGCTCATGGTGACAGTGCTCATGGTGAAAGTGCTCATGGTGACACAGCCCATGGTGACTGTGCTAAAGCTGGCGGTGTATATGGTTGGAGTTCCCATGGTGAAATTCCTCATGGTGGCACTGCCCATGATGAGAGTGTTCATGGTGACATTTCACATGGTGACAGTGCTCATGGTGAGAGTTCCTATGGTGACATTGCTCATGTTGACAGTGCTCATGTTGACAGTGCCCACAGTGACAGTACTCATGGTGACAGTGCTCACAGTGACAGTGCCCTTGGTGATAGTACCCATGGTAATAGCGCTCAATGTGACAGTGCCCATGGTGATATTTCTCACGGTGACACTGCCCATGGTGATAGTGCTCACGGTGTTTGTGCTCATGGTGACAGTTCACATGGTGACACTGCCCCTGTTGAAAGTGCCCATGGTGACAGTGCTCATGTTGACACTGCCCATGGTGACAATGATCATGTTGACCATGCCCATGGTGACAGCGTCCATGGTGACATTGCCCATGGTGAGAGTGCTCATGGTGACAGTGTCCCTGGTGACAGTGCGCATGGTGACTGTGCCCTTAGTGACAGTTCCCATAGTGACAGTGCCCATGTTGAAAGTGCTCATGGCGACAGTGCTCATGGTGACACTGCCCATGGTGACTGTGCTGATGTTCACGGTGTACATGGTTGGAGTCCCCATGGTGAAATTCCTTATGGTGGCATTGCCCATGATGTTAGTGCTCATGGTGAATGTGTCCATGGTGACAATGCCTATGGTGACAGTGCCCATGATGACATTTCCCCGGGTGACAGTGCTCATACTGACAGTTCCCATGGTGACAGTGCCCATGGTGACAGTGCTAATGTTGACACTGCCCACGGTGACAGTGCTCATGGTGTCAGTGTCCTTGGTGATAGTACACATGGTAATAGTGCTCACAGTGACAGTGCCCACGGTGATATTGCTCATGGTGACACTGCCCATGGTGATAGTGCCAACGGTTACAGTTCTCATTGTGACAGTGCCCATGGTGACAGTGCTCATGGTGACAGTGCTCACAGTGACAGTGCCCATGGTGATATTGTTCACGGTGACACTGCCCAGGGTGATAGTGCTAACGGTGATAGTGCTCATGGTGATAGTTCCCATGGTTACAGTGCCCATGGTGACAGTGCTCATGGTGACAGTGCTCACGGTGATAGTGCTCACATTGACAGTGCCCTTGGTGATAGTGCTCACGGTGATAGTACCCACAGTGACAGTTCAAATGATGACAGTTCCCATGGTGACAGTGCCCATGATGACAGTGCTCATGGTGACAGTGTCCACGGTGAGAGTGCTCATGGTGACACTGCTCACGGTAACAGTGCCCTTGGTGATAGTACCCATGTTAATAGTGCTCACGGTGATAGAGCCCACGGTGACATTTCCCATGGTGACAGTGCTCACTTTAACAGTGTACACGATGACAGTGCCCACGGTGACAGTGTTTATGGTGATATTACTAACGGTGACACGGCCCATGTTCATAGTGCTCACGGTGATAGTGCTCATGGTGACAGTTACCATGGTGATAGGGCCCATGTTGAAAGTGCCCATGGTGACAGTGCTTATGGTGGCACTGCCCATGGTGAATGTGCTCATGCTGGCAGAGTACCTGGTTGGAGTTCCGATGGTAAAATTCCTCATGGTAGCACTCCCCATGATGTTAGTGCTCATGGTGACAGTGTCCAAGGTGACAGTGCCTATGGTGACAGTGCCCATTGTGATAGTGCTCATGGTGATAGTGCCCACAGTGACAGTGCTCATTGTGACCTTTCCTATGGTGACAGTGCCCATGATGACAGTGCTCATGGTGACAGTGCCCACTGTGATAGTGATCACGGTGAAAGTGCTCACGGTGACAGTGCCCTTGGTGATAGTGCTCATGGTGACAGTTCGCATTGTGACAGTTCCCAAGTTGAAAGTGCCCATGGTGACAGTACCCATGGTGACAGTGCCCATGGTGACACAGCCCATGGTGACTGTGCTAAAGCTGGCGGTGTATATGGTTGGAGTTCCCATGATGAAATTCCTCATGGTGGCACTCCCCATGATGATAGTGCTCATGGTGACAGTGCCCAGGGTGAAATTATCCATGGTGACAGTGCTCATGGTGAGAGTTCCTATGGTGACTGTGCTCATGTTGACAGTGCCCATGGTGATAGTGCCCACGGTGACACTGCGCAAGGTGATAGTGCTCAACGTGATAGTGCCCATGGTAATAGTGCTGATGGTGACACTGCCCATGTTGATATTGCTCACGGTGACACTGCCCATGGTGATAGTGCTCACGGTGATAGTGCTCACGGTGACAGTGCCCTTGGTGATATTGCTCATGGTGATACAGCTCATGGTGGAAGTTCGCATGGTGACACTGCCCCTGTTGAAATTGCCCATGGTGACAGTGCTCATGTTGACACTGCCCATGGTGACTGTGCTCACGATGGAGGTGTACATGGTTGGAGTTCCCATGGTACAACTGTTATGGTGGTACTGCCCATGATGATAGTGTTCATGGTGACAGTGTCCATGGTGACAGTGCCCATGGTGATAGTGCCTATTGTGAGAGTGCCCATGGTGACAGTTCCCATGGTGACCATTTCCATGGTGATAATGCTCATGTTGACAGTGCCAACCGTGACAATGCTCATGGTGAGAGTTCCCATGGTGAAAGTGATCATCTTGACAATGCCCATGGCGACCGTTCCCATGGTGACATTTCCCATGGTGATAGTACGCACCGTGATAGTGCCCATGGTGACAGTTCCCATGGATACAGTGTCCATGGTGACAGTGCTCATGGTTGCACTGCCCATGGTGACTGTGCTCATGCTGGTGGTGTACGTGGTCGGAACTCCGATGGTGAAATTCCTCATGGTAGCACTCCCCATGATGTTAGTGCTCATGGTGACAGTGTCCAAGGTGACAGTGCCTATGGTGACAGTGCCCATTGTGATAGTGCTCACGGTGATACTGCTCACAGTGACAGTGCTCATTGTGACCGTTCCTATGGTGACAGTGCCCATGATGACAGTGCTCATGGTGACAGTGCCCACTGTGATAGTGCTCACGGTGAAAGTGCTCACGGTGACACTGCCCTTGGTGATAGTGCTCTTGGTGATAGTGCTCATGGTGACAGTTCGCATTGTGACAGTTCCCATGTTGAAAGTGCCCATGGTGACAGTACCCATGGTGACAGTGCGCATGGTGACAGTGCCCATGGTGATATTTCCCATGGTGACATTGTTCATGTTGACATTGCCCATGGTGACCTTTCCCATGGTGACAGTTCCCATGGTGATAGTGCTCATGGTGACAGTGCTCCTGGTAACAGTGCACACGGTGACAATGCCCACGGTGACAGTGCTCACGGTGACAGTGCTCATGGTGATAGTGCCTACTGTAGTAGTGGTCACGGTGACAGTGCCCATGATGATAGTGCTCACGGTGACACTGCCCATGTTGATAGTGCTCACGATGATACTGCTCCTGGTGACAGTTCCCATGGTTACAGTGCCCATGGTGACAGTGCTCATGGTGAGAGTACTCACGGTGATAGTTCTCATGGTGACAGTGCCCGTGGTGATAGTGCCCATGGTGATAGTGCTCATGGTGATAGTGCTCATGGTGACAGTTCGCATGGTGACAGTGCCCACTTTGAAAGTGCCCATGGTGACAGTACCCATGGTGACTGTGCCCATGGTGACAGTGTCCATGGTGACAGTGCTCATTGTGAGAATTGCCATGGTGACAGTGCTAATGTTGACATTGCCCATGGTGACCGTTCCCATGGTGACAGTTCCCAAGGTGATAGTGCTCATGGTGACAGTGCTATTGGTGACAGTGCACTCGGTGAGAATGCCCACACTTACATTGCTCACGTTGTTAGTGCTCATGGTGATAGTGCCAATTTTAATAGTGCTCATGGTGACCGTGCCCATGTTGATGTTGCTCAAGGTGACACTTCCCATGGTGATAGTGCTCACGGTGATAGTGCTAATGGTGACACTGCCCTTGGTGATAGTGCTCATGGTGATAGTGCTCATGGTAATAGTGCTCATGTTGACGCTGCCCATGGTGACAGTGCCCATGGTGACACTGCCCATAGTGACATTTCCCATGGTGACAGTGCTCATGGTGAGAGTTCCCATGGTGACAGTGCACATGTTGACAGTTCCAATGGTGACAGTGCTCACGGTGACAGTGCTCACTGTGGCAGTGCCAATGGTTACAGTGCTCATGGTGGCAGTGTCCATGGTGGCAGTTCCCAAGATGACAGTGCTCATGGTGACATTTCCCATGGTAACAGAACTCAGGATGACAGTGTCCATGGTGACAGTGCCCATGGTGAGAGTGGCCATGTTGAAATTGCCCATGGTGACAGTGCTCATGGTGACACTGCCCATGGTGACTGTGCTCATGCTGGCGTTGAACAAGGTTGAACAAGGTTGGAGTTCCCATGGTGAAAATCCTCATGGTGGCACTACCCATGATAATAGTGCTCATGGTGACAGTGTACATCGTGAGAGTGCCCATGGTAACAATGCTCATGGAGAAACTGCCCATGGTGACAGTGCCCAAGGTGATATTCCCATGGTGACAGTGCTCATTTTGACAGTGCACACGGTGACAGTGCCCACAGTGACAGTGCTCACGGTGATAGTGTTAATGGTAATATTGCTCATGGTGACACTGCCCATGGTTATAGTGCTCACGGTGATAGTGCTCATGGTGACAGTTCCCAAGGTGACAGTGCCCACGGTGATAGTGCTCATGGTGACATTGCCCACGGTGACAGTGCTCATGGTGAGAGTTTGCATGGTGACAGTGCCCATGGTTACAGTGCTCATGGTCACACAACCCATGGTGACTGTGCTAAAGCTGGCGGTGTACATGGTTGGAGTTCCCATGGTGAAATTCCTCATGGTGGCACTGCCCATGATGATAGTGTTCATGGTGACAGTGTCCATGGTGACAGTGCCCATTGTGATAGTGCTCACGGTGATAGTGCCCTCAGTGACAGTTCTAATGGTGACAATTCCATGGTGACAGTGCCCATGATGACCGTGCTCATGGTGACAGTGCCCACGGTGACATTTCTCATGGTGACAGTGCTCACGGTGACAGTGCCCTTGGTGATAGTACCCATGGTAATAGTGGTCACGGTGACATGGCCCATGGTGATATTGCTCACGGTGATGCTACCCATGGTGATAGTGCTCACGGTGACATTCCCATGGTTACAGTGCCCATGGTGATATTGCTCACGGTGACACTGCCCATGATGACAGTGCTCATGGTGACAATGCCCATTCTGACAATGCTCATAGTGACAGTGCTCACGGTGACAGTGCCCTTGATGATAGTACTCATGGTAATAGTGCTCATGGTGACAGTTCCCATGGTGACAGTGCTCACTGTGGCAGTGCCAATGGTTACAGTGCTCATGGTGGCAGTGTCCATGGTGGCAGTTCCCAAGATGACAGTGCTCATGGTGACATTTCCCATGGTAACAGAGCTCATGATGACAGTGTCCATGGTGACAGTGCCCATGGTGACAGTGGCCATGTTGAAAGTGCCCATGGTGACACTGCTCATGGTGACAGTGCCCATGATGACTATGCTCATGCTGGCTGTGTACATGCTTGGAGATCCCATGGTGAAATTCCTCATGGTGGCACTGCCCATGATGATAGTGCTCATGGTGACAGTGTCCATGGTGACATTGCCTATGGTGACAGTTCCCATTGTGATAGTGCTCACGGTGATAGGGCCCACAGGGACAGTTCTAATGGTGACAGTTCCAATGGTGACAGTGCCCATGATGATAGTGCTTATGGTGACAGTGCCCACGGTGACAGTGCTCATGGTGACATTGCTCATGGTGACAGTGCCATTGGTGATAGTACCCATGGTAAAAGTGCTCATGGTGACATTGCCCATGGTGATATTGCTCACGGTGACACCGCCCATGGTGATAGTGCTCAAGGTGATAGTGCTCATGGTGACGGTTCCCATGGTTACAGTGCCCATGGTGACAGTGCTCATGCTGACAGTGCTCACGGTGACTATGCTCATGGTGACAGTGCTCACGGTGATAGTGCTCAAGGTGACAGTTCGCATGGTGACAGGGCCCATGTTGAAAGTGCCCATGGTGACACTGCTCATGGTGGCACTGCCCATGGTGACTGTGCTCATGCTGGCGGTGTACATGGTTGGAGTTCCGATGGTGAAATTCCTCATGGTAGCACTGCCCATGATGATAGTGCTCACGGTGAAAGTGTCCATGGTGACAGTGCCTATGGTGACAGTGCCCATTGTGATAGTGCTCATGGTGATAGTGCCCAAAGTGACAGTGCTCATTGTGACAGTTCCTATGGTGACAGTGCCCATGATGATAGTGCTCATGGTAAAAGTTCCCACTGTGATAGTGCTCACGGTGAAAGTGCTCACGGTGACAGTGCCCTTGTTGATAGTGCTCTTGGTGATAGTGCTCATGGTAATAGTGCACATGGTGACACTGCCCATGGTGACAGTGCCCATGGTGACACTGCCCATAGTAACATTTCCCATGGTGACAGTGCTCATGTTGACAGTGCCCATGGTGACAGTGACCATGGTGAGTGTGCCCATGGTGACAGTGCCCATGGTGACAGTGTCCATGGTGACAGTGCTCACCTTGACAGTGCCCTTGGTGATAGTACCCATGTTAATATTGCTCACGGTTACAGTGCCCATGGTGATAGTGCTCATGGTGATAGTGCTCATGGTGACAGTTACCTTGGTGATAGTGCTCATGGTGATAGTGCTCATGGTGATAGTTCGCATGGTGACAGTGCCCATGTGGAAAGTCTCCATGAAGGCAGTGCTCATGGTGACACTGCCCATGGTGACTGTGCCCTTGCTGGCGGTGTACATGTTTGGAGTTCCCATGGTGAAATTCCTTATGGTGGCACTGCCCATGATGATAGTGTTCATCGTGACAATGTCCATGGTGACAGTGCCTATGGTGACAGTGCCCATTGTGATAGTGCTCACGGTGATAGTGCCCTCAGTGTCAGTTCTAATGGTGACAGTTCCCATGGTGATAGAGCCCATGATGACAGTGCTCATGGTGACAGTGCCCACGGTAACATTGCTCATGGTGACAGTGCTCACGGTGACAGTAACCTTGGTGATAGTACCCATGGTAATAGAGGTCACGGTGACAGTGCCCATTTTGATATTGCTCACGGTGACACTGCCCATGGTGATAGTGCTCACGGTGATAGTGCTCAGGGTGACAGTTCCCATGGTTACATTGCCCATGGTGACAGTGCTCATGGTGACAGTGCCCGTGGTGACTATGCTCATGGTGACATTGCTCACAGAGATACTGCTCATGGTGACAGTTCGCATGGCGACAGGGCCCATGTTAAAAGTGCCCATGGTGACAGTGCTCATGGTGGCACTGCCCATGGTGACTCTGCTCATGCTGGCAGTGTACATGGTTGGAGTTCCCATGGGGAAATTCCTTATGGTGGCAATGCCCATGATGATAGTGCTCATGGTGACAGTGCTCATGGTGACAGTGTACATGGTGACAATCCACACGGTGACAGTGCTCACGGTGATAGTTCTCATGGCGATAGTGCCCATTGTAATAGTGCTCACGGTGACACTGCCCATGGTGATAGTGCTCACGGGGATAGTGCGCACAGTGACACTGCCCTTGGTGATAGTGCTCTTGGTGATAGTGCTCATGGTAATAGTGCTCATGGTGACACTGCCCGTGGTGACAGTGCCCATGGTGACACTGCCCATAGTGACATTTCCCATGGTGACAGTGCTGATGGTGAGAGTTCCCATGGTGACAGTGCACATGGTGACAGTGCTCACGGTCACAGTGCTCACTGTGGCAGTCCCAATGGTTACAGTTCTCATGGTGGCAGTGTCCATGGTGGCAGTTCCCAAGATGACAGTGCTCATGGTGACATTTCCCATGGTAACAGAGCTCATGATAACAATGTCCATGGTGACAGTGCCCATGGTGACAGTGGCCATGTTGAAAGTGCCCATGGTGACACTGCTCACCGTGAGAGTGCCCATGGTGACTATGCTAATGCTGGCGGTGTACATCGTTGGAGTTCCCATGGTGAAATTCCTCATGGTGGCACTGCCCATGGTGACAATGTCCATCGTGAGAGTGCCCATGGTGACAGTGCTCATGGTGACAGTGCACACGGTGACAGTGCTCATGTTGACAGTGCACACGGTGACAGTGCCCACCGTGACAGTGTTCATGGTGATATTGCTCATGGTGACACAGCCCATGGTTATAGTGCTCACGCTGATAGTGCTCATGGTGACAGTTCCCATGGTGACGATGCCCACGGTGACAGTGCTCATGGTGACATTGCCCACGGTGACGGTGCTCATGGTGACAGTGCTCATGGTGAAAGTGCTCATGGTGACACAGCCCATGGTGACTGTGCTAAAGCTGGCGGTGTATATGGTTGGAGTTCCCATGGTGAAATTCCTCATGGTGGCACTGCCCATGATGAGAGTGTTCATGGTGACATTTCACATGGTGACAGTGCTCATGGTGAGAGTTCCTATGGTGACATTGCTCATGTTGACAGTGCTCATGTTGACAGTGCCCACAGTGACAGTACTCATGGTGACAGTGCTCACAGTGACAGTGCCCTTGGTGATAGTACCCATGGTAATAGCGCTCAATGTGACAGTGCCCATGGTGATATTTCTCACAGTGACACTGCCCATGGTGATAGTGCTCACGGTGTTTGTGCTCATGGTGACAGTTCACATGGTGACACTGCCCCTGTTGAAAGTGCCCATGGTGACAGTGCTCATGTTGACACTGCCCATGGTGACAATGATCATGTTGACCATGCCCATGGTGACAGCGTCCATGGTGACATTGCCCATGGTGAGAGTGCTCATGGTGACAGTGTCCCTGGTGACAGTGCGCATGGTGACTGTGCCCTTAGTGACAGTTCCCATAGTGACAGTGCCCATGTTGAAAGTGCTCATGGCGACAGTGCTCATGGTGACACTGCCCATGGTGACTGTGCTGATGTTCACGGTGTACATGGTTGGAGTCCCCATGGTGAAATTCCTTATGGTGGCATTGCCCATGATGTTAGTGCTCATGGTGAATGTGTCCATGGTGACAATGCCTATGGTGACAGTGCCCATGATGACATTTCCCCGGGTGACAGTGCTCATACTGACAGTTCCCATGGTGACAGTGCCCATGGTGACAGTGCTAATGTTGACACTGCCCACGGTGACAGTGCTCATGGTGTCAGTGTCCTTGGTGATAGTACACATGGTAATAGTGCTCACGGTGACAGTGCCCACGGTGATATTGCTCATGGTGACACTGCCCATGGTGATAGTGCCAACGGTTACAGTTCTCATTGTGACAGTGCCCATGGTGACAGTGCTCATGGTGACAGTGCTCACAGTGACAGTGCCCATGGTGATATTGTTCACGGTGACACTGCCCAGGGTGATAGTGCTAACGGTGATAGTGCTCATGGTGATAGTTCCCATGGTTACAGTGCCCATGGTGACAGTGCTCATGGTGACAGTGCTCACGGTGATAGTGCTCACATTGACAGTGCCCTTGGTGATAGTGCTCACGGTGATAGTACCCACAGTGACAGTTCAAATGATGACAGTTCCCATGGTGACAGTGCCCATGATGACAGTGCTCATGGTGACAGTGTCCACGGTGAGAGTGCTCATGGTACCACTGCTCACGGTAACAGTGCCCTTGGTGATAGTACCCATGTTAATAGTGCTCACGGTGATAGAGCCCACGGTGACATTTCCCATGGTGACAGTGCTCACTTTAACAGTGTACACGATGACAGTGCCCACGGTGACAGTGTTTATGGTGATATTACTAACGGTGACCCGGCCCATGTTCATAGTGCTCACGGTGATAGTGCTCATGGTGACAGTTACCATGGTGATAGGGCCCATGTTGAAAGTGCCCATGGTGACAGTGCTTATGGTGGCACTGCCCATGGTGAATGTGCTCATGCTGGCAGAGTACCTGGTTGGAGTTCCGATGGTAAAATTCCTCATGGTAGCACTGCCCATGATGATAGTGCTCATGGTGACAGTGTCCATGGTGACAGTGCCTATGGTGACAGAGCCCATTGTGATAGTGCTCATGGTGACAGTGCCCACTGTGACAGTGCTCATGGTGACAGTGCTCACGGTGACAGTGCCCTTGGTGATAGTGCTCATGGTGACAGTGCTCATGGGGACAGTGCTCACGATGACAGTGCCCTTGGTGATAGTGCTCATAGTGATAGTGCTCATGGCGACAGTGCTCATGGTGACACTGCCCATGGTGATAGTGCCAACGGTTACAGTTCTCATGGTGACAGTGCCCATGGTGACAGTGCTCACGTTGACAGTGCCCACGTTGACAGTGCCCACGCTGGCAGTGCTCATGGTTACAGTGATCACAGTGACAGTGCCCATGGTGATATTGTTCACGGTGACACTGCCCAGGGTGATAGTGCTAACGGTGATAGTGCTCATGGTGATAGTTCCCATGGTTACAGTGCTCATGGTGACAGTGCTCACGGTGATAGTGCTCACATTGACAGTGCCCTTGGTGATAGTGCTCACGGTGATAGTACCCACAGTGACAGTTCAAATGATGACAGTTCCCATGGTGACAGTGCCCATGATGACAGTGCTCATGGTGACAGTGTCCACGGTGAGAGTGCTCATGGTGACACTGCTCACGGTAACAGTGCCCTTGGTGATAGTACCCATGTTAATAGTGCTCACGGTGATAGAGCCCACGGTGACATTTCCCATGGTGACAGTGCTAACTTTGACAGTGTACACGATGACAGTGCCCACGGTGACAGTGTTTATGGTGATATTACTAACGGGGACACGGCCCATGTTCATAGTGCTCATGGTGATAGTGCTCATGGTGACAGTTACCATGGTGACAGTGCCCACAGTGACAGTGCTCATGGTGACATTACCCACAGTGACAGTACTCATGGTGACAGTACACATGGTGACAGTGCCCATGGTGACAGTGCTCATGGTGACACAGCCCATGGTGACTGTGCTAAAGCTGGCGGTGCATATGGTTGGAGTTCCCATGGTGAAATTCCTCATGGTGGCACTGCCCATGATGATAGTGCTCATGGTGACAGTGCCCATGGTGACATTTCCCATGGTGACAGTGCTCATGGTGAGAGTTCCCAGGCCGACCGTGCCCATGATGACAGTGCTCATGTTTACTGTGCCCACGGTGAAAGTGCTCATGGTAACAGTGATCACGGTGACAGTGCCCTTGGTGATAGTCCCCATGGTAACAGTGCTCAATGTGACAGTGCCCATGGTGATATTTCTTACGGTGACACTGCCCATGGTGATAGTGCTCACGGTGATTGTGCTCATGGTGACAGTTCCCATGGTTACAGTGCCCACTGTGACAGTGCCCATGGTGACAGTGCCCACGGTGACAGTGCTCATGGTGACAGTGCTCATGGTGATAGTGCTCACGGTGATAGTGCTCACGGTGACAGTGCCCTTGGTGATAGTGCTCATGGTGATAGTTCTCATGGTGGCAGTTTGCATGGTGACACTGCCCCTGTTGAAAGTGCCCATGGTGACAGTGCTCATGTTGACACCGCCCATGGTGACAGTGCTCATGTTGGAGGTGTACATGGTTGGAGTTCCCATGGTACAACTGTTATGGTGCACTGCCCATGATGATAGTGCTCATGGTGACAGTGTCCGTGGTGACAGTGCACATGGTGACAGTGCCTATGGTGAGAGTGCCCATGGTGACAGCGCCCATGGTGACCGTTTCCATGGTGACAGTGCTCATGTTGACAGTGCCCATGGTGACCGTTTCCATGGTGACAGTTCCCATGGTGATAGTGCTCACCGTGATAGTGCCCATTGTGACAGTTCCCATGGATCCAGTGCCCATGGTGACAGTGCTCATTGTGACAGTGCCCTCGGTGATAGAGCTCATGGTGGCATTTCGCATGGTGACAGTGCCCATGACGACAGTGCTCATGGTTACAATGCCCACGGAGACAGTGCTCATGGTTACAGTGCTCACGGTGACAGTGCTCATGGTGACATTGCCCATGGTGACAGTGCTCATGGTGACAGTTCGCATGGTGACAGTGCCCACGGTGATAGTGCTCACGGTGATAATGCTCGCAGTGACAGTGCTCTTGATGATAGTGCTCATGGTTAAAGTTCTCATGGTGAGAGTGCTCATGGTAACACTGACCATCGTGACTGTGCTCATGCTGGCGGTGTACATGGCTGGAGTCCCCATGGTGAAATTTCTTATGCTGGCAGTGCCCATGATGATAGTGCTCATGGTGACAGTGTCCATCGTGAGAGTGCCCATGGTGACAGTGCTCATGGTGACCCTGCCCATGGTGAGAGTTCCCATGGTGATATTTCCCATGTTGACAGTGCTCATGTTGACAGTGCACACGGTGACAGTGTTCATGGTGATATTGCTCAAGGTGACGGTGCCCATGGTTATAGTGCTCACGTTGATAGTGCTCATGGTGACAGTTCCCATGGTGACAGTGCTCATGGTGACATTTCCCATGGTAACAGAGCTCATGATGACAGTGTCCATGGTGACAGTGCCCATGTTGAAAGTGCCCATGGTGACATTGCTCATGGTGACACTGCCATGGTGACTGTGCTAATGCTGGCGGTGTACATGATTGGAGTTCCCATGGTGAAATTCCTCATGGTGTCACTGCCCATGATGACACTGCCCATGGTGACAGTGCCCATGGTGACATTTCCCATGGTGACAGTGCTCATGTTGACAGTGCACATGGTGACAGTGCCCACGGTGACATTTCCCATGGTTACAGTGTTCATGGTGATATTGCTCACGGTGACAGTGCCCATGGTTATAGTCCTCACGGTGATAGTGCTCATGGTGACAGTTCCCATGGTGACAGTGCCCACGGTGACAGTGCTCATGGTGACATTGCCCACGGTGACAGTTCTCATGGTAACAGTTCCCATGGTGACAGTGCTCATGTTGATAGTGCCCACGGTGACAGTGCTCATGGTGACAGTGCTCACAATGACAGTGCCCTTGGTGATAGTGCCCATGGTAATAGGGCTCACGGTGACACTGCCCATGGTGATATTGTTCACGGTGACACTGCCCATGGTGATAGAGCTCACGGTGATAGTGCTCACATTGACAGTGCCCTTGGGGATAGTGCTCATGGTAATACTGCTCATGGTGATAGTGCTCATGGCGATAGTTCGCATGGTGACAGTGCCCATGTGGAAAGTGCCCATGGTGGCAGTGCTCATGGTGACACGCCCATGGTGGCTGTGCTCATGCTGGCGGTGTCCATGGTTGGAGTTCCCATGGTGAAATTCCTTATGGTAGCACTGCCCATGATGATAGTGCTCATGGTGACAGTATCCATGGTGACAGTGCCTATGGTGACAGTGTCCATGGTGATAGTGCCCACAGTGACTGTGCTCATTGTGACAGTTTCTATGGTGAGAGTAACCATGATGACAGTGCTCATGGTGACAATGCCCACAGTGACAGTGCTCACGGTGATAGTGCTCACGTTGACATTGCCCTTGGTGATAGTACGCATGGTAATATTGCTCACGGTGACAGTGCCCATGGTGATAGTGCTCATGGTGATAGTGCTCATGGTAATAGTGATCATGGTGAAACTGCCTATGGTGACAGTGCCCACGGTGACACTGCCCAGAGTGATATTTGCCATGGTGACAATGCTCATGGTGAGAGTTCCCATGGTGACAGTGCTCACGGTGACAGTGCTCATGGTGACACAGCCCATGGTGACTGTGCTAAAGCTGGCGGTGTATATGGTTGGAGTTCCCATGATGAAATTCCTCATGGTGGCACTCCCCATGATGATAGTGCTCATGGTGACAGTGCCCATGGTGAAATTATCCATGGTGACAGTGCTCATGGTGAGAGTTCCTATGGTGACTGTGCTCATGTTGACAGTGCCCATGGTGACAGTGCCCACGGTGACACTGCGCAAGGTGATAGTGCTCAACGTGATAGTGCCCATGGTAATACTGCTGATGGTGACACTGCCCATGTTGATATTGCTCACGGTGACACTGCCCATGGTGATAGTGCTCACGGTGATAGTGCTCACGGTGACAGTGCCCTTGGTGATATTGCTCATGGTGATACAGCTCATGGCGGAAGTTCGCATGGTGACACTGCCCCTCTTGAAATTGCCCATGGTGACAGTGCTCATGTTGACACTGCCCATGGTGACTGTGCTCACGATGGAGGTGTACATGGTTGGAGTTCCCATGGTACAACTGTTATGGTGGTACTGCCCATGATGATAGTGCTCATGGTGACAGTGTCCATGGTGACAGTGCCCATGGTGATAGTGCCTATTGTGAGAGTGCCCATGGTGACAGTTCCCATGGTGACCATTTCCATGGTGATAATGCTCATGTTGACAGTGCCAACCGTGACAATGCTCATGGTGAGAGTTCCCATGGTGAAAGTGATCATCTTGACAATGCCCATGGCGACCGTTCCCATGGTGACATTTCCCATGGTGATAGTACTCACCGTGATAGTGCCCATGGTGACAGTTCCCATGGATACAGTGTCCATGGTGACAGTGCTCATTGTGGCACTGCCCATGGTGACTGTGCTCATGCTGGCGGTGTACTTGGTTGGAGTTCCGATGGTGAAATTCCTCATGGTAGCACTGCCCATGATGATAGTGCTCATGGTGACAGTGTCCGTCATGAGAGTGTCCATGGTGACAGTTCCCATGGTGATAGTGCATACCGTGATAGTGCCCATGGTGACAGTTCCCATGGATACAGTGCCCATGGTGACAGTGCTCACGGTGATAGTGCTCATGCAGACAGTTCGCATGGTGACACGGCCCATGTTGAAAGTGCCCATGGTGACAGTGCTCATAGTGGCACTGCCCATGATGATTGTGCTCATTCTGGCGGTGTACTTGGTTGGAGTTCCCATGGTGAAATTCCTCATGGTAGCACTGCCCATGCTGATAGTGCTCATGGTGACAGTGCACATGGTGACAATGCCCACACTGACAGTGCTCACGGTGTTAGTGCACATGGTGATAATGCCCATTGTAATTGTGCTCAAGGTGACAGTGCCCATGTTGATATTGCTCAAGGTGATAGTGCTCATGGTGACACTGCCCTTGATGATAGTGCTCTTGGTGATAGTGCTCATGGTAATAGTGTTCATGGTGACAGTGCCCATGGTGACACTGCTCATAGTGACAATTCCCATGGTGACAGTGCTCATGGTGAGAGTTCCCATGGTGACAGTGCACATGGTGACAGTTCCCATGGTGACAGTGCTCACTGTGACAGTGCTCACTGTGGCAGTGTCAATGGTTACAGTGCACATGGTGACCGTTCCCATAGTGACAGTTCCCATGGTGATAGTGCTCACCGTGATAGTGCCCATGGTGACAGTGCCCATTATGATAGTGCTCCCGGTGACAGTGCCCCTGGTGATAGTGCTCATGGAGATAGTGCTCATGGTGACAGTGTCCTCAGTGACAGTGATCACGGTGATAGTGCTCATGGTGATTGTGCCCATGGTAATAGTGCTCACGGTGACAGTGCCCATGGTGATATTGCTCACGGTGACCCTGTCCATGGTGATAGTACTCACGGTGATGCTGCTCATGGTGACAGTTCCCATGGTGACATTGCCCATGGTGACAGTGCGCATGGTGACAGTGCCCACGGTGACAGTGCTCAGGGTGATAGTGCTCACAGTGATAGTGCTCAAGGTGACATTGCTCTGGCTGATAGTGCCCATGGTGACAGTGTCCCTGGTGACCGTTCTCATGGTGACAGTGCTCATGATGACAGTGCCCACGGTGGCAGTGCCAATGGTTACAGTGGTGATGGTGGCAGTGTCCGTGCTGGCAGTTCGTAAGAGGACAGTGCTCATGGTGACAGTTCCCATGGTAATAGAGCTCATGATGACAGTGTCCTTTGTGATAGTGCCCATGGTGACAGTGCCCATGGTGACACAGCCCTTGGTGACTGTGCTAATGCTGGTGGTGTACATGGTTGGAGTTTCCATGGTGAAATTACTCATGGTGGTACTGCTCATGATGACAGTGTCCACGGTTACAGTGCTCATGGTGACACTGCCCATGGTGACAGTGCACACGGTGACAGTGCCCACGGTGACAGTGCACACGGTGACAGTGCCCACGGTGACAGTGCTCACGGTGATAGTGCTAATGGTGATAGTGCCCATGGTAATAGTGCTCACCATGAAAGTTCCCATGGTGCTATTGCTCATGGTGACACTGCCAATGCTGTTAGTGCTCACGGTGATAGTGCTCATGGTGACAGTTCCCATGGTGACAGAGCCCATGGTGACAGAGCTCATGGTGACAGTGCCCACGGTGACAGTGCTCATGGTGACAGTGCTCATGGTGATGGTGCTCACAGTGATACTGCTCATGGTGAAAGTGCCTTTTGTGATAGTGCTCATGGTGATAGTGCTCATAGTGATAGTGCTCATTGTGACAGTTCTCATGGTGACAGTGCCCATGTTGAAATTGCCCATGGTGAGAGTGTTCATGGTGAAAATGCCCATGGTGACTGTGCTCATGCTGGCGGTGTACATGGTTGGAGTTCCCATGGTGAAATTCCTCATGGTGGCACTTCCCATGATGATAGTGCTCATGCAGACAGTGTCCATGGTGACATTGCTCATGGTGACTGTGCCCATGGTAATAGTGCTCATGGTGACAGTACCCATGGTGATATTGCTCACCATGACACTGCCCATAGTGACAGTGCTGACGGCGAGAGTGCTCGTTGTGACAGTTCCCCTGGTGACAGTGTCTATGGTAACAGTGTCCATGGTGAAAGTGGCCATGGTGACATTGCCCATGGTGACATTCCCCATGGTGACAGTGCCCATGGTGTCAGTACCCAAGGTGGAAGCATCAATTGTGACAGTTCCTATGGTGACATTGCTCATGGCATCAGTTCCCATGGTGACAGTGCTCATGTTGACAATGCGCACGGTGACACTGCTCACGGTGACAATGCTCACGGTGACAATGCTCATGGTGGCAGTTTCCATGGTTGTGGTTACCATCTTGAAAGTTCTCATGGTGGCAGTTCCCATGATGACAGTGCTCACGGTGAGAGTGCTCATAGTGACGGTTCTCACGGTGAGAGTGCTCGAGGTGATATTTCTCATTGTGAGAGTGCTCATGATGAAAGTGCTCATGGTGAGAGTGCTCACGGTATCAGTGCTCACTGTGACAGTCCTGGAGATGATAGTACTCATGGTGACACATCCCATGATGACAATGCCCTGGTGACAATGATCATGGTGACAGTGCTCACAGTGACAGTGCTCATGGTGGCAGTGTCCATGGTGACAGTGCTCATGGTGTCAGATCCCATATTGACGGTGCTCATGGTGACAGTGCTCATGGTGACATTGCCCATGATGACACTTCCAATGTTGACAGTGTACATGGGGACAATGCTCATGGAAAGAGTGTCCATGGTGATAGTGCTCCTGGTGAGAGTGTCCATGGTTACAGTGCCCATGGTGACATTTCCCATGGTGATAGTTCCCAAGCTGACATTGTCCTTGGTGACAGTGCCTATGGTGACAGTGCCCATGGTGAAAGTTCCCATGGTGACAGTGCCCACGGTGACAGTGCTCATGGTGACAGTGCTCACGGTGATTGTGCTCACAGTGATAGTGCTCATGGTGACAGTGCCCTTTGTGATAGTGTTCATGGTGATAATGCTCATAGTGATAGTGCTCATGGTGACAGTTCGAATGGTGACAGAGCCCATGGTGACAGTGCTCATGGTGACTGTGCTCATGCTGGCGGTGTACACGGTTGGAGTTCCAATGGTGAAATTCCTTATGGTGGCCCTGCCCATGATGATAGGGCTCATGGTGACAGTGTCCATGGTGACAGTGCCCATTGTGACAGTGCCCAGAGTGACATTTCCCATGGTGACAGTGCCCATGGTGACATTTCCCATGGTGACAGTGCTCATGGTGAGAGTTGCCATGGTGACAGTGCTCATGTTGACAGCGCCCACGGTGCCAGTGCTCATGGTGAGAATTCCCATGGTGACAGTGCACATGGTGACAATATCCATGGTGACAGTGCCCATGGTGACAGTGCCCATGGTGACATTTCCCATGGTGACAGTGTCCATGGTGACATTGCCCATGGTGAGAGTGCCCATGGTGACAGTGTCCCTGGTGACAGTGCCCATGGTGAGAGTGCTCTTAGTGACAGTTCCCATGGTGCCAGTGCCCATGTTGAAAGTGCCCATGGCGACAGTGCTCATGGTGACACTGCCCATGGTGACTGTGCTCATGCTGGCGGTGTACATGTTTGGAGCTCCCATGGTGAAATTCCTTATGGGAGTTCTGCCCATGACAATAGTGCTCATGGTGACACTGTCCATGTTTACAGTGCCTATGGTGACAGTGCCCATTGTGAGAGTGCTCACGGTGATAGTACCCAGAGTGAGAGTGACAGTTCTAATGGTGACAGTGCCCATGGTGACATTGCCCATGATGACAGTGCTCATGGTGACAGTGCCCACGGTGACAGTGCTCATGGTGACTTTGCCCACGGTGACAGTGCTCATGGTGACAGTGCTCATGGTGATAGTGCTCACGGTGATAGTGCTCACGGTGACAGTGCCCTTGGTGATAGTGCTCATGGGGATAGTGCTCATGGTGGCACTGCCAATGTTCACAGTGCTCATGGTGGCAGTGTCCATGGTGGCAGTTCCCAAGATGACAGTGCTCGTGGTGACATTTCCCTTGGTAACAGAGCTCATGATGACAGTGTCCATGGTGACAGTGCCCATGGTGACAGTGGCCATGTAGAAATTGCCCATGGTGACAGTGCACACGGTGACAGTGCCCACAGTGACAGTGCTCACGGTGACAGTGCTCATGGTGATAGTGCTTACGGTGATAGTGCGCACGTTGACAGTGCCCTTGGTGATAGTGTTCATGGTAATATTTCTCATGGTGATAGTCCTCATGGTGATAGTTCGCATGGTGACTGTGCCCATGTTGAAAGTGCCCATGGTGGCATTGCTCATGGTGACACTGCCCATGGTGACTATGCTCATGGTGACAGTGCTCACGGTGATAGTGCTCATGGAGACAGTTCGCATGGTGACAGGGCCCATGTTGAAAGTACCCATGGTGACAGTGCTCATAGTGGCAGTGTCCATGATGACTGTGCTCATGCTGGCGGTGTACTTGGTTGGAGTTCCGATGGTGAAATTCCTCATGGTAGCACTGCCCATGATGATAGTGCTCATGGTGACAGTGTCCATGGTGACAGTGCCTATGGTGACAGTGCCCATTGTGAGAGTGCTCATGGTGATAGTGCCCAAAGTGACAGTGCTAATGGTGACAGTCGCCATGGTGACAGTGCCCATGATGACAGTGCTCATGGTGACAGTGCCTACTGTGACAGTGCTCACGGTGACAATGCTCACGGTGACAGTGCCCTTGGTGATAGTGCTCATGGTGATAGTGCTCATTGTGACTGTGCGCATGGTGACAGTGCCCATGTTGAAAGTGCCCATGGTGACAGTACCCATGGTGACAGTGCTCATGGTGAGATTGCCCATGGTGACCATTCCCATGGTGACAGTTCCCATGTTAATAGTGCTCATGGTAACAGTGCCCATGATGATAGTGTTCATGGTGATAGTGCTCATGGTAATAGTGCTCATGGTGACACTACCCATGGTGACACTGCCCATGGTGACACTGCCCATTGTGACATTTCCCATGGTGACAGTGCCCATGGTGACATTGCTCATGGTGACAGTTCTCACGGTGACAGTGACTTTGGTGATAGTACCCATGGTAATAGAGGTCACAGTGACAGTGCCCATGGTGATATTGCTCACGGTGACACTGCCCATGGTGATAGTGCTTACGGTGATAGTGCTCATGGTGACAGTTCCCATGGTTACAGTGCCCATGGTGACAGTGCTCATGATGACAGTGCCCACAGTGACTATGCTCATGGTGAGAGTGCTCACAGAGATACTGTTCATGGTGACAGTTCGCATGGCGACAGGGCCCATGTTAAAAGTGCCCATGGTGACAGTGCTCATGGTGGCACTGCCCATGGTGACTGTGCTCATGCTGGTGGTGTACATGGCTGGAGTTCCCATGGTGAAATTCCTTATGGTGGCAATGCCCATGATGATAGTGCTCATGGTGACAGTGTCCATGGTGACAGTGCCCATGGTGACATTTCCCATCTTGACAGTGCTCATGGTGAGAGTTCCCATGATGACAATGCTCATGTTGACAATACCCAAGGTGCCAGTGCTCATGATGACAGTGTCCAGGGTGACAATTCTCATGGTGACAGTGCTCACAGTGATAGTGCTCATGGTGACAGTGCTCCCGCTGACAGTGCCCTTGGTGATAGTGCTCATGGTAATACTGCTGATGGTGATAGTGCTCATGGTGACGGTTTGCATGTTGAGAGTGCCCATGTTGAAAGTGCCCATGGTGGCAGTGATCATGGTGACACTGCCCATTGTGACTGTGCTCATGCTGGCGGTGTACATAGTTGGAGTTCCCATGGTGAAATTCCTTATGGTGGCACTGCCCATGATGATAGTTTTCATGGTGACAGTGTCCATGGTGACAGTGCCTATGGTGACAGTGCCCATTGTGATAGTGCTCACGGTGATAGTGCCCTCAGTGACAGTTCTAATGGTGACAGTTCCCATGGTGACAGTGCCCATGATGACAGTGCTCATGGTGACAGTGCCCATGGTGACATTGCTCATGGTGACAGTGCTCACGGTGACAATGCCCTTGGTGATAGTACCCATGGTAATAGGGGTCACGGTGACAGTGCCCATGGTGATATTGCTCACGGTGACACTGCCCATGGTGATAGTGCTCATGGTGATAGTGCTCATGTTGACAGTTCCCATGGTGACAGTGCTCATGTTCACAGTGCCCACGGTGACTATGCTCATGATGAAAGTTCTCACGGTGATAGTGCTCATGGAGACAGTGCTCATGGTGACAGTTCGCATGGTAGACATTGTGAAGTTCAAAGTGCCCATGGTGACAGTGCTCATGGTGACACTGCCCATGGTGACTGTGCTCATGTTGGCGGTGTACATGGTTGGAGTTCCGATGGTTAAATTCCTCACGGTAGCACTGCCTATGATGATAGTGCTCATGGTGACAGTGTCCACGGTGACAGTGCCTATGGTGACAGTGCCCATTGTGATAGTGCTCATGGTGATAGTGCCCACAGTGACAGTGCTCATGGTGACAGTTCCTATGGTGACAGTAACCATGGTGACAGTGCCCATGGTGACAGTGCCCATGGTGACATTTCCCATGGTAACAGTGCTCACAGTGAGAGTTCTCATGGTGAGAGTGCTCATGTTGACATTGCCCATGGTGACCGTTCCCATGGAGACAGTTCCCATGGTGATACTGCTCATGGTGACAGTGCTCATGGTGACCGTGCACACGGTGACAATACCCACAGTTACAGTGCTCACGGTGATAGTGCTCATGGCGATAGTGCCCATTGTTACAGTGCCCACTGTGACAGTGCCCACGGTGACAGTGCTCATGCTGGCGGTGTACATGTTTGGAGCTCCCATGGTGAAATTCCTTATGGGAGTTCTGCCCATGACAATAGTGCTCATGGTGACACTGTCCATGTTTACAGTGCCTATGGTGACAGTGCCCATTGTGAGAGTGCTCACGGTGATAGTACCCAGAGTGAGAGTGACAGTTCTAATGGTGACAGTGCCCATGGTGACATTGCCCATGATGACAGTGCTCATGGTGACAGTGCCCACGGTGACAGTGCTCATGGTGACTTTGCCCACGGTGACAGTGCTCATGGTGACAGTGCTCATGGTGATAGTGCTCACGGTGATAGTGCTCACGGTGACAGTGCCCTTGGTGATAGTGCTCATGGGGATAGTGCTCATGGTGGCACTGCCAATGTTCACAGTGCTCATGGTAGCAGTGTCCATGGTGGCAGTTCCCAAGATGACAGTGCTCGTGGTGACATTTCCCTTGGTAACAGAGCTCATGATGACAGTGTCCATGGTGACAGTGCCCATGGTGACAGTGGCCATGTAGAAATTGCCCATGGTGACAGTGCACACGGTGACAGTGCCCACAGTGACAGTGCTCACGGTGACAGTGCTCATGGTGATAGTGCTTACGGTGATAGTGCGCACGTTGACAGTGCCCTTGGTGATAGTGTTCATGGTAATATTTCTCATGGTGATAGTCCTCATGGTGATAGTTCGCATGGTGACTGTGCCCATGTTGAAAGTGCCCATGGTGGCATTGCTCATGGTGACACTGCCCATGGTGACTATGCTCATGGTGACAGTGCTCACGGTGATAGTGCTCATGGAGACAGTTCGCATGGTGACAGGGCCCATGTTGAAAGTACCCATGGTGACAGTGCTCATAGTGGCAGTGTCCATGATGACTGTGCTCATGCTGGCGGTGTACTTGGTTGGAGTTCCGATGGTGAAATTCCTCATGGTAGCACTGCCCATGATGATAGTGCTCATGGTGACAGTGTCCATGGTGACAGTGCCTATGGTGACAGTGCCCATTGTGAGAGTGCTCATGGTGATAGTGCCCAAAGTGACAGTGCTAATGGTGACAGTCGCCATGGTGACAGTGCCCATGATGACAGTGCTCATGGTGACAGTGCCTACTGTGACAGTGCTCACGGTGACAATGCTCACGGTGACAGTGCCCTTGGTGATAGTGCTCATGGTGATAGTGCTCATTGTGACTGTGCGCATGGTGACAGTGCCCATGTTGAAAGTGCCCATGGTGACAGTACCCATGGTGACAGTGCTCATGGTGAGATTGCCCATGGTGACCATTCCCATGGTGACAGTTCCCATGTTAATAGTGCTCATGGTAACAGTGCTCATGTTGACAGTGCACATGGTGACAATGCCCACACTGACAGTGCTCACGGTGATAGTGCTCATGGTGACACTGCCCATGATGATAGTGTTCATGGTGATAGTGCTCATGGTAATAGTGCTCATGGTGACACTACCCATGGTGACACTGCCCATGGTGACACTGCCCATTGTGACATTTCCCATGGTGACAGTGCCCATGGTGACATTGCTCATGGTGACAGTTCTCACGGTGACAGTGACTTTGGTGATAGTACCCATGGTAATAGAGGTCACAGTGACAGTGCCCATGGTGATATTGCTCACGGTGACACTGCCCATGGTGATAGTGCTTACGGTGATAGTGCTCATGGTGACAGTTCCCATGGTTACAGTGCCCATGGTGACAGTGCTCATGATGACAGTGCCCACGGTGACTATGCTCATGGTGAGAGTGCTCACAGAGATACTGTTCATGGTGACAGTTCGCATGGCGACAGGGCCCATGTTAAAAGTGCCCATGGTGACAGTGCTCATGGTGGCACTGCCCATGGTGACTGTGCTCATGCTGGTGGTGTACATGGCTGGAGTTCCCATGGTGAAATTCCTTATGGTGGCAATGCCCATGATGATAGTGCTCATGGTGACAGTGTCCATGGTGACAGTGCCCATGGTGACATTTCCCATCTTGACAGTGCTCATGGTGAGAGTTCCCATGATGACAATGCTCATGTTGACAATACCCAAGGTGCCAGTGCTCATGATGACAGTGTCCAGGGTGACAATTCTCATGGTGACAGTGCTCACAGTGATAGTGCTCATGGTGACAGTGCTCCCGCTGACAGTGCCCTTGGTGATAGTGCTCATGGTAATACTGCTGATGGTGATAGTGCTCATGGTGACGGTTTGCATGTTGAGAGTGCCCATGTTGAAAGTGCCCATGGTGGCAGTGATCATGGTGACACTGCCCATTGTGACTGTGCTCATGCTGGCGGTGTACATAGTTGGAGTTCCCATGGTGAAATTCCTTATGGTGGCACTGCCCATGATGATAGTTTTCATGGTGACAGTGTCCATGGTGACAGTGCCTATGGTGACAGTGCCCATTGTGATAGTGCTCACGGTGATAGTGCCCTCAGTGACAGTTCTAATGGTGACAGTTCCCATGGTGACAGTGCCCATGATGACAGTGCTCATGGTGACAGTGCCCATGGTGACATTGCTCATGGTGACAGTGCTCACGGTGACAATGCCCTTGGTGATAGTACCCATGGTAATAGGGGTCACGGTGACAGTGCCCATGGTGATATTGCTCACGGTGACACTGCCCATGGTGATAGTGCTCATGGTGATAGTGCTCATGTTGACAGTTCCCATGGTGACAGTGCTCATGTTCACAGTGCCCACGGTGACTATGCTCATGATGAAAGTTCTCACGGTGATAGTGCTCATGGAGACAGTGCTCATGGTGACAGTTCGCATGGTAGACATTGTGAAGTTCAAAGTGCCCATGGTGACAGTGCTCATGGTGACACTGCCCATTGTGACTGTGCTCATGCTGGCGGTGTACATAGTTGGAGTTCCCATGGTGAAATTCCTTATGGTGGCACTGCCCATGATGATAGTGCTCATGGTGACAGTGTCCATGGTGACATTGCCTATGGTGACAGTTCCCATTGTGATAGTGCTCACGGTGATAGGGCCCACAGGGACAGTTCTAATGGTGACAGTTCCAATGGTGACAGTGCCCATGATGATAGTGCTTATGGTGACAGTGCCCACGGTGACAGTGCTCATGGTGACATTGCTCATGGTGACAGTGCCATTGGTGATAGTACCCATGGTAAAAGTGCTCATGGTGACATTGCCCATGGTGATATTGCTCACGGTGACACCGCCCATGGTGATAGTGCTCAAGGTGATAGTGCTCATGGTGACGGTTCCCATGGTTACAGTGCCCATGGTGACAGTGCTCATGCTGACAGTGCTCACGGTGACTATGCTCATGGTGACAGTGCTCACGGTGATAGTGCTCAAGGTGACAGTTCGCATGGTGACAGTGCCCATGTTGAAAGTGCCCATGGTGACACTGCTCATGGTGGCACTGCCCATGGTGACTGTGCTCATGCTGGCGGTGTACATGGTTGGAGTTCCGATGGTGAAATTCCTCATGGTAGCACTGCCCATGATGATAGTGCTCACGGTGAAAGTGTCCATGGTGACAGTGCCTATGGTGACAGTGCCCATTGTGATAGTGCTCATGGTGATAGTGCCCAAAGTGACAGTGCTCATTGTGACAGTTCCTATGGTGACAGTGCCCATGATGATAGTGCTCATGGTAAAAGTTCCCACTGTGATAGTGCTCACGGTGAAAGTGCTCACGGTGACAGTGCCCTTGGTGATAGTGCTCTTGGTGATAGTGCTCATGGTAATAGTGCACATGGTGACACTGCCCATGGTGACACTGCCCATAGTAACATTTCCCATGGTGACAGTGCTCATGTTGACAGTGCCCATGGTGACAGTGACCATGGTGAGTGTGCCCATGGTGACAGTGCCCATGGTGACAGTGTCCATGGTGACAGTGCTCACCTTGACAGTGCCCTTGGTGATAGTACCCATGTTAATATTGCTCACGGTTACAGTGCCCATGGTGATAGTGCTCATGGTGATAGTGCTCATGGTGACAGTTACCTTGGTGATAGTGCTCATGGTGATAGTGCTCATGGTGATAGTTCGCATGGTGACAGTGCCCATGTGGAAAGTCTCCATGAAGGCAGTGCTCATGGTGACACTGCCCATGGTGACTGTGCCCTTGCTGGCGGTGTACATGTTTGGAGTTCCCATGGTGAAATTCCTTATGGTGGCACTGCCCATGATGATAGTGTTCATCGTGACAATGTCCATGGTGACAGTGCCTATGGTGACAGTGCCCATTGTGATAGTGCTCACGGTGATAGTGCCCTCAGTGTCAGTTCTAATGGTGACAGTTCCCATGGTGATAGAGCCCATGATGACAGTGCTCATGGTGACAGTGCCCACGGTAACATTGCTCATGGTGACAGTGCTCACGGTGACAGTAACCTTGGTGATAGTACCCATGGTAATAGAGGTCACGGTGACAGTGCCCATTTTGATATTGCTCACGGTGACACTGCCCATGGTGATAGTGCTCACGGTGATAGTGCTCAGGGTGACAGTTCCCATGGTTACATTGCCCATGGTGACAGTGCTCATGGTGACAGTGCCCGTGGTGACTATGCTCATGGTGACATTGCTCACAGAGATACTGCTCATGGTGACAGTTCGCATGGCGACAGGGCCCATGTTAAAAGTGCCCATGGTGACAGTGCTCATGGTGGCACTGCCCATGGTGACTCTGCTCATGCTGGCAGTGTACATGGTTGGAGTTCCCATGGGGAAATTCCTTATGGTGGCAATGCCCATGATGATAGTGCTCATGGTGACAGTGCTCATGGTGACAGTGTACATGGTGACAATCCACACGGTGACAGTGCTCACGGTGATAGTTCTCATGGCGATAGTGCCCATTGTAATAGTGCTCACGGTGACACTGCCCATGGTGACAGTGCTCACGGGGATAGTGCGCACAGTGACACTGCCCTTGGTGATAGTGCTCTTGGTGATAGTGCTCATGGTAATAGTGCTCATGGTGACACTGCCCGTGGTGACAGTGCCCATGGTGACACTGCCCATAGTGACATTTCCCATGGTGACAGTGCTGATGGTGAGAGTTCCCATGGTGACAGTGCACATGGTGACAGTGCTCACGGTCACAGTGCTCACTGTGGCAGTCCCAATGGTTACAGTTCTCATGGTGGCAGTGTCCATGGTGGCAGTTCCCAAGATGACAGTGCTCATGGTGACATTTCCCATGGTAACAGAGCTCATGATAACAATGTCCATGGTGACAGTGCCCATGGTGACAGTGGCCATGTTGAAAGTGCCCATGGTGACACTGCTCACCGTGAGAGTGCCCATGGTGACTATGCTAATGCTGGCGGTGTACATCGTTGGAGTTCCCATGGTGAAATTCCTCATGGTGGCACTGCCCATGGTGACAATGTCCATCGTGAGAGTGCCCATGGTGACAGTGCTCATGGTGACAGTGCACACGGTGACAGTGCTCATGTTGACAGTGCCCACGGTGACAGTGTTCATGGTGATATTGCTCATGGTGACACAGCCCATGGTTATAGTGCTCACGCTGATAGTGCTCATGGTGACAGTTCCCATGGTGACGATGCCCACGGTGACAGTGCTCATGGTGACATTGCCCACGGTGACGGTGCTCATGGTGACAGTGCTCATGGTGAAAGTGCTCATGGTGACACAGCCCATGGTGACTGTGCTAAAGCTGGCGGTGTATATGGTTGGAGTTCCCATGGTGAAATTCCTCATGGTGGCACTGCCCATGATGAGAGTGTTCATGGTGACATTTCACATGGTGACAGTGCTCATGGTGAGAGTTCCTATGGTGACATTGCTCATGTTGACAGTGCTCATGTTGACAGTGCCCACAGTGACAGTACTCATGGTGACAGTGCTCACAGTGACAGTGCCCTTGGTGATAGTACCCATGGTAATAGCGCTCAATGTGACAGTGCCCATGGTGATATTTCTCACAGTGACACTGCCCATGGTGATAGTGCTCACGGTGTTTGTGCTCATGGTGACAGTTCACATGGTGACACTGCCCCTGTTGAAAGTGCCCATGGTGACAGTGCTCATGTTGACACTGCCCATGGTGACAATGATCATGTTGACCATGCCCATGGTGACAGCGTCCATGGTGACATTGCCCATGGTGAGAGTGCTCATGGTGACAGTGTCCCTGGTGACAGTGCGCATGGTGACTGTGCCCTTAGTGACAGTTCCCATAGTGACAGTGCCCATGTTGAAAGTGCTCATGGCGACAGTGCTCATGGTGACACTGCCCATGGTGACTGTGCTGATGTTCACGGTGTACATGGTTGGAGTCCCCATGGTGAAATTCCTTATGGTGGCATTGCCCATGATGTTAGTGCTCATGGTGAATGTGTCCATGGTGACAATGCCTATGGTGACAGTGCCCATGATGACATTTCCCCGGGTGACAGTGCTCATACTGACAGTTCCCATGGTGACAGTGCCCATGGTGACAGTGCTAATGTTGACACTGCCCACGGTGACAGTGCTCATGGTGTCAGTGTCCTTGGTGATAGTACACATGGTAATAGTGCTCACGGTGACAGTGCCCACGGTGATATTGCTCATGGTGACACTGCCCATGGTGATAGTGCCAACGGTTACAGTTCTCATTGTGACAGTGCCCATGGTGACAGTGCTCATGGTGACAGTGCTCACAGTGACAGTGCCCATGGTGATATTGTTCACGGTGACACTGCCCAGGGTGATAGTGCTAACGGTGATAGTGCTCATGGTGATAGTTCCCATGGTTACAGTGCCCATGGTGACAGTGCTCATGGTGACAGTGCTCACGGTGATAGTGCTCACATTGACAGTGCCCTTGGTGATAGTGCTCACGGTGATAGTACCCACAGTGACAGTTCAAATGATGACAGTTCCCATGGTGACAGTGCCCATGATGACAGTGCTCATGGTGACAGTGTCCACGGTGAGAGTGCTCATGGTGACACTGCTCACGGTAACAGTGCCCTTGGTGATAGTACCCATGTTAATAGTGCTCACGGTGATAGAGCCCACGGTGACATTTCCCATGGTGACAGTGCTCACTTTAACAGTGTACACGATGACAGTGCCCACGGTGACAGTGTTTATGGTGATATTACTAACGGTGACACGGCCCATGTTCATAGTGCTCACGGTGATAGTGCTCATGGTGACAGTTACCATGGTGATAGGGCCCATGTTGAAAGTGCCCATGGTGACAGTGCTTATGGTGGCACTGCCCATGGTGAATGTGCTCATGCTGGCAGAGTACCTGGTTGGAGTTCCGATGGTAAAATTCCTCATGGTAGCACTGCCCATGATGATAGTGCTCATGGTGACAGTGTCCATGGTGACAGTGCCTATGGTGACAGTGCCCATTGTGATAGTGCTCATGGTGACAGTGCCCACTGTGACAGTGCTCATGGTGACAGTGCTCACGGTGACAGTGCCCTTGGTGATAGTGCTCATGGTGACAGTGCTCATGGGGACAGTGCTCACGATGACAGTGCCCTTGGTGATAGTACCCATGGTAATAGTGCTCACTGTGACAGTGCCCATGGTGATAGTGCTCATAGTGATAGTGCTCATGGTAATAGTGCTCATAGTGACACTGCCCATGGTGACACTGCCCATAGTGACATTTCCCATGGTCGCAGTGCTCATGGTGAGAGTTCCCATGGTGACAGTGCACATGGTGACAATTCCCATGGTGACACTGCTCATGGTGGCAGTGCTCACTGTGGCAGTGCCAATGGTTAAAGTGCTCGTGGTGGCAGTGTCCATGGTGGCAGTTCCCAAAGTGACAGTGCTCATGGTGACATTTCCCATGGTAACAGATTTCATGATGATAGTGTCCATGGTGACAGTGCGCATGGTGACAATGGCCTTGTTGAAAGTACCTATGGTGACAGTGCTCATGGTGACAGTGCCCACGGTGACTATGCTCATGGTGACAGTGCCCATGGTGACAGTGCTCATGGTGGCACTGCCCATGGTGACTGTGCTCATGATGGCGGTGTACATGGTTGGAGTTCCGATGGTGAAATTCCTCATGGTAGCCATGCCCATGATGATAGTGCTCACGGTGATAGTGCGCACAGTGACACTGCCCTTGGTGATAGTGCTCATGGTAATAGTGCTCACAGTGACAGTGCCCATGGTGATATTGTTCACGGTGACACTGCCCATGGTGATAGTGCTCACGGTGATAGTGCTCATGGTGATAGTTCCCATGGTGGCAGTGCCCATGGTGACAGTGCTCATGGTGACAGTGCGCACGGTGAAAATGCTCATGGTGACAGTGCTCACGGTGATAGTGCTCACATTGACAGTGCCCTTGGTGATAGTGCTCATGGTAATACTGCTCATGGTGATAGTGGTCATGGTGATAGTTCGTATGGTGACTGTGCCCATGTTGAAAGTCCCCATGGTGGCAGTGCTCATGGTGACACTCCCTGTGGTGACTATGCTCATGCTGGTGGTATACATGGTTGGAGTTCCCATGGTGAAATTCCTTATGGTGGCACTGCCCATGATGATATTGTCCATGGTGACAGTGTCCACGGTGACAGTGCCTGTGGTGACAGTGCTCATGGTGACAGTGCCAATGGTGACCGTGCTCATGGTGACAGTGCCAACAGTGACAGTGCTCATGGTGGCAGTGCCCTTGGTGATAGTACCCATGTTAATAGTGCTCACGGTGACAGTGCCCATGGTGATATTGCTCACGGTGACCCTGCCCATGTTGATAGTGCCCACGGTGATAGTGCTCAGGGTGAAAGACCCCATGGTTACAGTGCCCATGGTGACAGTGCTCATAGTGACATTGCCCATGGTGACAGTGCCCATAGTGATAGTGCCCATGGTGACATTTCCCATGGTCACAGTGCTCATGGTGACAGTGCACATGATGACAGTGCTCATGTTGACAGTGCCCACGGTGACAGTGCTCATGGTAACAGTGCTCACGGTGACAGTGCCCTTGGTGATATTTCTCATGGTGACACTGCCCATGGTGATAGTGCTCACGGTGATTGTGCTCATGGTGACAGTTCCCATGGTTACCGTGCCCACGGTGACAGTGCTCACGGTGACAGTGCCCACGGTGATATTGCTCATGGTGACACTGCCCATGGTGATAGTGCCAACGGTTACAGTTCTCATTGTGACAGTGCCCATGGTGACAGTGCTCATGGTGACAGTGCTCACAGTGACAGTGCCCATGGTGATATTGTTCACGGTGACACTGCCCAGGGTGATAGTGCTAACGGTGATAGTGCTCATGGTGATAGTTCCCATGGTTACAGTGCCCATGGTGACAGTGCTCATGGTGACAGTGCTCACGGTGATAGTGCTCACATTGACAGTGCCCTTGGTGATAGTGCTCACGGTGATAGTACCCACAGTGACAGTTCAAATGATGACAGTTCCCATGGTGACAGTGCCCATGATGACAGTGCTCATGGTGACAGTGTCCACGGTGAGAGTGCTCATGGTGACACTGCTCACGGTAACAGTGCCCTTGGTGATAGTACCCATGTTAATAGTGCTCACGGTGATAGAGCCCACGGTGACATTTCCCATGGTGACAGTGCTCACTTTAACAGTGTACACGATGACAGTGCCCACGGTGACAGTGTTTATGGTGATATTACTAACGGTGACACGGCCCATGTTCATAGTGCTCACGGTGATAGTGCTCATGGTGACAGTTACCATGGTGATAGGGCCCATGTTGAAAGTGCCCATGGTGACAGTGCTTATGGTGGCACTGCCCATGGTGAATGTGCTCATGCTGGCAGAGTACCTGGTTGGAGTTCCGATGGTAAAATTCCTCATGGTAGCACTGCCCATGATGATAGTGCTCATGGTGACAGTGTCCATGGTGACAGTGCCTATGGTGACAGTGCCCATTGTGATAGTGCTCATGGTGACAGTGCCCACTGTGACAGTGCTCATGGTGACAGTGCTCACGGTGACAGTGCCCTTGGTGATAGTGCTCATGGTGACAGTGCTCATGGGGACAGTGCTCACGATGACAGTGCCCTTGGTGATAGTACCCATGGTAATAGTGCTCACTGTGACAGTGCCCATGGTGATAGTGCTCATAGTGATAGTGCTCATGGTAATAGTGCTCATAGTGACACTGCCCATGGTGACACTGCCCATAGTGACATTTCCCATGGTCGCAGTGCTCATGGTGAGAGTTCCCATGGTGACAGTGCACATGGTGACAATTCCCATGGTGACACTGCTCATGGTGGCAGTGCTCACAGTGGCAGTGCCAATGGTTAAAGTGCTCGTGGTGGCAGTGTCCATGGTGGCAGTTCCCAAAGTGACAGTGCTCATGGTGACATTTCCCATGGTAACAGATTTCATGATGATAGTGTCCATGGTGACAGTGTGCATGGTGACAATGGCCTTGTTGAAAGTACCTATGGTGACAGTGCTCATGGTGACAGTGCCCACGGTGACTATGCTCATGGTGACAGTGCCCACGGTGACAGTGCTCATGGTGGCACTGCCCATGGTGACTGTGCTCATGATGGCGGTGTACATGGTTGGAGTTCCGATGGTGAAATTCCTCATGGTAGCCATGCCCATGATGATAGTGCTCACGGTGATAGTGCGCACAGTGACACTGCCCTTGGTGATAGTGCTCATGGTAATAGTGCTCACAGTGACAGTGCCCATGGTGATATTGTTCACGGTGACACTGCCCATGGTGATAGTGCTCACGGTGATAGTGCTCATGGTGATAGTTCCCATGGTGGCAGTGCCCATGGTGACAGTGCTCATGGTGACAGTGCGCACGGTGAAAATGCTCATGGTGACAGTGCTCACGGTGATAGTGCTCACATTGACAGTGCCCTTGGTGATAGTGCTCATGGTAATACTGCTCATGGTGATAGTGGTCATGGTGATAGTTCGTATGGTGACTGTGCCCATGTTGAAAGTCCCCATGGTGGCAGTGCTCATGGTGACACTCCCTGTGGTGACTATGCTCATGCTGGTGGTATACATGGTTGGAGTTCCCATGGTGAAATTCCTTATGGTGGCACTGCCCATGATGATATTGTCCATGGTGACAGTGTCCACGGTGACAGTGCCTGTGGTGACAGTGCTCATGGTGACAGTGCCAATGGTGACCGTGCTCATGGTGACAGTGCCAACAGTGACAGTGCTCATGGTGGCAGTGCCCTTGGTGATAGTACCCATGTTAATAGTGCTCACGGTGACAGTGCCCATGGTGATATTGCTCACGGTGACCCTGCCCATGTTGATAGTGCCCACGGTGATAGTGCTCAGGGTGAAAGACCCCATGGTTACAGTGCCCATGGTGACAGTGCTCATAGTGACATTGCCCATGGTGACAGTGCCCATAGTGATAGTGCCCATGGTGACATTTCCCATGGTCACAGTGCTCATGGTGACAGTGCACATGATGACAGTGCTCATGTTGACAGTGCCCACGGTGACAGTGCTCATGGTAACAGTGCTCACGGTGACAGTGCCCTTGGTGATATTTCTCATGGTGACACTGCCCATGGTGATAGTGCTCACGGTGATTGTGCTCATGGTGACAGTTCCCATGGTTACAGTGCCCACGGTGACAGTGCTCATGGTGACAGTGCCCACGGTGACAGTGCTAATGGTGACAGTGCTCATGGTGACAGTACACATGGTGACACTGCTCATGGTGACAGTGCTCACGGTGACAGTGACCTTGGTGATAGTACCCATGGTAATAGAGGTCACGGTGACTGTGCCCATGGTGATATTGCTCACAGTGACACTGCCCATGGTGATAGTGCTCACGGTGATAGTGCTCATGTTGACAGTTCCCATGGTGACAGTGCTCATGTTGACAGTGCCCACGGTGACTATGCTCATGATGAAAGTTCTCATGGTGATAGTGCTCATGGTGAGAGTGCTCATGGTGACAGTTCACATGGTAGACATGGCGAAGTTGAAAGTGCCCATGGTGACAGTGCTCATGATGACACTGCCCATGGTGACTGTGCTCATGTTGGCGGTGTACATGGTTGGAGTTCCGATGGTTAAATTCCTCACGGTAGCACTGCCCATGATGATAGTGCTCATGGTGACAGTGTCCACGGTGACAGTGCCTATGTTGACAGTGCCCATTGTGATAGTGCTCATGGTGATAGTGCCCACAGTGACAGTGCTCATGGTGACAGTTCCTATGGTGACTGTAACCATGGTGACAGTGCCCATGGTGAGAGTGCCCATGGTGACAGTGCCCATGGTGACATTTCCCATGGTGACAGTGCTGACGGTGAGAGTTCTCATGGTGAGAGTGCTCAGGTTGACATTGCACATGGTGACCGTTCCGATGGTGACAGTTCCCATGGTGATAGTGCTCATGGTGACAGTGCTCATGGTGACCGTGCACACGGTGACAATGCCCACAGTGACAATGCTCACGGTGATAGTGCTCTTGGCGATAGTGACCATTGTAATAGTGCTCACCGTGACAGTGCCCATGTTGATATTGCTCATGGTGACACTGCCCATGGTGATAGTGCTCACGGTGATAGCGCTCAGGGTGACACTGCCCTTGGTGATAGTGCTCATGGTGATAGTGCTCATGGTAATAGTGCTCATGGTGACACTGCCCATGGTGATAGTGCCAACGGTTACAGTTCTCATTGTGACAGTGCCCATGGTGACAGTGCTCATGGTGACAGTGCTCACAGTGACAGTGCCCATGGTGATATTGTTCACGGTGACACTGCCCAGGGTGATAGTGCTAACGGTGATAGTGCTCATGGTGATAGTTCCCATGGTTACAGTGCCCATGGTGACAGTGCTCATGGTGACAGTGCTCACGGTGATAGTGCTCACATTGACAGTGCCCTTGGTGATAGTGCTCACGGTGATAGTACCCACAGTGACAGTTCAAATGATGACAGTTCCCATGGTGACAGTGCCCATGATGACAGTGCTCATGGTGACAGTGTCCACGGTGAGAGTGCTCATGGTGACACTGCTCACGGTAACAGTGCCCTTGGTGATAGTACCCATGTTAATAGTGCTCACGGTGATAGAGCCCACGGTGACATTTCCCATAGTGACAGTGCTCACTTTAACAGTGTACACGATGACAGTGCCCACGGTGACAGTGTTTATGGTGATATTACTAACGGTGACACGGCCCATGTTCATAGTGCTCACGGTGATAGTGCTCATGGTGACAGTTACCATGGTGATAGGGCCCATGTTGAAAGTGCCCATGGTGACAGTGCTTATGGTGGCACTGCCCATGGTGAATGTGCTCATGCTGGCAGAGTACCTGGTTGGAGTTCCGATGGTAAAATTCCTCATGGTAGCACTGCCCATGATGATAGTGCTCATGGTGACAGTGTCCATGGTGACAGTGCCTATGGTGACAGTGCCCATTGTGATAGTGCTCATGGTGACAGTGCCCACTGTGACAGTGCTCATGGTGACAGTGCTCACGGTGACAGTGCCCTTGGTGATAGTGCTCATGGTGACAGTGCTCATGGGGACAGTGCTCACGATGACAGTGCCCTTGGTGATAGTACCCATGGTAATAGTGCTCACTGTGACAGTGCCCATGGTGATAGTGCTCATAGTGATAGTGCTCATGGTAATAGTGCTCATAGTGACACTGCCCATGGTGACACTGCCCATAGTGACATTTCCCATGGTCGCAGTGCTCATGGTGAGAGTTCCCATGGTGACAGTGCACATGGTGACAATTCCCATGGTGACACTGCTCATGGTGGCAGTGCTCACAGTGGCAGTGCCAATGGTTAAAGTGCTCGTGGTGGCAGTGTCCATGGTGGCAGTTCCCAAAGTGACAGTGCTCATGGTGACATTTCCCATGGTAACAGATTTCATGATGATAGTGTCCATGGTGACAGTGTGCATGGTGACAATGGCCTTGTTGAAAGTACCTATGGTGACAGTGCTCATGGTGACAGTGCCCACGGTGACTATGCTCATGGTGACAGTGCCCACGGTGACAGTGCTCATGGTGGCACTGCCCATGGTGACTGTGCTCATGATGGCGGTGTACATGGTTGGAGTTCCGATGGTGAAATTCCTCATGGTAGCCATGCCCATGATGATAGTGCTCACGGTGATAGTGCGCACAGTGACACTGCCCTTGGTGATAGTGCTCATGGTAATAGTGCTCACAGTGACAGTGCCCATGGTGATATTGTTCACGGTGACACTGCCCATGGTGATAGTGCTCACGGTGATAGTGCTCATGGTGATAGTTCCCATGGTGGCAGTGCCCATGGTGACAGTGCTCATGGTGACAGTGCGCACGGTGAAAATGCTCATGGTGACAGTGCTCACGGTGATAGTGCTCACATTGACAGTGCCCTTGGTGATAGTGCTCATGGTAATACTGCTCATGGTGATAGTGGTCATGGTGATAGTTCGTATGGTGACTGTGCCCATGTTGAAAGTCCCCATGGTGGCAGTGCTCATGGTGACACTCCCCGTGGTGACTATGCTCATGCTGGTGGTATACATGGTTGGAGTTCCCATGGTGAAATTCCTTATGGTGGCACTGCCCATGATGATATTGTCCATGGTGACAGTGTCCACGGTGACAGTGCCTATGGTGACAGTGCTCATGGTGACAGTGCCAATGGTGACCGTGCTCATGGTGACAGTGCCAACAGTGACAGTGCTCATGGTGGCAGTGCCCTTGGTGATAGTACCCATGTTAATAGTGCTCACGGTGACAGTGCCCATGGTGATATTGCTCACGGTGACGCTGCCCATGTTGATTGTGCCCACGGTGATAGTGCTCAGGATGAAAGACCCCATGGTTAGAGTGCCCATGGTGACAGTGCTCATAGTGACATTGCCCATGGTGACAGTGCCCATAGTGATAGTGCCCATGGTGACATTTCCCATGGTCACAGTGCTCATGGTGACAGTGCACATGATGACAGTGCTCATGTTGACAGTGCCCACGGTGACAGTGCTCATGGTAACAGTGCTCACGGTGACAGTGCCCTTGGTGATATTTCTCATGGTGACACTGCCCATGGTGATAGTGCTCACGGTGATTGTGCTCATGGTGACAGTTCCCATGGTTACAGTGCCCACGGTGACAGTGCTCATGGTGACAGTGCCCATGGTGACAGTGCTCATGGTGATAGTGCTCATGGTGACACGGCCCATGGTGACTCTGCTCATGCTGGCAGTGTACATGGTTGGAGTTCCCATGGGGAAATTCCTTATGGTGGCAATGCCCATGATGATAGTGCTCATGGTGACAGTGCTCATGGTGACAGTGTACATGGTGACAATCCACACGGTGACAGTGCTCACGGTGATAGTTCTCATGGCGATAGTGCCCATTGTAATAGTGCTCACGGTGACACTGCCCATGGTGATAGTGCTCACGGGGATAGTGCGCACAGTGACACTGCCCTTGGTGATAGTGCTCTTGTTGATAGTGCTCATGGTAATAGTGCTCATGGTGACACTGCCCGTGGTGAGAGTGCCCATGGTGACACTGCCCATAGTGACATTTCCCATGGTGACAGTGCTGATGGTGAGAGTTCCCATGGTGACAGTGCACATGGTGACAGTGCTCACGGTCACAGTGCTCACTGTGGCAGTGCCAATGGTTACAGTTCTCATGGTGGCAGTGTCCATGGTGGCAGTTCCCAAGATGACAGTGCTCATGGTGACATTTCCCATGGTAACAGAGCTCATGATAACAGTGTCCATGGTGACAGTGCCCATGGTGACAGTGGCCATGTTGAAAGTGCCCATGGTGACACTGCTCACCGTGAGAGTGCCCATGGTGACTATGCTAATGCTGGCGGTGTACATCGTTGGAGTTCCCATGGTGAAATTCCTCATGGTGGCACTGCCCATGGTGACAATGTCCATCGTGAGAGTGCCCATGGTGACAGTGCTCATGGTGACAGTGCACACGGTGACAGTGCTCATGTTGACAGTGCACACGGTGACAGTGCCCACCGTGACAGTGTTCATGGTGATATTGCTCATGGTGACACAGCCCATGGTTATAGTGCTCACGCTGATAGTGCTCATGGTGACAGTTCCCATGGTGACGATGCCCACGGTGACAGTGCTCATGGTGACATTGCCCACGGTGACGGTGCTCATGGTGACAGTGCTCATGGTGACAGTGCTCATGGTGACACAGCCCATGGTGACTGTGCTAAAGCTGGCGGTGTATATGGTTGGAGTTCCCATGGTGAAATTCCTCATGGTGGCACTGCCCATGATGAGAGTGCTCATGGTGACATTTCACATGGTGACAGTGCTCATGGTGAGAGTTCCTATGGTGACATTGCTCATGTTGACAGTGCTCATGTTGACAGTGCCCACAGTGACAGTACTCATGGTGACAGTGCTCACAGTGACAGTGCCCTTGGTGATAGTACCCATGGTAATAGCGCTCAATGTGACAGTGCCCATGGTGATATTTCTCACGGTGACACTGCCCATGGTGATAGTGCTCACGGTGTTTGTGCTCATGGTGACAGTTCACATGGTGACACTGCCCCTGTTGAAAGTGCCCATGGTGACAGTGCTCATGTTGACACTGCCCATGGTGACAATGATCATGTTGACCATGCCCATGGTGACAGCGTCCATGGTGACATTGCCCATGGTGAGAGTGCTCATGGTGACAGTGTCCCTGGTGACAGTGCACATGGTGACTGTGCTCTTAGTGACAGCTCCCATAGTGACAGTGCCCATGTTGAAAGTGCTCATGGCGACAATGCTCATGGTGACACTGCCCATGGTGACTGTGCTGATGTTCACGGTGTACATGGTTGGAGTCCCCATGGTGAAATTCCTTATGGTGGCATTGCCCATGATGTTAGTGCTCATGGTGAATGTGTCCATGGTGACAGTGCCTATGGTGACAGTGCCCATGGTGACATTTCCCCGGGTGACAGTGCTCATACTGACAGTTCCCATGGTGACAGTGCCCATGGTGACAGTGCTAATGTTGACACTGCCCACGGTGACAGTGCTCATGGTGACAGTGTCCTTGGTGATAGTACCCATGGTAATAGTGCTCACGGTGACAGTGCCCACGGTGATATTGCTCATGGTGACACTTCCCATGGTGATAGTGCCAACGGTTACAGTTCTCATGGTGACAGTGCCCATGGTGACAGTGCTCATGGTGACAGTGCTCACAGTGACAGTGCCCATGGTGATATTGTTCACGGTGACACTGCCCAGGGTGATAGTGCTAACGGTGATAGTGCTCATGGTGATAGTTCCCATGGTTACAGTGCCCATGGTGACAGTGCTCATGGTGACAGTGCTCACGGTGATAGTGCTCACATTGACAGTGCCCTTGGTGATAGTGCTCACGGTGATAGTACCCACAGTGACAGTTCAAATGATGACAGTTCCCATGGTGACAGTGCCCATGATGACAGTGCTCATGGTGACAGTGTCCACGGTGAGAGTGCTCATGGTGACACTGCTCACGGTAACAGTGCCCTTGGTGATAGTACCCATGTTAATAGTGCTCACGGTGATAGAGCCCACGGTGACATTTCCCATGGTGACAGTGCTCACTTTAACAGTGTACACGATGACAGTGCCCACGGTGACAGTGTTTATGGTGATATTACTAACGGTGACCCGGCCCATGTTCATAGTGCTCACGGTGATAGTGCTCATGGTGACAGTTACCATGGTGATAGTGCCCATGGTGACAGTGCTTATGGTGGCACTGCCCATGGTGAATGTGCTCATGCTGGCAGAGTACCTGGTTGGAGTTCCGATGGTAAAATTCCTCATGGTAGCACTGCCCATGATGATAGTGCTCATGGTGACAGTGTCCATGGTGACAGTGCCTATGGTGACAGTGCCCATTGTGATAGTGCTCATGGTGACAGTGCCCACTGTGACAGTGCTCATGGTGACAGTGCTCACGGTGACAGTGCCCTTGGTGATAGTGCTCATGGTGACAGTGCTCATGGGGACAGTGCTCACGATGACAGTGCCCTTGGTGATAGTACCCATGGTAATAGTGCTCACTGTGACAGTGCCCATGGTGATAGTGCTCATAGTGATAGTGCTCATGGTAATAGTGCTCATAGTGACACTGCCCATGGTGACAGTGCCCATGGTGACACTGCCCATAGTGACATTTCCCATGGTCGCAGTGCTCATGGTGAGAGTTCCCATGGTGACAGTGCACATGGTGACAATTCCCATGGTGACACTGCTCATGGTGGCAGTGCTCACTGTGGCAGTGCCAATGGTTAAAGTGCTCATGGTGGCAGTGTCCATGGTGGCAGTTCCCAAAGTGACAGTGCTCATGGTGACATTTCCCATGGTAACAGATTTCATGATGACAGTGTCCATGGTGACAGTGCGCATGGTGACAATGGCCTTGTTGAAAGTACCTATGGTGACAGTGCTCATGGTGACAGTGCCCACGGTGACTATGCTCATGGTGACAGTGCCCACGGTGACAGTGCTCATGGTGGCACTGCCCATGGTGACTGTGCTCATGATGGCGGTGTACATGGTTGGAGTTCCGATGGTGAAATTCCTCATGGTAGCCATGCCCATGATGATAGTGCTCACGGTGATAGTGCGCACAGTGACACTGCCCTTGGTGATAGTGCTCATGGTAATAGTGCTCACAGTGACAGTGCCCATGGTGATATTGTTCACGGTGACACTGCCCATGGTGATAGTGCTCACGGTGATAGTGCTCATGGTGATAGTTCCCATGGTGGCAGTGCCCATGGTGACAGTGCTCATGGTGACAGTGCGCACGGTGAAAATGCTCATGGTGACAGTGCTCACGGTGATAGTGCTCACATTGACAGTGCCCTTGGTGATAGTGCTCATGGTAATACTGCTCATGGTGATAGTGGTCATGGTGATAGTTCGTATGGTGACTGTGCCCATGTTGAAAGTCCCCATGGTGGCAGTGCTCATGGTGACACTCCCCGTGGTGACTATGCTCATGCTGGTGGTATACATGGTTGGAGTTCCCATGGTGAAATTCCTTATGGTGGCACTGCCCATGATGATATTGTCCATGGTGACAGTGTCCACGGTGACAGTGCCTATGGTGACAGTGCTCATGGTGACAGTGCCAATGGTGACCGTGCTCATGGTGACAGTGCCAACAGTGACAGTGCTCATGGTGGCAGTGCCCTTGGTGATAGTACCCATGTTAATAGTGCTCACGGTGACAGTGCCCATGGTGATATTGCTCACGGTGACCCTGCCCATGTTGATAGTGCCCACGGTGATAGTGCTCAGGGTGAAAGACCCCATGGTTACAGTGTCCATGGTGACAGTGCTCATAGTGACATTGCCCATGGTGACAGTGCCCATAGTGATAGTGCCCATGGTGACATTTCCCATGGTCACAGTGCTCATGGTGACAGTGCACATGATGACAGTGCTCATGTTGACAGTGCCCACGGTGACAGTGCTCATGGTAACACTGCTCACGGTGACAGTGCCCTTGGTGATATTTCTCATGGTGACACTGCCCATGGTGATAGTGCTCACGGTGATTGTGCTCATGGTGACAGTTCCATGGTTACAGTGCCCACGGTGACAGTTCCATGGTTACAGTGCCCACGGTGACAGTGCCCACGGTGACAGTGCTCATGGTGACAGTGCTCATGGTGATAGTGCTCATGGTGATAGTGCTCATGGTGACACGGCCCATGGTGACTCTGCTCATGCTGGCAGTGTACATGGTTGGAGTTCCCATGGGGAAATTCCTTATGGTGGCAATGCCCATGATGATAGTGCTCATGGTGACAGTGCTCATGGTGACAGTGTACATGGTGACAATCCACACGGTGACAGTGCTCACGGTGATAGTTCTCATGGCGATAGTGCCCATTGTAATAGTGCTCACGGTGACACTGCCCATGGTGATAGTGCTCACGGGGATAGTGCGCACAGTGACACTGCCCTTGGTGATAGTGCTCTTGGTGATAGTGCTCATGGTAATAGTGCTCATGGTGACACTGCCCGTGGTGAGAGTGCCCATGGTGACACTGCCCATAGTGACATTTCCCATGGTGACAGTGCTGATGGTGAGAGTTCCCATGGTGACAGTGCACATGGTGACAGTGCTCACGGTCACAGTGCTCACTGTGGCAGTGCCAATGGTTACAGTTCTCATGGTGGCAGTGTCCATGGTGGCAGTTCCCAAGATGACAGTGCTCATGGTGACATTTCCCATGGTAACAGAGCTCATGATAACAGTGTCCATGGTGACAGTGCCCATGGTGACAGTGGCCATGTTGAAAGTGCCCATGGTGACACTGCTCACCGTGAGAGTGCCCATGGTGACTATGCTAATGCTGGCGGTGTACATCGTTGGAGTTTCCATGGTGAAATTCCTCATGGTGGCACTGCCCATGGTGACAATGTCCATCGTGAGAGTGCCCATGGTGACAGTGCTCATGGTGACAGTGCACACGGTGACAGTGCTCATGTTGACAGTGCACACGGTGACAGTGCCCACCGTGACAGTGTTCATGGTGATATTGCTCATGGTGACACAGCCCATGGTTATAGTGCTCACGCTGATAGTGCTCATGGTGACAGTTCCCATGGTGACGATGCCCACGGTGACAGTGCTCATGGTGACATTGCCCACGGTGACGGTGCTCAGGGTGACAGTGCTCATGGTGACAGTGCTCATGGTGACACAGCCCATGGTGACTGTGCTAAAGCTGGCGGTGTATATGGTTGGAGTTCCCATGGTGAAATTCCTCATGGTGGCACTGCCCATGATGAGAGTGCTCATGGTGACATTTCACATGGTGACAGTGCTCATGGTGAGAGTTCCTATGGTGACATTGCTCATGTTGACAGTGCTCATGTTGACAGTGCCCACAGTGACAGTACTCATGGTGACAGTGCTCACAGTGACAGTGCCCTTGGTGATAGTACCCATGGTAATAGCGCTCAATGTGACAGTGCCCATGGTGATATTTCTCACGGTGACACTGCCCATGGTGATAGTGCTCACGGTGTTTGTGCTCATGGTGACAGTTCACATGGTGACACTGCCCCTGTTGAAAGTGCCCATGGTGACAGTGCTCATGTTGACACTGCCCATGGTGACAATGATCATGTTGACCATGCCCATGGTGACAGCGTCCATGGTGACATTGCCCATGGTGAGAGTGCTCATGGTGACAGTGTCCCTGGTGACAGTGCGCATGGTGACTGTGCTCTTAGTGACAGTTCCCATAGTGACAGTGCCCATGTTGAAAGTGCTCATGGCGACAGTGCTCATGGTGACACTGCCCATGGTGACTGTGCTGATGTTCACGGTGTACATGGTTGGAGTCCCCATGGTGAAATTCCTTATGGTGGCATTGCCCATGATGTTAGTGCTCATGGTGAATGTGTCCATGGTGACAGTGCCTATGGTGACAGTGCCCATGGTGACATTTCCCCGGGTGACAGTGCTCATACTGACAGTTCCCATGGTGACAGTGCCCATGGTGACAGTGCTAATGTTGACACTGCCCACGGTGACAGTGCTCATGGTGACAGTGTCCTTGGTGATAGTACCCATGGTAATAGTGCTCACGGTGACAGTGCCCACGGTGATATTGCTCATGGTGACACTGCCCATGGTGATAGTGCCAACGGTTACAGTTCTCATGGTGACAGTGCCCATGGTGACAGTGCTCATGGTGACAGTGCTCACAGTGACAGTGCCCATGGTGATATTGTTCACGGTGACACTGCCCAGGGTGATAGTGCTAATGGTGATAGTGCTCATGGTGATAGTTCCCATGGTTACAGTGCCCATGGTGACAGTGCTCATGGTGACAGTGCTCACAGTGACAGTGCCCATGGTGATATTGTTCACGGTGACACTGCCCAGGGTGATAGTGCTAACGGTGATAGTGCTCATGGTGATAGTTCCCATGGTTACAGTGCCCATGGTGACAGTGCTCATGGTGACAGTGCTCACGGTGATAGTGCTCACATTGACAGTGCCCTTGGTGATAGTGCTCACGGTGATAGTACCCACAGTGACAGTTCAAATGATGACAGTTCCCATGGTGACAGTGCCCATGATGACAGTGCTCATGGTGACAGTGTCCACGGTGAGAGTGCTCATGGTACCACTGCTCACGGTAACAGTGCCCTTGGTGATAGTACCCATGTTAATAGTGCTCACGGTGATAGAGCCCACGGTGACATTTCCCATGGTGACAGTGCTCACTTTAACAGTGTACACGATTACAGTGCCCACGGTGACAGTGTTTATGGTGATATTACTAACGGTGACCCGGCCCATGTTCATAGTGCTCACGGTGATAGTGCTCATGGTGACAGTTACCATGGTGATAGGGCCCATGTTGAAAGTGCCCATGGTGACAGTGCTTATGGTGGCACTGCCCATGGTGAATGTGCTCATGCTGGCAGAGTACCTGGTTGGAGTTCCGATGGTAAAATTCCTCATGGTAGCACTGCCCATGATGATAGTGCTCATGGTGACAGTGTCCATGGTGACAGTGCCTATGGTGACAGAGCCCATTGTGATAGTGGTCATGGTGACAGTGCCCACTGTGACAGTGCTCATGGTGACAGTGCTCACGGTGACAGTGCCCTTGGTGATAGTGCTCATGGTGACAGTGCTCATGGGGACAGTGCTCACGATGACAGTGCCCTTGGTGATAGTGCTCATAGTGATAGTGCTCATGGCGACAGTGCTCATGGTGACACTGCCCATGGTGATAGTGCCAACGGTTACAGTTCTCATGGTGACAGTGCCCATGGTGACAGTGCTCACGTTGACAGTGCCCACGCTGGCAGTGCTCATGGTTACAGTGATCAGAGTGACAGTGCCCATGGTGATATTGTTCACGGTGACACTGCCCAGGGTGATAGTGCTAACGGTGATAGTGCTCATGGTGATAGTTCCCATGGTTACAGTGCTCATGGTGACAGTGCTCACGGTGATAGTGCTCACATTGACAGTGCCCTTGGTGATAGTGCTCACGGTGATAGTACCCACAGTGACAGTTCAAATGATGACAGTTCCCATGGTGACAGTGCCCATGATGACAGTGCTCATGGTGACAGTGTCCACGGTGAGAATGCTCATGGTGACACTGCTCACGGTAACAGTGCCCTTGGTGATAGTACCCATGTTAATAGTGCTCACGGTGATAGAGCCCACGGTGACATTTCCCATGGTGACAGTGCTAACTTTGACAGTGTACACGATGACAGTGCCCACGGTGACAGTGTTTATGGTGATATTACTAACGGGGACACGGCCCATGTTCATAGTGCTCATGGTGATAGTGCTCATGGTGACAGTTACCATGGTGACAGTGCCCACAGTGACAGTGCTCATGGTGACATTACCCACAGTGACAGTACTCATGGTGACAGTACACATGGTGACAGTGCCCATGGTGACAGTGCTCATGGTGACACAGCCCATGGTGACTGTGCTAAAGCTGGCGGTGCATATGGTTGGAGTTCCCATGGTGAAATTCCTCATGGTGGCACTGCCCATGATGATAGTGCTCATGGTGACAGTGCCCATGGTGACATTTCCCATGGTGACAGTGCTCATGGTGAGAGTTCCCAGGCCGACCGTGCCCATGATGACAGTGCTCATGTTTACTGTGCCCACGGTGAAAGTGCTCATGGTAACAGTGATCACGGTGACAGTGCCCTTGGTGATAGTCCCCATGGTAACAGTGCTCAATGTGACAGTGCCCATGGTGATATTTCTTACGGTGACACTGCCCATGGTGATAGTGCTCACGGTGATTGTGCTCATGGTGACAGTTCCCATGGTTACAGTGCCCACTGTGACAGTGCCCATGGTGACAGTGCCCACGGTGACAGTGCTCATGGTGACAGTGCTCATGGTGATAGTGCTCACGGTGATAGTGCTCACGGTGACAGTGCCCTTGGTGATAGTGCTCATGGTGATAGTTCTCATGGTGGCAGTTTGCATGGTGACACTGCCCCTGTTGAAAGTGCCCATGGTGACAGTGCTCATGTTGACACCGCCCATGGTGACAGTGCTCATGTTGGAGGTGTACATGGTTGGAGTTCCCATGGTACAACTGTTATGGTGCACTGCCCATGATGATAGTGCTCATGGTGACAGTGTCCGTGGTGACAGTGCACATGGTGACAGTGCCTATGGTGAGAGTGCCCATGGTGACAGCGCCCATGGTGACCGTTTCCATGGTGACAGTGCTCATGTTGACAGTGCCCATGGTGACCGTTTCCATGGTGACAGTTCCCATGGTGATAGTGCTCACCGTGATAGTGCCCATTGTGACAGTTCCCATGGATCCAGTGCCCATGGTGACAGTGCTCATTGTGACAGTGCCCTCGGTGATAGAGCTCATGGTGGCATTTCGCATGGTGACAGTGCCCATGACGACAGTGCTCATGGTTACAATGCCCACGGAGACAGTGCTCATGGTTACAGTGCTCACGGTGACAGTGCTCATGGTGACATTGCCCATGGTGACAGTGCTCATGGTGACAGTTCGCATGGTGACAGTGCCCACGGTGATAGTGCTCACGGTGATAATGCTCGCAGTGACAGTGCTCTTGATGATAGTGCTCATGGTTAAAGTTCTCATGGTGAGAGTGCTCATGGTAACACTGACCATCGTGACTGTGCTCATGCTGGCGGTGTACATGGCTGGAGTCCCCATGGTGAAATTTCTTATGCTGGCAGTGCCCATGATGATAGTGCTCATGGTGACAGTGTCCATCGTGAGAGTGCCCATGGTGACAGTGCTCATGGTGACCCTGCCCATGGTGAGAGTTCCCATGGTGATATTTCCCATGTTGACAGTGCTCATGTTGACAGTGCACACGGTGACAGTGTTCATGGTGATATTGCTCAAGGTGACGGTGCCCATGGTTATAGTGCTCACGTTGATAGTGCTCATGGTGACAGTTCCCATGGTGACAGTGCTCATGGTGACATTTCCCATGGTAACAGAGCTCATGATGACAGTGTCCATGGTGACAGTGCCCATGTTGAAAGTGCCCATGGTGACATTGCTCATGGTGACACTGCCATGGTGACTGTGCTAATGCTGGCGGTGTACATGATTGGAGTTCCCATGGTGAAATTCCTCATGGTGTCACTGCCCATGATGACACTGCCCATGGTGACAGTGCCCATGGTGACATTTCCCATGGTGACAGTGCTCATGTTGACAGTGCACATGGTGACAGTGCCCACGGTGACATTTCCCATGGTTACAGTGTTCATGGTGATATTGCTCACGGTGACAGTGCCCATGGTTATAGTCCTCACGGTGATAGTGCTCATGGTGACAGTTCCCATGGTGACAGTGCCCACGGTGACAGTGCTCATGGTGACATTGCCCACGGTGACAGTTCTCATGGTAACAGTTCCCATGGTGACAGTGCTCATGTTGATAGTGCCCACGGTGACAGTGCTCATGGTGACAGTGCTCACAATGACAGTGCCCTTGGTGATAGTGCCCATGGTAATAGGGCTCAAGGTGACACTGCCCATGGTGATATTGTTCACGGTGACACTGCCCATGGTGATAGAGCTCACGGTGATAGTGCTCACATTGACAGTGCCCTTGGGGATAGTGCTCATGGTAATACTGCTCATGGTGATAGTGCTCATGGCGATAGTTCGCATGGTGACATTGCCCATGTGGAAAGTGCCCATGGTGGCAGTGCTCATGGTGACACGCCCATGGTGGCTGTGCTCATGCTGGCGGTGTCCATGGTTGGAGTTCCCATGGTGAAATTCCTTATGGTAGCACTGCCCATGATGATAGTGCTCATGGTGACAGTATCCATGGTGACAGTGCCTATGGTGACAGTGTCCATGGTGATAGTGCCCACAGTGACTGTGCTCATTGTGACAGTTTCTATGGTGAGAGTAACCATGATGACAGTGCTCATGGTGACAATGCCCACAGTGACAGTGCTCACGGTGATAGTGCTCACGTTGACATTGCCCTTGGTGATAGTACGCATGGTAATATTGCTCACGGTGACAGTGCCCATGGTGATAGTGCTCATGGTGATAGTGCTCATGGTAATAGTGATCATGGTGAAACTGCCTATGGTGACAGTGCCCACGGTGACACTGCCCAGAGTGATATTTGCCATGGTGACAATGCTCATGGTGAGAGTTCCCATGGTGACAGTGCTCACGGTGACAGTGCTCATGGTGACACAGCCCATGGTGACTGTGCTAAAGCTGGCGGTGTATATGGTTGGAGTTCCCATGATGAAATTCCTCATGGTGGCACTCCCCATGATGATAGTGCTCATGGTGACAGTGCCCATGGTGAAATTATCCATGGTGACAGTGCTCATGGTGAGAGTTCCTATGGTGACTGTGCTCATGTTGACAGTGCCCATGGTGACAGTGCCCACGGTGACACTGCGCAAGGTGATAGTGCTCAACGTGATAGTGCCCATGGTAATACTGCTGATGGTGACACTGCCCATGTTGATATTGCTCACGGTGACACTGCCCATGGTGATAGTGCTCACGGTGATAGTGCTCACGGTGACAGTGCCCTTGGTGATATTGCTCATGGTGATACAGCTCATGGCGGAAGTTCGCATGGTGACACTGCCCCTCTTGAAATTGCCCATGGTGACAGTGCTCATGTTGACACTGCCCATGGTGACTGTGCTCACGATGGAGGTGTACATGGTTGGAGTTCCCATGGTACAACTGTTATGGTGGTACTGCCCATGATGATAGTGCTCATGGTGACAGTGTCCATGGTGACAGTGCCCATGGTGATAGTGCCTATTGTGAGAGTGCCCATGGTGACAGTTCCCATGGTGACCATTTCCATGGTGATAATGCTCATGTTGACAGTGCCAACCGTGACAATGCTCATGGTGAGAGTTCCCATGGTGAAAGTGATCATCTTGACAATGCCCATGGCGACCGTTCCCATGGTGACATTTCCCATGGTGATAGTACTCACCGTGATAGTGCCCATGGTGACAGTTCCCATGGATACAGTGTCCATGGTGACAGTGCTCATTGTGGCACTGCCCATGGTGACTGTGCTCATGCTGGCGGTGTACTTGGTTGGAGTTCCGATGGTGAAATTCCTCATGGTAGCACTGCCCATGATGATAGTGCTCATGGTGACAGTGTCCGTCATGAGAGTGTCCATGGTGACAGTTCCCATGGTGATAGTGCATACCGTGATAGTGCCCATGGTGACAGTTCCCATGGATACAGTGCCCATGGTGACAGTGCTCACGGTGATAGTGCTCATGCAGACAGTTCGCATGGTGACACGGCCCATGTTGAAAGTGCCCATGGTGACAGTGCTCATAGTGGCACTGCCCATGATGATTGTGCTCATTCTGGCGGTGTACTTGGTTGGAGTTCCCATGGTGAAATTCCTCATGGTAGCACTGCCCATGCTGATAGTGCTCATGGTGACAGTGCACATGGTGACAATGCCCACACTGACAGTGCTCACGGTGTTAGTGCACATGGTGATAATGCCCATTGTAATTGTGCTCAAGGTGACAGTGCCCATGTTGATATTGCTCAAGGTGATAGTGCTCATGGTGACACTGCCCTTGATGATAGTGCTCTTGGTGATAGTGCTCATGGTAATAGTGTTCATGGTGACAGTGCCCATGGTGACACTGCTCATAGTGACAATTCCCATGGTGACAGTGCTCATGGTGAGAGTTCCCATGGTGACAGTGCACATGGTGACAGTTCCCATGGTGACAGTGCTCACTGTGACAGTGCTCACTGTGGCAGTGTCAATGGTTACAGTGCACATGGTGACCGTTCCCATAGTGACAGTTCCCATGGTGATAGTGCTCACCGTGATAGTGCCCATGGTGACAGTGCCCATTATGATAGTGCTCCCGGTGACAGTGCCCCTGGTGATAGTGCTCATGGAGATAGTGCTCATGGTGACAGTGTCCTCAGTGACAGTGATCACGGTGATAGTGCTCATGGTGATTGTGCCCATGGTAATAGTGCTCACGGTGACAGTGCCCATGGTGATATTGCTCACGGTGACCCTGTCCATGGTGATAGTACTCACGGTGATGCTGCTCATGGTGACAGTTCCCATGGTGACATTGCCCATGGTGATAGTGCGCATGGTGACAGTGCCCACGGTGACAGTGCTCAGGGTGATAGTGCTCACAGTGATAGTGCTCAAGGTGACATTGCTCTGGCTGATAGTGCCCATGGTGACAGTGTCCCTGGTGACCGTTCTCATGGTGACAGTGCTCATGATGACAGTGCCCACGGTGGCAGTGCCAATGGTTACAGTGGTGATGGTGGCAGTGTCCGTGCTGGCAGTTCGTAAGAGGACAGTGCTCATGGTGACAGTTCCCATGGTAATAGAGCTCATGATGACAGTGTCCTTTGTGATAGTGCCCATGGTGACAGTGCCCATGGTGACACAGCCCTTGGTGACTGTGCTAATGCTGGTGGTGTACATGGTTGGAGTTTCCATGGTGAAATTACTCATGGTGGTACTGCTCATGATGACAGTGTCCACGGTTACAGTGCTCATGGTGACACTGCCCATGGTGACAGTGCACACGGTGACAGTGCCCACGGTGACAGTGCACACGGTGACAGTGCCCACGGTGACAGTGCTCACGGTGATAGTGCTAATGGTGATAGTGCCCATGGTAATAGTGCTCACCATGAAAGTTCCCATGGTGCTATTGCTCATGGTGACACTGCCAATGCTGTTAGTGCTCACGGTGATAGTGCTCATGGTGACAGTTCCCATGGTGACAGAGCCCATGGTGACAGAGCTCATGGTGACAGTGCCCACGGTGACAGTGCTCATGGTGACAGTGCTCATGGTGATGGTGCTCACAGTGATACTGCTCATGGTGAAAGTGCCTTTTGTGATAGTGCTCATGGTGATAGTGCTCATAGTGATAGTGCTCATTGTGACAGTTCTCATGGTGACAGTGCCCATGTTGAAATTGCCCATGGTGAGAGTGTTCATGGTGAAAATGCCCATGGTGACTGTGCTCATGCTGGCGGTGTACATGGTTGGAGTTCCCATGGTGAAATTCCTCATGGTGGCACTTCCCATGATGATAGTGCTCATGCAGACAGTGTCCATGGTGACATTGCTCATGGTGACTGTGCCCATGGTAATAGTGCTCATGGTGACAGTACCCATGGTGATATTGCTCACCATGACACTGCCCATAGTGACAGTGCTGACGGCGAGAGTGCTCGTTGTGACAGTTCCCCTGGTGACAGTGTCTATGGTAACAGTGTCCATGGTGAAAGTGGCCATGGTGACATTGCCCATGGTGACATTCCCCATGGTGACAGTGCCCATGGTGTCAGTACCCAAGGTGGAAGCATCAATTGTGACAGTTCCTATGGTGACATTGCTCATGGCATCAGTTCCCATGGTGACAGTGCTCATGTTGACAATGCGCACGGTGACACTGCTCACGGTGACAATGCTCACGGTGACAATGCTCATGGTGGCAGTTTCCATGGTTGTGGTTACCATCTTGAAAGTTCTCATGGTGGCAGTTCCCATGATGACAGTGCTCACGGTGAGAGTGCTCATAGTGACGGTTCTCACGGTGAGAGTGCTCGAGGTGATATTTCTCATTGTGAGAGTGCTCATGATGAAAGTGCTCATGGTGAGAGTGCTCACGGTATCAGTGCTCACTGTGACAGTCCTGGAGATGATAGTACTCATGGTGACACATCCCATGATGACAATGCCCTGGTGACAATGATCATGGTGACAGTGCTCACAGTGACAGTGCTCATGGTGGCAGTGTCCATGGTGACAGTGCTCATGGTGTCAGATCCCATATTGACGGTGCTCATGGTGACAGTGCTCATGGTGACATTGCCCATGATGACACTTCCAATGTTGACAGTGTACATGGGGACAATGCTCATGGAAAGAGTGTCCATGGTGATAGTGCTCCTGGTGAGAGTGTCCATGGTTACAGTGCCCATGGTGACATTTCCCATGGTGATAGTTCCCAAGCTGACATTGTCCTTGGTGACAGTGCCTATGGTGACAGTGCCCATGGTGAAAGTTCCCATGGTGACAGTGCCCACGGTGACAGTGCTCATGGTGACAGTGCTCACGGTGATTGTGCTCACAGTGATAGTGCTCATGGTGACAGTGCCCTTTGTGATAGTGTTCATGGTGATAATGCTCATAGTGATAGTGCTCATGGTGACAGTTCGAATGGTGACAGAGCCCATGGTGACAGTGCTCATGGTGACTGTGCTCATGCTGGCGGTGTACACGGTTGGAGTTCCAATGGTGAAATTCCTTATGGTGGCCCTGCCCATGATGATAGGGCTCATGGTGACAGTGTCCATGGTGACAGTGCCCATTGTGACAGTGCCCAGAGTGACATTTCCCATGGTGACAGTGCCCATGGTGACATTTCCCATGGTGACAGTGCTCATGGTGAGAGTTGCCATGGTGACAGTGCTCATGTTGACAGCGCCCACGGTGCCAGTGCTCATGGTGAGAATTCCCATGGTGACAGTGCACATGGTGACAATATCCATGGTGACAGTGCCCATGGTGACAGTGCCCATGGTGACATTTCCCATGGTGACAGTGTCCATGGTGACATTGCCCATGGTGAGAGTGCCCATGGTGACAGTGTCCCTGGTGACAGTGCCCATGGTGAGAGTGCTCTTAGTGACAGTTCCCATGGTGCCAGTGCCCATGTTGAAAGTGCCCATGGCGACAGTGCTCATGGTGACACTGCCCATGGTGACTGTGCTCATGCTGGCGGTGTACATGTTTGGAGCTCCCATGGTGAAATTCCTTATGGGAGTTCTGCCCATGACAATAGTGCTCATGGTGACACTGTCCATGTTTACAGTGCCTATGGTGACAGTGCCCATTGTGAGAGTGCTCACGGTGATAGTACCCAGAGTGAGAGTGACAGTTCTAATGGTGACAGTGCCCATGGTGACATTGCCCATGATGACAGTGCTCATGGTGACAGTGCCCACGGTGACAGTGCTCATGGTGACTTTGCCCACGGTGACAGTGCTCATGGTGACAGTGCTCATGGTGATAGTGCTCACGGTGATAGTGCTCACGGTGACAGTGCCCTTGGTGATAGTGCTCATGGGGATAGTGCTCATGGTGGCACTGCCAATGTTCACAGTGCTCATGGTGGCAGTGTCCATGGTGGCAGTTCCCAAGATGACAGTGCTCGTGGTGACATTTCCCTTGGTAACAGAGCTCATGATGACAGTGTCCATGGTGACAGTGCCCATGGTGACAGTGGCCATGTAGAAATTGCCCATGGTGACAGTGCACACGGTGACAGTGCCCACAGTGACAGTGCTCACGGTGACAGTGCTCATGGTGATAGTGCTTACGGTGATAGTGCGCACGTTGACAGTGCCCTTGGTGATAGTGTTCATGGTAATATTTCTCATGGTGATAGTCCTCATGGTGATAGTTCGCATGGTGACTGTGCCCATGTTGAAAGTGCCCATGGTGGCATTGCTCATGGTGACACTGCCCATGGTGACTATGCTCATGGTGACAGTGCTCACGGTGATAGTGCTCATGGAGACAGTTCGCATGGTGACAGGGCCCATGTTGAAAGTACCCATGGTGACAGTGCTCATAGTGGCAGTGTCCATGATGACTGTGCTCATGCTGGCGGTGTACTTGGTTGGAGTTCCGATGGTGAAATTCCTCATGGTAGCACTGCCCATGATGATAGTGCTCATGGTGACAGTGTCCATGGTGACAGTGCCTATGGTGACAGTGCCCATTGTGAGAGTGCTCATGGTGATAGTGCCCAAAGTGACAGTGCTAATGGTGACAGTCGCCATGGTGACAGTGCCCATGATGACAGTGCTCATGGTGACAGTGCCTACTGTGACAGTGCTCACGGTGACAATGCTCACGGTGACAGTGCCCTTGGTGATAGTGCTCATGGTGATAGTGCTCATTGTGACTGTGCGCATGGTGACAGTGCCCATGTTGAAAGTGCCCATGGTGACAGTACCCATGGTGACAGTGCTCATGGTGAGATTGCCCATGGTGACCATTCCCATGGTGACAGTTCCCATGTTAATAGTGCTCATGGTAACAGTGCTCATGTTGACAGTGCACATGGTGACAATGCCCACACTGACAGTGCTCACGGTGATAGTGCTCATGGTGACAGTGCCCTTGGTGATAGTGCTCATGGTGACAGTTCGCATTGTGACAGTTCCCAAGTTGAAAGTGCCCATGGTGACAGTACCCATGGTGACAGTGCCCATGGTGACACAGCCCATGGTGACTGTGCTAAAGCTGGCGGTGTATATGGTTGGAGTTCCCATGGTGAAATTCCTCATGGTGGCACTGCCCATGATGAGAGTGTTCATGGTGACATTTCACATGGTGACAGTGCTCATGGTGAGAGTTCCTATGGTGACATTGCTCATGTTGACAGTGCTCATGTTGACAGTGCCCACAGTGACAGTACTCATGGTGACAGTGCTCACAGTGACAGTGCCCTTGGTGATAGTACCCATGGTAATAGCGCTCAATGTGACAGTGCCCATGGTGATATTTCTCACAGTGACACTGCCCATGGTGATAGTGCTCACGGTGTTTGTGCTCATGGTGACAGTTCACATGGTGACACTGCCCCTGTTGAAAGTGCCCATGGTGACAGTGCTCATGTTGACACTGCCCATGGTGACAATGATCATGTTGACCATGCCCATGGTGACAGCGTCCATGGTGACATTGCCCATGGTGAGAGTGCTCATGGTGACAGTGTCCCTGGTGACAGTGCTCATGGTGACAGTGCCCACTGTGATAGTGCTCACCGTGATAGTGCCCATGGTGACAGTTCCCATGGAAACAGTGCCCATGGTGACAGTGCTCATGGTGACAGTGCCCACTGTGATAGTGCTCATGGTGGCAGTTTGCAGGGTGACAGTGGCCATGATGACAGTGCTCATGGTGGAAATGCCCACGGTGACAGTGCTCATGGTGACAGTGCTCATGATGACAGTGCCCTTGGTGATAGTACCCATGGTAATAGTGCTCACTGTGACAGTGCCCATGGTGATAGTGCTCATGGTGATAGTGCTCATGGTAATAGTGCTCATGGTGACACTGTCCATGGTGACAGTGCCCATGGTGGCAGTGCTCATGCTGAGAGTTCCCATGGTGACAGTGCACATGGTGACAGTTCCCATGGTGACACTGCTCATGGTGACAGTGCTCACTGTGGCAGTGCCAATGGTAACAGTGCTCATGGTGGCAGTGTCCATGGTGGCATTTACCAAAGTGACAGTGCTCATGGAGATATTTCCCATGGTAACATAGCTCATGATGACAGTGTCCATGGTGACAGTGCCCATGGTGACAGTGGCCATGTTGAAAGTACCTATGGTGACAGTGCTCATGGTGACAGTGCCCACGGTGACTATGCTCATGGTGACAGTGCTCACAGTGATAGTGCTCATGGTGACAGTTCGCATGGTGACAGGGCCCATGTTGAAAGTGCCCAAGGTGACAGTGCTCATGGTGGCACTGCCCATGATGATAGTGTTCATGGTGACAGTGCCTATGGTGACACTGCCCATTGTGATAGTGCTCACGGTGATAGTGTCCACAGTGACAGTGCTAATGGTGACAGTCCCCATGGTGACAGTGCCCATGATGACAGTGCTCATGGTGACAGTGCCCACGGTGATAGTGCTCATGGTGGCAGTTCACATGGTGACAGTTAACATGATGACAATGCTCATGGTGACAGTGCCCATGGTGACAGTGCTCATGGTGATAGTGCTCATGGTAATAGTGCTAATGGTGACACTGCCCATGGTGACAGTGCCCATGGTGACAGTCCCCATGGTCACAGTGACCGTGGTGACAGTGCCCATGGTGACATTTCCCATGCTGACAGTGCTCATGGTGAGAGTTCCCATGGTGACAGTGCTCATGATGACAGTGCCCATGGTGACCGTTCCCATGGTGACAGTTCCCATGGTGACAGTGCACACGGTAACAGTGCCCACGGTGACAGTGCTCACGGTGATAGTGCTCATGGTGACAGTGCCCATGTTGGTATTGCTCACGGTGACCCTCCCCATCGTGATAGTGCTCACGGTGATAGTTCTCATGGTGACATTGTCCACGGTGATAATGCTCATGGTGACAGTGCCCTTGGTGATAGTGATCATGGTGATAGTGCTTATGGAGACATTTCCCATGGTGACAGTGCACATGTTGACAGTCCCCATGGTGACTGTGCTCATGCTGGCGGTGTATATGGTTGGACTTACAATGGTGAAATTCCTTATGGTGGCACTGCCCATGATTATAATGCTCATGGTGACAGTGTCCATGGTGACAGCGCCCATGGTGACAGTGCCCATGGTGACATTTCCCATGGTGATAGTGCTCATGGTGAGAGTTCCCATGGTGACAGTGCTCATCTTGGCAGTGCCCATAATGACCGTTCCCATGGTGACAGTTCCCATGGTGATAGGGCTCATGGTTACAGTGCTCATGGTGACAGTGAACACGGTGAAAGTGCCCGCAGTGACAGTGCTCATGGTGATAGTGCTCATGCTTATAGTGCCCACGGTGACAGTAGTAATGGTTAAAGTGTTCACGGTGATAGTGCTCACGGTGATAGTGCTCAGGGTGACAGTGCCCTTAGTGATAGTGCTCACGGTGATAGTGCTCATGGTGACAGTTCCCATCGTGACAGTGCCCTTGGTGTTAGTGCTCATGGTAATACTGCTTATGGTGATAGTGCTCATGGTGACGGTTTGCATGTTGAGAGTGCCCATGTTGAAAGTGCCCATGGTGGCAGTGATCATGGTGACACTGCCCATTGTGACTGTGCTCATGCTGGCGGTGTACATAGTTGGAGTTCCCATGGTGAAATTCCTTATGGTGGCACTGCCCATGATGATAATTTTCATGGTGACATTGTCCATGGTGACAGTGCCTATGGTGACAGTGCCCATTGTGATAGTGCTCACGGTGATAGTGTCCACAGTGACAGTGCTAATGCTGACAGTCCCCATGGTGACAGTGCCCATGATGACAGTGCTCATGGTGACAGTGCCCATGGTGACAGTGCTCATGGTGACATTGCTCACGGTGACAGTGACCTTGGTGATAGTACCCATGGTAATAGGGGTCACTGTGACAGTGCTCATGGTGATATTGCTCACGGTGACACTGCCCATGGTGATAGTGCTCATGGTGATAGTGCTCATGTTGACAGTTCCCATGGTTACAGTGCCCATGGTGACTATGCTCATGATGAAAGTTCTCACGGTGATAGTGCTCATGGAGACAGTGCTCATGGTGACAGTTCGCATGGTAGACATGGTGAAGTTGAAAGTGCCCAATAGTGACAGTGCCTATGGTGACAATGCTCATGTTGACAGTGCCCACTGTGACAGTGCTCACGGTGACAGTGCCCTTGGTGATAGTGCTTATGGTGATAGTGCTCATTGTGACTGTTTGCATGGTGACAGTGCCCATGTTGAAAGTGCCCATGGTGACAGTACCCATGGTGACAGTGCCCATGGTGACAGTGCTCAAGTTGAGATTGCCCATGGTGACCATTCCCATGGTGACAGTTCCCATGGTGATAGTGCTAATGGTAACAGTGCTCATGTTGACAGTGCACATGGTGACAATGCCCACACTGACATTGCTCACGGTGATAGTGCTCATGGTGATAATGCCCATTGTAATAGTGCTCACGGTGACAGTGCCCATGTTGATATTGCTCCAGGTGACACTGCCCATGGTGATAGTGCTCACAGTGATAGTGCTCATGGTAATAGTGCTCATGGTGACACTACCCATGGTGACAGTGCCCATGGTGACACTGCCCATTGTGACATTTCCCATGGTGACAGTGCTCATGGTGACAGTTCCCATGGTGACAGTGCCCACGTTGACATTGCTCATGGTGACAGTGCTCACGGTGACAGTGACTTTGGTGATAGTACCCATGGTAATAGAGGTCACAGTGACAGTGCCCATGGTGATATTGCTCACGGTGACACTGCCCATGGTGATAGTGCTCACAGTGATAGTGCTCATGGTGACAGTTCCCATGGTTACAGTGCCCATGGTGACAGTGCTCATGGTGACAGTGCCCACGGTGACTATGCTCATGGTGACAGTGCTCACAGAGATACTGCTCATGGTGACAGTTCGCATGGCGATAGGGCCCATGTTAAAAGTGCCCATGGTGACAATGCTCATGGTGGCAATGCCCATGGTGACTGTGCTCATGCTGGTGGTGTACATGGTTGGAGTTCCCATGGTGAAATTCCTTATGGTGGCAATGCCCATGATGATAGTGTTCATCGTGACAATGTCCATGGTGACAGTGCCTATGGTGACAGTGCCCATTGTGATAGTGCTCACGGTGATAGTGCCCTCAGTGACAGTTCTAATGGTGACAGTTCCCATGGTGACAGAGCCCATGATGACAGTGCTCATGGTGACAGTGCCCACGGTGACATTGCTCATGGTGACAGTGCTCACGGTGACAGTAACCTTGGTGATAGTACCCATGGTAATAGAGGTCACGGTGACAGTGCCCATGGTGATATTGCTCACGGTGACACTGCCCATGGTGATAGTGCTCACGGTGATAGTGCTCAGGGTGACAGTTCCCATGGTGACAGTGCTCACTGTGGCAGTGCCAATGGTTACAGTGCTCATGGTGGCAGTGTCCATGGTGGCAGTTCCCAAGATGACAGTGCTCATGGCGACATTTCTCAAGGTAACAGAGCTCATGATGACAGTGTCCATGGTGACAGTGCCCATGGTGACAGTGGCCATGTTGAAAGTGCCCATGGTGACAGTGCTCATGGTGACATTGCCCATGGTGACTGTGCTCTTGCTGGTGGTGTACATGGTTGGAGTTCCCATGGTGAAATTCCTTATGGTGGCAATTCCCATGATGATAGTGCTCATGGTGACAGTGTCCATGGTGACAGTGCCCATGGTGACATTTCCCATCTTGACAGTGCTAATGGTGAGAGTTCCCATGATGAAAATGCTCATGTTGACAATACCCAAGGTGCCAGTGCTCATGACGACAGTGTCCAGGGTGGCAATTCTCATGGTGACAGTGCTCACAGTGATAGTGCTCATGGTGATAGTGCTCCCGCTGACAGTGCCCTTGGTGATGGTGCTCATGGTAATACTGCTGATGGTGATAGTGCTCATGGTGACGGTATGCATGTTGAGAGTGCCCATGTTGAAAGTGCCCATGGTGACAGTGTTCATGGTGATATTGCTCACGGTGACAGTGCCCAAGGTTATAGTGCTCACGGTGCTAGTGCTCATGGTGACAGTTCCCATGTTGACAGTGCCCACGGTTACAGTGCTCATGGTGACATTGCCCATGGTGACTGTGTTCATGGTGACAGTTGGCATGGTGACAGTGCCCATGGTGACAGTGCTCATGGTGACACTGCCCATGGTGACTCTGCTAAAGCTGGCGGTGTACATGGTTGTACTTCCCATGGTGAAATTCCTCATGGTGGCACTGCCCATGATGATAGTGTTCATGGTGACAATGTCCATGGTGACATTGCCTATGGTGACAGTTCCCATTGTGATAGTGCTCACGGTGATTGGGCCCACAGGGACAGTTCTAATGGTGACAGTTCCAATGGTGACAGTGCCCATGATGACAGTGCTCATGGTGACAGTGCCCACGGTGACAGTGCTCTTGGTGACAGTGCTCATGGTGACAGTGCCCTTGGTGATAGTACCCATGGTAAAATGCTCATGCTGACAGTGCCCATGGTGATATTGCTCACGGTGACACCGCCCATGGTGATAGTGCTCAAGGTGATAGTGCTCATGTTGACAGTTCCCATGGTTACAGTGCCCATGGTGACAGTGCTCAAGCTGACAGTGCTCACGGTGACTATGCTCATGGTGACAGTGCTCACGGTGATAGTGCTCAAGGTGACAGTTCGCATGGTGACAGGGCCCATGTTGAAAGTGCCCATGGTGACACTGCTCATGGTGGAACTGCCCATGGTGACTGTGCTCATGCTGGCGGTGTACATGTTTGGAGTTCCGATGGTGAAATTCCTCAGGGTAGCACTGCCCGTGATGATAGTGCTCACGGTGAAAGTGTCCGTGTTGACATTGCCTATGGTGACAGTGCCCATTGTGATAGTGCTCATGGTGATAGTGCCCAAAGTGACAGTGCTCATTGTGACATTTCCTATGGTGACAGTGCCCATGATGATAGTGCTCCTGGTAAAAGTTCCCACTGTGATAGGGCTCACGGTGAAAGTGCTCATGGTGACAGTGCCCTTGGTGATAGTGCTCTTGGTGATAGTGCTCATGGTAATAGTGCACATGGTGACACTGCCCATGGTGACAGTGCCAATGGTGACACTGCCCATAGTGACATTTCCCATGGTGACAGTGCTTATGTTGACAGTGCCCATGGTGACAGTGACCATGGTGAGTGTGCCCATAGTGACAGTGCCCATGGTGACAGTGTCCATGGTGACAGTGCTCATGTTGACAGTGCCAACGGTGATAGTGCTCATGGTGAGAGTTCCCATGTTGACAGTGCTCACCTTGACAGTGCCCTTGGTGATAGTACCCATGTTAATATTGCTCACGGTTACAGTGCCCATGGTGATAGTGCTCATGGTGATAGTGCTCATGGTGACAGTTACCTTGGTGATAGTGCTCATGGTGATAGTGCTCATGGTGACAGTGCCCATGGTGACAGTGCGCATGGTGACAGTGCCCATGGTGATATTTCCCATGGTGACATTGTTCATGTTGACATTGCCCATGGTGACCTTTCCCATGGTGACAGTTCCCATGGTGATAGTGCTCATGGTGACAGTGCTCCTGGTAACAGTGCACACGGTGACAATGCCCACGGTGACAGTGCTCACGGTGACAGTGCTCATGGTGATAGTGCCTACTGTAGTAGTGGTCACGGTGACAGTGCCCATGATGATAGTGCTCACGGTGACACTGCCCATGTTGATAGTGCTCACGATGATACTGCTCCTGGTGACAGTTCCCATGGTTACAGTGCCCATGGTGACAGTGCTCATGGTGAGAGTACTCACGGTGATAGTTCTCATGGTGACAGTGCCCGTGGTGATAGTGCCCATGGTGATAGTGCTCATGGTGATAGTGCTCATGGTGACAGTTCGCATGGTGACAGTGCCCACTTTGAAAGTGCCCATGGTGACAGTACCCATGGTGACTGTGCCCATGGTGACAGTGTCCATGGTGACAGTGCTCATTGTGAGAATTGCCATGGTGACAGTGCTAATGTTGACATTGCCCATGGTGACCGTTCCCATGGTGACAGTTCCCAAGGTGATAGTGCTCATGGTGACAGTGCTATTGGTGACAGTGCACTCGGTGAGAATGCCCACACTTACATTGCTCACGTTGTTAGTGCTCATGGTGATAGTGCCAATTTTAATAGTGCTCATGGTGACCGTGCCCATGTTGATGTTGCTCAAGGTGACACTTCCCATGGTGATAGTGCTCACGGTGATAGTGCTAATGGTGACACTGCCCTTGGTGATAGTGCTCATGGTGATAGTGCTCATGGTAATAGTGCTCATGTTGACGCTGCCCATGGTGACAGTGCCCATGGTGACACTGCCCATAGTGACATTTCCCATGGTGACAGTGCTCATGGTGAGAGTTCCCATGGTGACAGTGCACATGTTGACAGTTCCAATGGTGACAGTGCTCACGGTGACAGTGCTCACTGTGGCAGTGCCAATGGTTACAGTGCTCATGGTGGCAGTGTCCATGGTGGCAGTTCCCAAGATGACAGTGCTCATGGTGACATTTCCCATGGTAACAGAACTCAGGATGACAGTGTCCATGGTGACAGTGCCCATGGTGAGAGTGGCCATGTTGAAATTGCCCATGGTGACAGTGCTCATGGTGACACTGCCCATGGTGACTGTGCTCATGCTGGCGTTGAACAAGGTTGAACAAGGTTGGAGTTCCCATGGTGAAAATCCTCATGGTGGCACTACCCATGATAATAGTGCTCATGGTGACAGTGTACATCGTGAGAGTGCCCATGGTAACAATGCTCATGGAGAAACTGCCCATGGTGACAGTGCCCAAGGTGATATTCCCATGGTGACAGTGCTCATTTTGACAGTGCACACGGTGACAGTGCCCACAGTGACAGTGCTCACGGTGATAGTGTTAATGGTAATATTGCTCATGGTGACACTGCCCATGGTTATAGTGCTCACGGTGATAGTGCTCATGGTGACAGTTCCCAAGGTGACAGTGCCCACGGTGATAGTGCTCATGGTGACATTGCCCACGGTGACAGTGCTCATGGTGAGAGTTTGCATGGTGACAGTGCCCATGGTTACAGTGCTCATGGTCACACAACCCATGGTGACTGTGCTAAAGCTGGCGGTGTACATGGTTGGAGTTCCCATGGTGAAATTCCTCATGGTGGCACTGCCCATGATGATAGTGTTCATGGTGACAGTGTCCATGGTGACAGTGCCCATTGTGATAGTGCTCACGGTGATAGTGCCCTCAGTGACAGTTCTAATGGTGACAATTCCATGGTGACAGTGCCCATGATGACCGTGCTCATGGTGACAGTGCCCACGGTGACATTTCTCATGGTGACAGTGCTCACGGTGACAGTGCCCTTGGTGATAGTACCCATGGTAATAGTGGTCACGGTGACATGGCCCATGGTGATATTGCTCACGGTGATGCTACCCATGGTGATAGTGCTCACGGTGACATTCCCATGGTTACAGTGCCCATGGTGATATTGCTCACGGTGACACTGCCCATGATGACAGTGCTCATGGTGACAATGCCCATTCTGACAATGCTCATAGTGACAGTGCTCACGGTGACAGTGCCCTTGATGATAGTACTCATGGTAATAGTGCTCATGGTGACAGTTCCCATGGTGACAGTGCTCACTGTGGCAGTGCCAATGGTTACAGTGCTCATGGTGGCAGTGTCCATGGTGGCAGTTCCCAAGATGACAGTGCTCATGGTGACATTTCCCATGGTAACAGAGCTCATGATGACAGTGTCCATGGTGACAGTGCCCATGGTGACAGTGGCCATGTTGAAAGTGCCCATGGTGACACTGCTCATGGTGACAGTGCCCATGATGACTATGCTCATGCTGGCTGTGTACATGCTTGGAGATCCCATGGTGAAATTCCTCATGGTGGCACTGCCCATGATGATAGTGCTCATGGTGACAGTGTCCATGGTGACATTGCCTATGGTGACAGTTCCCATTGTGATAGTGCTCACGGTGATAGGGCCCACAGGGACAGTTCTAATGGTGACAGTTCCAATGGTGACAGTGCCCATGATGATAGTGCTTATGGTGACAGTGCCCACGGTGACAGTGCTCATGGTGACATTGCTCATGGTGACAGTGCCATTGGTGATAGTACCCATGGTAAAAGTGCTCATGGTGACATTGCCCATGGTGATATTGCTCACGGTGACACCGCCCATGGTGATAGTGCTCAAGGTGATAGTGCTCATGGTGACGGTTCCCATGGTTACAGTGCCCATGGTGACAGTGCTCATGCTGACAGTGCTCACGGTGACTATGCTCATGGTGACAGTGCTCACGGTGATAGTGCTCAAGGTGACAGTTCGCATGGTGACAGGGCCCATGTTGAAAGTGCCCATGGTGACACTGCTCATGGTGGCACTGCCCATGGTGACTGTGCTCATGCTGGCGGTGTACATGGTTGGAGTTCCGATGGTGAAATTCCTCATGGTAGCACTGCCCATGATGATAGTGCTCACGGTGAAAGTGTCCATGGTGACAGTGCCTATGGTGACAGTGCCCATTGTGATAGTGCTCATGGTGATAGTGCCCAAAGTGACAGTGCTCATTGTGACAGTTCCTATGGTGACAGTGCCCATGATGATAGTGCTCATGGTAAAAGTTCCCACTGTGATAGTGCTCACGGTGAAAGTGCTCACGGTGACAGTGCCCTTGTTGATAGTGCTCTTGGTGATAGTGCTCATGGTAATAGTGCACATGGTGACACTGCCCATGGTGACAGTGCCCATGGTGACACTGCCCATAGTAACATTTCCCATGGTGACAGTGCTCATGTTGACAGTGCCCATGGTGACAGTGACCATGGTGAGTGTGCCCATGGTGACAGTGCCCATGGTGACAGTGTCCATGGTGACAGTGCTCACCTTGACAGTGCCCTTGGTGATAGTACCCATGTTAATATTGCTCACGGTTACAGTGCCCATGGTGATAGTGCTCATGGTGATAGTGCTCATGGTGACAGTTACCTTGGTGATAGTGCTCATGGTGATAGTGCTCATGGTGATAGTTCGCATGGTGACAGTGCCCATGTGGAAAGTCTCCATGAAGGCAGTGCTCATGGTGACACTGCCCATGGTGACTGTGCCCTTGCTGGCGGTGTACATGTTTGGAGTTCCCATGGTGAAATTCCTTATGGTGGCACTGCCCATGATGATAGTGTTCATCGTGACAATGTCCATGGTGACAGTGCCTATGGTGACAGTGCCCATTGTGATAGTGCTCACGGTGATAGTGCCCTCAGTGTCAGTTCTAATGGTGACAGTTCCCATGGTGATAGAGCCCATGATGACAGTGCTCATGGTGACAGTGCCCACGGTAACATTGCTCATGGTGACAGTGCTCACGGTGACAGTAACCTTGGTGATAGTACCCATGGTAATAGAGGTCACGGTGACAGTGCCCATTTTGATATTGCTCACGGTGACACTGCCCATGGTGATAGTGCTCACGGTGATAGTGCTCAGGGTGACAGTTCCCATGGTTACATTGCCCATGGTGACAGTGCTCATGGTGACAGTGCCCGTGGTGACTATGCTCATGGTGACATTGCTCACAGAGATACTGCTCATGGTGACAGTTCGCATGGCGACAGGGCCCATGTTAAAAGTGCCCATGGTGACAGTGCTCATGGTGGCACTGCCCATGGTGACTCTGCTCATGCTGGCAGTGTACATGGTTGGAGTTCCCATGGGGAAATTCCTTATGGTGGCAATGCCCATGATGATAGTGCTCATGGTGACAGTGCTCATGGTGACAGTGTACATGGTGACAATCCACACGGTGACAGTGCTCACGGTGATAGTTCTCATGGCGATAGTGCCCATTGTAATAGTGCTCACGGTGACACTGCCCATGGTGACAGTGCTCACGGGGATAGTGCGCACAGTGACACTGCCCTTGGTGATAGTGCTCTTGGTGATAGTGCTCATGGTAATAGTGCTCATGGTGACACTGCCCGTGGTGACAGTGCCCATGGTGACACTGCCCATAGTGACATTTCCCATGGTGACAGTGCTGATGGTGAGAGTTCCCATGGTGACAGTGCACATGGTGACAGTGCTCACGGTCACAGTGCTCACTGTGGCAGTCCCAATGGTTACAGTTCTCATGGTGGCAGTGTCCATGGTGGCAGTTCCCAAGATGACAGTGCTCATGGTGACATTTCCCATGGTAACAGAGCTCATGATAACAATGTCCATGGTGACAGTGCCCATGGTGACAGTGGCCATGTTGAAAGTGCCCATGGTGACACTGCTCACCGTGAGAGTGCCCATGGTGACTATGCTAATGCTGGCGGTGTACATCGTTGGAGTTCCCATGGTGAAATTCCTCATGGTGGCACTGCCCATGGTGACAATGTCCATCGTGAGAGTGCCCATGGTGACAGTGCTCATGGTGACAGTGCACACGGTGACAGTGCTCATGTTGACAGTGCACACGGTGACAGTGCCCACCGTGACAGTGTTCATGGTGATATTGCTCATGGTGACACAGCCCATGGTTATAGTGCTCACGCTGATAGTGCTCATGGTGACAGTTCCCATGGTGACGATGCCCACGGTGACAGTGCTCATGGTGACATTGCCCACGGTGACGGTGCTCATGGTGACAGTGCTCATGGTGAAAGTGCTCATGGTGACACAGCCCATGGTGACTGTGCTAAAGCTGGCGGTGTATATGGTTGGAGTTCCCATGGTGAAATTCCTCATGGTGGCACTGCCCATGATGAGAGTGTTCATGGTGACATTTCACATGGTGACAGTGCTCATGGTGAGAGTTCCTATGGTGACATTGCTCATGTTGACAGTGCTCATGTTGACAGTGCCCACAGTGACAGTACTCATGGTGACAGTGCTCACAGTGACAGTGCCCTTGGTGATAGTACTCATGGTAATAGCGCTCAATGTGACAGTGCCCATGGTGATATTTCTCACAGTGACACTGCCCATGGTGATAGTGCTCACGGTGTTTGTGCTCATGGTGACAGTTCACATGGTGACACTGCCCCTGTTGAAAGTGCCCATGGTGACAGTGCTCATGTTGACACTGCCCATGGTGACAATGATCATGTTGACCATGCCCATGGTGACAGCGTCCATGGTGACATTGCCCATGGTGAGAGTGCTCATGGTGACAGTGTCCCTGGTGACAGTGCGCATGGTGACTGTGCCCTTAGTGACAGTTCCCATAGTGACAGTGCCCATGTTGAAAGTGCTCATGGCGACAGTGCTCATGGTGACACTGCCCATGGTGACTGTGCTGATGTTCACGGTGTACATGGTTGGAGTCCCCATGGTGAAATTCCTTATGGTGGCATTGCCCATGATGTTAGTGCTCATGGTGAATGTGTCCATGGTGACAATGCCTATGGTGACAGTGCCCATGATGACATTTCCCCGGGTGACAGTGCTCATACTGACAGTTCCCATGGTGACAGTGCCCATGGTGACAGTGCTAATGTTGACACTGCCCACGGTGACAGTGCTCATGGTGTCAGTGTCCTTGGTGATAGTACACATGGTAATAGTGCTCACGGTGACAGTGCCCACGGTGATATTGCTCATGGTGACACTGCCCATGGTGATAGTGCCAACGGTTACAGTTCTCATTGTGACAGTGCCCATGGTGACAGTGCTCATGGTGACAGTGCTCACAGTGACAGTGCCCATGGTGATATTGTTCACGGTGACACTGCCCAGGGTGATAGTGCTAACGGTGATAGTGCTCATGGTGATAGTTCCCATGGTTACAGTGCCCATGGTGACAGTGCTCATGGTGACAGTGCTCACGGTGATAGTGCTCACATTGACAGTGCCCTTGGTGATAGTGCTCACGGTGATAGTACCCACAGTGACAGTTCAAATGATGACAGTTCCCATGGTGACAGTGCCCATGATGACAGTGCTCATGGTGACAGTGTCCACGGTGAGAGTGCTCATGGTACCACTGCTCACGGTAACAGTGCCCTTGGTGATAGTACCCATGTTAATAGTGCTCACGGTGATAGAGCCCACGGTGACATTTCCCATGGTGACAGTGCTCACTTTAACAGTGTACACGATGACAGTGCCCACGGTGACAGTGTTTATGGTGATATTACTAACGGTGACCCGGCCCATGTTCATAGTGCTCACGGTGATAGTGCTCATGGTGACAGTTACCATGGTGATAGGGCCCATGTTGAAAGTGCCCATGGTGACAGTGCTTATGGTGGCACTGCCCATGGTGAATGTGCTCATGCTGGCAGAGTACCTGGTTGGAGTTCCGATGGTAAAATTCCTCATGGTAGCACTGCCCATGATGATAGTGCTCATGGTGACAGTGTCCATGGTGACAGTGCCTATGGTGACAGAGCCCATTGTGATAGTGCTCATGGTGACAGTGCCCACTGTGACAGTGCTCATGGTGACAGTGCTCACGGTGACAGTGCCCTTGGTGATAGTGCTCATGGTGACAGTGCTCATGGGGACAGTGCTCACGATGACAGTGCCCTTGGTGATAGTGCTCATAGTGATAGTGCTCATGGCGACAGTGCTCATGGTGACACTGCCCATGGTGATAGTGCCAACGGTTACAGTTCTCATGGTGACAGTGCCCATGGTGACAGTGCTCACGTTGACAGTGCCCACGTTGACAGTGCCCACGCTGGCAGTGCTCATGGTTACAGTGATCACAGTGACAGTGCCCATGGTGATATTGTTCACGGTGACACTGCCCAGGGTGATAGTGCTAACGGTGATAGTGCTCATGGTGATAGTTCCCATGGTTACAGTGCTCATGGTGACAGTGCTCACGGTGATAGTGCTCACATTGACAGTGCCCTTGGTGATAGTGCTCACGGTGATAGTACCCACAGTGACAGTTCAAATGATGACAGTTCCCATGGTGACAGTGCCCATGATGACAGTGCTCATGGTGACAGTGTCCACGGTGAGAGTGCTCATGGTGACACTGCTCACGGTAACAGTGCCCTTGGTGATAGTACCCATGTTAATAGTGCTCACGGTGATAGAGCCCACGGTGACATTTCCCATGGTGACAGTGCTAACTTTGACAGTGTACACGATGACAGTGCCCACGGTGACAGTGTTTATGGTGATATTACTAACGGGGACACGGCCCATGTTCATAGTGCTCATGGTGATAGTGCTCATGGTGACAGTTACCATGGTGACAGTGCCCACAGTGACAGTGCTCATGGTGACATTACCCACAGTGACAGTACTCATGGTGACAGTACACATGGTGACAGTGCCCATGGTGACAGTGCTCATGGTGACACAGCCCATGGTGACTGTGCTAAAGCTGGCGGTGCATATGGTTGGAGTTCCCATGGTGAAATTCCTCATGGTGGCACTGCCCATGATGATAGTGCTCATGGTGACAGTGCCCATGGTGACATTTCCCATGGTGACAGTGCTCATGGTGAGAGTTCCCAGGCCGACCGTGCCCATGATGACAGTGCTCATGTTTACTGTGCCCACGGTGAAAGTGCTCATGGTAACAGTGATCACGGTGACAGTGCCCTTGGTGATAGTCCCCATGGTAACAGTGCTCAATGTGACAGTGCCCATGGTGATATTTCTTACGGTGACACTGCCCATGGTGATAGTGCTCACGGTGATTGTGCTCATGGTGACAGTTCCCATGGTTACAGTGCCCACTGTGACAGTGCCCATGGTGACAGTGCCCACGGTGACAGTGCTCATGGTGACAGTGCTCATGGTGATAGTGCTCACGGTGATAGTGCTCACGGTGACAGTGCCCTTGGTGATAGTGCTCATGGTGATAGTTCTCATGGTGGCAGTTTGCATGGTGACACTGCCCCTGTTGAAAGTGCCCATGGTGACAGTGCTCATGTTGACACCGCCCATGGTGACAGTGCTCATGTTGGAGGTGTACATGGTTGGAGTTCCCATGGTACAACTGTTATGGTGCACTGCCCATGATGATAGTGCTCATGGTGACAGTGTCCGTGGTGACAGTGCACATGGTGACAGTGCCTATGGTGAGAGTGCCCATGGTGACAGCGCCCATGGTGACCGTTTCCATGGTGACAGTGCTCATGTTGACAGTGCCCATGGTGACCGTTTCCATGGTGACAGTTCCCATGGTGATAGTGCTCACCGTGATAGTGCCCATTGTGACAGTTCCCATGGATCCAGTGCCCATGGTGACAGTGCTCATTGTGACAGTGCCCTCGGTGATAGAGCTCATGGTGGCATTTCGCATGGTGACAGTGCCCATGACGACAGTGCTCATGGTTACAATGCCCACGGAGACAGTGCTCATGGTTACAGTGCTCACGGTGACAGTGCTCATGGTGACATTGCCCATGGTGACAGTGCTCATGGTGACAGTTCGCATGGTGACAGTGCCCACGGTGATAGTGCTCACGGTGATAATGCTCGCAGTGACAGTGCTCTTGATGATAGTGCTCATGGTTAAAGTTCTCATGGTGAGAGTGCTCATGGTAACACTGACCATCGTGACTGTGCTCATGCTGGCGGTGTACATGGCTGGAGTCCCCATGGTGAAATTTCTTATGCTGGCAGTGCCCATGATGATAGTGCTCATGGTGACAGTGTCCATCGTGAGAGTGCCCATGGTGACAGTGCTCATGGTGACCCTGCCCATGGTGAGAGTTCCCATGGTGATATTTCCCATGTTGACAGTGCTCATGTTGACAGTGCACACGGTGACAGTGTTCATGGTGATATTGCTCAAGGTGACGGTGCCCATGGTTATAGTGCTCACGTTGATAGTGCTCATGGTGACAGTTCCCATGGTGACAGTGCTCATGGTGACATTTCCCATGGTAACAGAGCTCATGATGACAGTGTCCATGGTGACAGTGCCCATGTTGAAAGTGCCCATGGTGACATTGCTCATGGTGACACTGCCATGGTGACTGTGCTCATGCTGGCGGTGTACATGATTGGAGTTCCCATGGTGAAATTCCTCATGGTGTCACTGCCCATGATGACACTGCCCATGGTGACAGTGCCCATGGTGACATTTCCCATGGTGACAGTGCTCATGTTGACAGTGCACATGGTGACAGTGCCCACGGTGACATTTCCCATGGTTACAGTGTTCATGGTGATATTGCTCACGGTGACAGTGCCCATGGTTATAGTCCTCACGGTGATAGTGCTCATGGTGACAGTTCCCATGGTGACAGTGCCCACGGTGACAGTGCTCATGGTGACATTGCCCACGGTGACAGTTCTCATGGTAACAGTTCCCATGGTGACAGTGCTCATGTTGATAGTGCCCACGGTGACAGTGCTCATGGTGACAGTGCTCACAATGACAGTGCCCTTGGTGATAGTGCCCATGGTAATAGGGCTCACGGTGACACTGCCCATGGTGATATTGTTCACGGTGACACTGCCCATGGTGATAGAGCTCACGGTGATAGTGCTCACATTGACAGTGCCCTTGGGGATAGTGCTCATGGTAATACTGCTCATGGTGATAGTGCTCATGGCGATAGTTCGCATGGTGACAGTGCCCATGTGGAAAGTGCCCATGGTGGCAGTGCTCATGGTGACACGCCCATGGTGGCTGTGCTCATGCTGGCGGTGTCCATGGTTGGAGTTCCCATGGTGAAATTCCTTATGGTAGCACTGCCCATGATGATAGTGCTCATGGTGACAGTATCCATGGTGACAGTGCCTATGGTGACAGTGTCCATGGTGATAGTGCCCACAGTGACTGTGCTCATTGTGACAGTTTCTATGGTGAGAGTAACCATGATGACAGTGCTCATGGTGACAATGCCCACAGTGACAGTGCTCACGGTGATAGTGCTCACGTTGACATTGCCCTTGGTGATAGTACGCATGGTAATATTGCTCACGGTGACAGTGCCCATGGTGATAGTGCTCATGGTGATAGTGCTCATGGTAATAGTGATCATGGTGAAACTGCCTATGGTGACAGTGCCCACGGTGACACTGCCCAGAGTGATATTTGCCATGGTGACAATGCTCATGGTGAGAGTTCCCATGGTGACAGTGCTCACGGTGACAGTGCTCATGGTGACACAGCCCATGGTGACTGTGCTAAAGCTGGCGGTGTATATGGTTGGAGTTCCCATGATGAAATTCCTCATGGTGGCACTCCCCATGATGATAGTGCTCATGGTGACAGTGCCCATGGTGAAATTATCCATGGTGACAGTGCTCATGGTGAGAGTTCCTATGGTGACTGTGCTCATGTTGACAGTGCCCATGGTGACAGTGCCCACGGTGACACTGCGCAAGGTGATAGTGCTCAACGTGATAGTGCCCATGGTAATACTGCTGATGGTGACACTGCCCATGTTGATATTGCTCACGGTGACACTGCCCATGGTGATAGTGCTCACGGTGATAGTGCTCACGGTGACAGTGCCCTTGGTGATATTGCTCATGGTGATACAGCTCATGGCGGAAGTTCGCATGGTGACACTGCCCCTCTTGAAATTGCCCATGGTGACAGTGCTCATGTTGACACTGCCCATGGTGACTGTGCTCACGATGGAGGTGTACATGGTTGGAGTTCCCATGGTACAACTGTTATGGTGGTACTGCCCATGATGATAGTGCTCATGGTGACAGTGTCCATGGTGACAGTGCCCATGGTGATAGTGCCTATTGTGAGAGTGCCCATGGTGACAGTTCCCATGGTGACCATTTCCATGGTGATAATGCTCATGTTGACAGTGCCAACCGTGACAATGCTCATGGTGAGAGTTCCCATGGTGAAAGTGATCATCTTGACAATGCCCATGGCGACCGTTCCCATGGTGACATTTCCCATGGTGATAGTACTCACCGTGATAGTGCCCATGGTGACAGTTCCCATGGATACAGTGTCCATGGTGACAGTGCTCATTGTGGCACTGCCCATGGTGACTGTGCTCATGCTGGCGGTGTACTTGGTTGGAGTTCCGATGGTGAAATTCCTCATGGTAGCACTGCCCATGATGATAGTGCTCATGGTGACAGTGTCCGTCATGAGAGTGTCCATGGTGACAGTTCCCATGGTGATAGTGCATACCGTGATAGTGCCCATGGTGACAGTTCCCATGGATACAGTGCCCATGGTGACAGTGCTCACGGTGATAGTGCTCATGCAGACAGTTCGCATGGTGACACGGCCCATGTTGAAAGTGCCCATGGTGACAGTGCTCATAGTGGCACTGCCCATGATGATTGTGCTCATTCTGGCGGTGTACTTGGTTGGAGTTCCCATGGTGAAATTCCTCATGGTAGCACTGCCCATGCTGATAGTGCTCATGGTGACAGTGCACATGGTGACAATGCCCACACTGACAGTGCTCACGGTGTTAGTGCACATGGTGATAATGCCCATTGTAATTGTGCTCAAGGTGACAGTGCCCATGTTGATATTGCTCAAGGTGATAGTGCTCATGGTGACACTGCCCTTGATGATAGTGCTCTTGGTGATAGTGCTCATGGTAATAGTGTTCATGGTGACAGTGCCCATGGTGACACTGCTCATAGTGACAATTCCCATGGTGACAGTGCTCATGGTGAGAGTTCCCATGGTGACAGTGCACATGGTGACAGTTCCCATGGTGACAGTGCTCACTGTGACAGTGCTCACTGTGGCAGTGTCAATGGTTACAGTGCACATGGTGACCGTTCCCATAGTGACAGTTCCCATGGTGATAGTGCTCACCGTGATAGTGCCCATGGTGACAGTGCCCATTATGATAGTGCTCCCGGTGACAGTGCCCCTGGTGATAGTGCTCATGGAGATAGTGCTCATGGTGACAGTGTCCTCAGTGACAGTGATCACGGTGATAGTGCTCATGGTGATTGTGCCCATGGTAATAGTGCTCACGGTGACAGTGCCCATGGTGATATTGCTCACGGTGACCCTGTCCATGGTGATAGTACTCACGGTGATGCTGCTCATGGTGACAGTTCCCATGGTGACATTGCCCATGGTGACAGTGCGCATGGTGACAGTGCCCACGGTGACAGTGCTCAGGGTGATAGTGCTCACAGTGATAGTGCTCAAGGTGACATTGCTCTGGCTGATAGTGCCCATGGTGACAGTGTCCCTGGTGACCGTTCTCATGGTGACAGTGCTCATGATGACAGTGCCCACGGTGGCAGTGCCAATGGTTACAGTGGTGATGGTGGCAGTGTCCGTGCTGGCAGTTCGTAAGAGGACAGTGCTCATGGTGACAGTTCCCATGGTAATAGAGCTCATGATGACAGTGTCCTTTGTGATAGTGCCCATGGTGACAGTGCCCATGGTGACACAGCCCTTGGTGACTGTGCTAATGCTGGTGGTGTACATGGTTGGAGTTTCCATGGTGAAATTACTCATGGTGGTACTGCTCATGATGACAGTGTCCACGGTTACAGTGCTCATGGTGACACTGCCCATGGTGACAGTGCACACGGTGACAGTGCCCACGGTGACAGTGCACACGGTGACAGTGCCCACGGTGACAGTGCTCACGGTGATAGTGCTAATGGTGATAGTGCCCATGGTAATAGTGCTCACCATGAAAGTTCCCATGGTGCTATTGCTCATGGTGACACTGCCAATGCTGTTAGTGCTCACGGTGATAGTGCTCATGGTGACAGTTCCCATGGTGACAGAGCCCATGGTGACAGAGCTCATGGTGACAGTGCCCACGGTGACAGTGCTCATGGTGACAGTGCTCATGGTGATGGTGCTCACAGTGATACTGCTCATGGTGAAAGTGCCTTTTGTGATAGTGCTCATGGTGATAGTGCTCATAGTGATAGTGCTCATTGTGACAGTTCTCATGGTGACAGTGCCCATGTTGAAATTGCCCATGGTGAGAGTGTTCATGGTGAAAATGCCCATGGTGACTGTGCTCATGCTGGCGGTGTACATGGTTGGAGTTCCCATGGTGAAATTCCTCATGGTGGCACTTCCCATGATGATAGTGCTCATGCAGACAGTGTCCATGGTGACATTGCTCATGGTGACTGTGCCCATGGTAATAGTGCTCATGGTGACAGTACCCATGGTGATATTGCTCACCATGACACTGCCCATAGTGACAGTGCTGACGGCGAGAGTGCTCGTTGTGACAGTTCCCCTGGTGACAGTGTCTATGGTAACAGTGTCCATGGTGAAAGTGGCCATGGTGACATTGCCCATGGTGACATTCCCCATGGTGACAGTGCCCATGGTGTCAGTACCCAAGGTGGAAGCATCAATTGTGACAGTTCCTATGGTGACATTGCTCATGGCATCAGTTCCCATGGTGACAGTGCTCATGTTGACAATGCGCACGGTGACACTGCTCACGGTGACAATGCTCACGGTGACAATGCTCATGGTGGCAGTTTCCATGGTTGTGGTTACCATCTTGAAAGTTCTCATGGTGGCAGTTCCCATGATGACAGTGCTCACGGTGAGAGTGCTCATAGTGACGGTTCTCACGGTGAGAGTGCTCGAGGTGATATTTCTCATTGTGAGAGTGCTCATGATGAAAGTGCTCATGGTGAGAGTGCTCACGGTATCAGTGCTCACTGTGACAGTCCTGGAGATGATAGTACTCATGGTGACACATCCCATGATGACAATGCCCTGGTGACAATGATCATGGTGACAGTGCTCACAGTGACAGTGCTCATGGTGGCAGTGTCCATGGTGACAGTGCTCATGGTGTCAGATCCCATATTGACGGTGCTCATGGTGACAGTGCTCATGGTGACATTGCCCATGATGACACTTCCAATGTTGACAGTGTACATGGGGACAATGCTCATGGAAAGAGTGTCCATGGTGATAGTGCTCCTGGTGAGAGTGTCCATGGTTACAGTGCCCATGGTGACATTTCCCATGGTGATAGTTCCCAAGCTGACATTGTCCTTGGTGACAGTGCCTATGGTGACAGTGCCCATGGTGAAAGTTCCCATGGTGACAGTGCCCACGGTGACAGTGCTCATGGTGACAGTGCTCACGGTGATTGTGCTCACAGTGATAGTGCTCATGGTGACAGTGCCCTTTGTGATAGTGTTCATGGTGATAATGCTCATAGTGATAGTGCTCATGGTGACAGTTCGAATGGTGACAGAGCCCATGGTGACAGTGCTCATGGTGACTGTGCTCATGCTGGCGGTGTACACGGTTGGAGTTCCAATGGTGAAATTCCTTATGGTGGCCCTGCCCATGATGATAGGGCTCATGGTGACAGTGTCCATGGTGACAGTGCCCATTGTGACAGTGCCCAGAGTGACATTTCCCATGGTGACAGTGCCCATGGTGACATTTCCCATGGTGACAGTGCTCATGGTGAGAGTTGCCATGGTGACAGTGCTCATGTTGACAGCGCCCACGGTGCCAGTGCTCATGGTGAGAATTCCCATGGTGACAGTGCACATGGTGACAATATCCATGGTGACAGTGCCCATGGTGACAGTGCCCATGGTGACATTTCCCATGGTGACAGTGTCCATGGTGACATTGCCCATGGTGAGAGTGCCCATGGTGACAGTGTCCCTGGTGACAGTGCCCATGGTGAGAGTGCTCTTAGTGACAGTTCCCATGGTGCCAGTGCCCATGTTGAAAGTGCCCATGGCGACAGTGCTCATGGTGACACTGCCCATGGTGACTGTGCTCATGCTGGCGGTGTACATGTTTGGAGCTCCCATGGTGAAATTCCTTATGGGAGTTCTGCCCATGACAATAGTGCTCATGGTGACACTGTCCATGTTTACAGTGCCTATGGTGACAGTGCCCATTGTGAGAGTGCTCACGGTGATAGTACCCAGAGTGAGAGTGACAGTTCTAATGGTGACAGTGCCCATGGTGACATTGCCCATGATGACAGTGCTCATGGTGACAGTGCCCACGGTGACAGTGCTCATGGTGACTTTGCCCACGGTGACAGTGCTCATGGTGACAGTGCTCATGGTGATAGTGCTCACGGTGATAGTGCTCACGGTGACAGTGCCCTTGGTGATAGTGCTCATGGGGATAGTGCTCATGGTGGCACTGCCAATGTTCACAGTGCTCATGGTGGCAGTGTCCATGGTGGCAGTTCCCAAGATGACAGTGCTCGTGGTGACATTTCCCTTGGTAACAGAGCTCATGATGACAGTGTCCATGGTGACAGTGCCCATGGTGACAGTGGCCATGTAGAAATTGCCCATGGTGACAGTGCACACGGTGACAGTGCCCACAGTGACAGTGCTCACGGTGACAGTGCTCATGGTGATAGTGCTTACGGTGATAGTGCGCACGTTGACAGTGCCCTTGGTGATAGTGTTCATGGTAATATTTCTCATGGTGATAGTCCTCATGGTGATAGTTCGCATGGTGACTGTGCCCATGTTGAAAGTGCCCATGGTGGCATTGCTCATGGTGACACTGCCCATGGTGACTATGCTCATGGTGACAGTGCTCACGGTGATAGTGCTCATGGAGACAGTTCGCATGGTGACAGGGCCCATGTTGAAAGTACCCATGGTGACAGTGCTCATAGTGGCAGTGTCCATGATGACTGTGCTCATGCTGGCGGTGTACTTGGTTGGAGTTCCGATGGTGAAATTCCTCATGGTAGCACTGCCCATGATGATAGTGCTCATGGTGACAGTGTCCATGGTGACAGTGCCTATGGTGACAGTGCCCATTGTGAGAGTGCTCATGGTGATAGTGCCCAAAGTGACAGTGCTAATGGTGACAGTCGCCATGGTGACAGTGCCCATGATGACAGTGCTCATGGTGACAGTGCCTACTGTGACAGTGCTCACGGTGACAATGCTCACGGTGACAGTGCCCTTGGTGATAGTGCTCATGGTGATAGTGCTCATTGTGACTGTGCGCATGGTGACAGTGCCCATGTTGAAAGTGCCCATGGTGACAGTACCCATGGTGACAGTGCTCATGGTGAGATTGCCCATGGTGACCATTCCCATGGTGACAGTTCCCATGTTAATAGTGCTCATGGTAACAGTGCCCATGATGATAGTGTTCATGGTGATAGTGCTCATGGTAATAGTGCTCATGGTGACACTACCCATGGTGACACTGCCCATGGTGACACTGCCCATTGTGACATTTCCCATGGTGACAGTGCCCATGGTGACATTGCTCATGGTGACAGTTCTCACGGTGACAGTGACTTTGGTGATAGTACCCATGGTAATAGAGGTCACAGTGACAGTGCCCATGGTGATATTGCTCACGGTGACACTGCCCATGGTGATAGTGCTTACGGTGATAGTGCTCATGGTGACAGTTCCCATGGTTACAGTGCCCATGGTGACAGTGCTCATGATGACAGTGCCCACAGTGACTATGCTCATGGTGAGAGTGCTCACAGAGATACTGTTCATGGTGACAGTTCGCATGGCGACAGGGCCCATGTTAAAAGTGCCCATGGTGACAGTGCTCATGTTGACAGTGCACATGGTGACAATGCCCACACTGACAGTGCTCACGGTGATAGTGCTCATGGTGACAGTGCCCTTGGTGATAGTGCTCATGGTGACAGTTCGCATTGTGACAGTTCCCAAGTTGAAAGTGCCCATGGTGACAGTACCCATGGTGACAGTGCCCATGGTGACACAGCCCATGGTGACTGTGCTAAAGCTGGCGGTGTATATGGTTGGAGTTCCCATGGTGAAATTCCTCATGGTGGCACTGCCCATGATGAGAGTGTTCATGGTGACATTTCACATGGTGACAGTGCTCATGGTGAGAGTTCCTATGGTGACATTGCTCATGTTGACAGTGCTCATGTTGACAGTGCCCACAGTGACAGTACTCATGGTGACAGTGCTCACAGTGACAGTGCCCTTGGTGATAGTACCCATGGTAATAGCGCTCAATGTGACAGTGCCCATGGTGATATTTCTCACAGTGACACTGCCCATGGTGATAGTGCTCACGGTGTTTGTGCTCATGGTGACAGTTCACATGGTGACACTGCCCCTGTTGAAAGTGCCCATGGTGACAGTGCTCATGTTGACACTGCCCATGGTGACAATGATCATGTTGACCATGCCCATGGTGACAGCGTCCATGGTGACATTGCCCATGGTGAGAGTGCTCATGGTGACAGTGTCCCTGGTGACAGTGCTCATGGTGACAGTGCCCACTGTGATAGTGCTCACCGTGATAGTGCCCATGGTGACAGTTCCCATGGAAACAGTGCCCATGGTGACAGTGCTCATGGTGACAGTGCCCACTGTGATAGTGCTCATGGTGGCAGTTTGCAGGGTGACAGTGGCCATGATGACAGTGCTCATGGTGGAAATGCCCACGGTGACAGTGCTCATGGTGACAGTGCTCATGATGACAGTGCCCTTGGTGATAGTACCCATGGTAATAGTGCTCACTGTGACAGTGCCCATGGTGATAGTGCTCATGGTGATAGTGCTCATGGTAATAGTGCTCATGGTGACACTGTCCATGGTGACAGTGCCCATGGTGGCAGTGCTCATGCTGAGAGTTCCCATGGTGACAGTGCACATGGTGACAGTTCCCATGGTGACACTGCTCATGGTGACAGTGCTCACTGTGGCAGTGCCAATGGTAACAGTGCTCATGGTGGCAGTGTCCATGGTGGCATTTACCAAAGTGACAGTGCTCATGGAGATATTTCCCATGGTAACATAGCTCATGATGACAGTGTCCATGGTGACAGTGCCCATGGTGACAGTGGCCATGTTGAAAGTACCTATGGTGACAGTGCTCATGGTGACAGTGCCCACGGTGACTATGCTCATGGTGACAGTGCTCACAGTGATAGTGCTCATGGTGACAGTTCGCATGGTGACAGGGCCCATGTTGAAAGTGCCCAAGGTGACAGTGCTCATGGTGGCACTGCCCATGATGATAGTGTTCATGGTGACAGTGCCTATGGTGACACTGCCCATTGTGATAGTGCTCACGGTGATAGTGTCCACAGTGACAGTGCTAATGGTGACAGTCCCCATGGTGACAGTGCCCATGATGACAGTGCTCATGGTGACAGTGCCCACGGTGATAGTGCTCATGGTGGCAGTTCACATGGTGACAGTTAACATGATGACAATGCTCATGGTGACAGTGCCCATGGTGACAGTGCTCATGGTGATAGTGCTCATGGTAATAGTGCTAATGGTGACACTGCCCATGGTGACAGTGCCCATGGTGACAGTCCCCATGGTCACAGTGACCGTGGTGACAGTGCCCATGGTGACATTTCCCATGCTGACAGTGCTCATGGTGAGAGTTCCCATGGTGACAGTGCTCATGATGACAGTGCCCATGGTGACCGTTCCCATGGTGACAGTTCCCATGGTGACAGTGCACACGGTAACAGTGCCCACGGTGACAGTGCTCACGGTGATAGTGCTCATGGTGACAGTGCCCATGTTGGTATTGCTCACGGTGACCCTCCCCATCGTGATAGTGCTCACGGTGATAGTTCTCATGGTGACATTGTCCACGGTGATAATGCTCATGGTGACAGTGCCCTTGGTGATAGTGATCATGGTGATAGTGCTTATGGAGACATTTCCCATGGTGACAGTGCACATGTTGACAGTCCCCATGGTGACTGTGCTCATGCTGGCGGTGTATATGGTTGGACTTACAATGGTGAAATTCCTTATGGTGGCACTGCCCATGATTATAATGCTCATGGTGACAGTGTCCATGGTGACAGCGCCCATGGTGACAGTGCCCATGGTGACATTTCCCATGGTGATAGTGCTCATGGTGAGAGTTCCCATGGTGACAGTGCTCATCTTGGCAGTGCCCATAATGACCGTTCCCATGGTGACAGTTCCCATGGTGATAGGGCTCATGGTTACAGTGCTCATGGTGACAGTGAACACGGTGAAAGTGCCCGCAGTGACAGTGCTCATGGTGATAGTGCTCATGCTTATAGTGCCCACGGTGACAGTAGTAATGGTTAAAGTGTTCACGGTGATAGTGCTCACGGTGATAGTGCTCAGGGTGACAGTGCCCTTAGTGATAGTGCTCACGGTGATAGTGCTCATGGTGACAGTTCCCATCGTGACAGTGCCCTTGGTGTTAGTGCTCATGGTAATACTGCTTATGGTGATAGTGCTCATGGTGACGGTTTGCATGTTGAGAGTGCCCATGTTGAAAGTGCCCATGGTGGCAGTGATCATGGTGACACTGCCCATTGTGACTGTGCTCATGCTGGCGGTGTACATAGTTGGAGTTCCCATGGTGAAATTCCTTATGGTGGCACTGCCCATGATGATAATTTTCATGGTGACATTGTCCATGGTGACAGTGCCTATGGTGACAGTGCCCATTGTGATAGTGCTCACGGTGATAGTGTCCACAGTGACAGTGCTAATGCTGACAGTCCCCATGGTGACAGTGCCCATGATGACAGTGCTCATGGTGACAGTGCCCATGGTGACAGTGCTCATGGTGACATTGCTCACGGTGACAGTGACCTTGGTGATAGTACCCATGGTAATAGGGGTCACTGTGACAGTGCTCATGGTGATATTGCTCACGGTGACACTGCCCATGGTGATAGTGCTCATGGTGATAGTGCTCATGTTGACAGTTCCCATGGTTACAGTGCCCATGGTGACTATGCTCATGATGAAAGTTCTCACGGTGATAGTGCTCATGGAGACAGTGCTCATGGTGACAGTTCGCATGGTAGACATGGTGAAGTTGAAAGTGCCCAATAGTGACAGTGCCTATGGTGACAATGCTCATGTTGACAGTGCCCACTGTGACAGTGCTCACGGTGACAGTGCCCTTGGTGATAGTGCTTATGGTGATAGTGCTCATTGTGACTGTTTGCATGGTGACAGTGCCCATGTTGAAAGTGCCCATGGTGACAGTACCCATGGTGACAGTGCCCATGGTGACAGTGCTCAAGTTGAGATTGCCCATGGTGACCATTCCCATGGTGACAGTTCCCATGGTGATAGTGCTAATGGTAACAGTGCTCATGTTGACAGTGCACATGGTGACAATGCCCACACTGACATTGCTCACGGTGATAGTGCTCATGGTGATAATGCCCATTGTAATAGTGCTCACGGTGACAGTGCCCATGTTGATATTGCTCCAGGTGACACTGCCCATGGTGATAGTGCTCACAGTGATAGTGCTCATGGTAATAGTGCTCATGGTGACACTACCCATGGTGACAGTGCCCATGGTGACACTGCCCATTGTGACATTTCCCATGGTGACAGTGCTCATGGTGACAGTTCCCATGGTGACAGTGCCCACGTTGACATTGCTCATGGTGACAGTGCTCACGGTGACAGTGACTTTGGTGATAGTACCCATGGTAATAGAGGTCACAGTGACAGTGCCCATGGTGATATTGCTCACGGTGACACTGCCCATGGTGATAGTGCTCACAGTGATAGTGCTCATGGTGACAGTTCCCATGGTTACAGTGCCCATGGTGACAGTGCTCATGGTGACAGTGCCCACGGTGACTATGCTCATGGTGACAGTGCTCACAGAGATACTGCTCATGGTGACAGTTCGCATGGCGATAGGGCCCATGTTAAAAGTGCCCATGGTGACAATGCTCATGGTGGCAATGCCCATGGTGACTGTGCTCATGCTGGTGGTGTACATGGTTGGAGTTCCCATGGTGAAATTCCTTATGGTGGCAATGCCCATGATGATAGTGTTCATCGTGACAATGTCCATGGTGACAGTGCCTATGGTGACAGTGCCCATTGTGATAGTGCTCACGGTGATAGTGCCCTCAGTGACAGTTCTAATGGTGACAGTTCCCATGGTGACAGAGCCCATGATGACAGTGCTCATGGTGACAGTGCCCACGGTGACATTGCTCATGGTGACAGTGCTCACGGTGACAGTAACCTTGGTGATAGTACCCATGGTAATAGAGGTCACGGTGACAGTGCCCATGGTGATATTGCTCACGGTGACACTGCCCATGGTGATAGTGCTCACGGTGATAGTGCTCAGGGTGACAGTTCCCATGGTGACAGTGCTCACTGTGGCAGTGCCAATGGTTACAGTGCTCATGGTGGCAGTGTCCATGGTGGCAGTTCCCAAGATGACAGTGCTCATGGCGACATTTCTCAAGGTAACAGAGCTCATGATGACAGTGTCCATGGTGACAGTGCCCATGGTGACAGTGGCCATGTTGAAAGTGCCCATGGTGACAGTGCTCATGGTGACATTGCCCATGGTGACTGTGCTCTTGCTGGTGGTGTACATGGTTGGAGTTCCCATGGTGAAATTCCTTATGGTGGCAATTCCCATGATGATAGTGCTCATGGTGACAGTGTCCATGGTGACAGTGCCCATGGTGACATTTCCCATCTTGACAGTGCTAATGGTGAGAGTTCCCATGATGAAAATGCTCATGTTGACAATACCCAAGGTGCCAGTGCTCATGACGACAGTGTCCAGGGTGGCAATTCTCATGGTGACAGTGCTCACAGTGATAGTGCTCATGGTGATAGTGCTCCCGCTGACAGTGCCCTTGGTGATGGTGCTCATGGTAATACTGCTGATGGTGATAGTGCTCATGGTGACGGTATGCATGTTGAGAGTGCCCATGTTGAAAGTGCCCATGGTGACAGTGTTCATGGTGATATTGCTCACGGTGACAGTGCCCAAGGTTATAGTGCTCACGGTGCTAGTGCTCATGGTGACAGTTCCCATGTTGACAGTGCCCACGGTTACAGTGCTCATGGTGACATTGCCCATGGTGACTGTGTTCATGGTGACAGTTGGCATGGTGACAGTGCCCATGGTGACAGTGCTCATGGTGACACTGCCCATGGTGACTCTGCTAAAGCTGGCGGTGTACATGGTTGTACTTCCCATGGTGAAATTCCTCATGGTGGCACTGCCCATGATGATAGTGTTCATGGTGACAATGTCCATGGTGACATTGCCTATGGTGACAGTTCCCATTGTGATAGTGCTCACGGTGATTGGGCCCACAGGGACAGTTCTAATGGTGACAGTTCCAATGGTGACAGTGCCCATGATGACAGTGCTCATGGTGACAGTGCCCACGGTGACAGTGCTCTTGGTGACAGTGCTCATGGTGACAGTGCCCTTGGTGATAGTACCCATGGTAAAATGCTCATGCTGACAGTGCCCATGGTGATATTGCTCACGGTGACACCGCCCATGGTGATAGTGCTCAAGGTGATAGTGCTCATGTTGACAGTTCCCATGGTTACAGTGCCCATGGTGACAGTGCTCAAGCTGACAGTGCTCACGGTGACTATGCTCATGGTGACAGTGCTCACGGTGATAGTGCTCAAGGTGACAGTTCGCATGGTGACAGGGCCCATGTTGAAAGTGCCCATGGTGACACTGCTCATGGTGGAACTGCCCATGGTGACTGTGCTCATGCTGGCGGTGTACATGTTTGGAGTTCCGATGGTGAAATTCCTCAGGGTAGCACTGCCCGTGATGATAGTGCTCACGGTGAAAGTGTCCGTGTTGACATTGCCTATGGTGACAGTGCCCATTGTGATAGTGCTCATGGTGATAGTGCCCAAAGTGACAGTGCTCATTGTGACATTTCCTATGGTGACAGTGCCCATGATGATAGTGCTCCTGGTAAAAGTTCCCACTGTGATAGGGCTCACGGTGAAAGTGCTCATGGTGACAGTGCCCTTGGTGATAGTGCTCTTGGTGATAGTGCTCATGGTAATAGTGCACATGGTGACACTGCCCATGGTGACAGTGCCAATGGTGACACTGCCCATAGTGACATTTCCCATGGTGACAGTGCTTATGTTGACACTGCCCATGGTGACAGTGACCATGGTGAGTGTGCCCATAGTGACAGTGCCCATGGTGACAGTGTCCATGGTGACAGTGCTCATGTTGACAGTGCCAACGGTGATAGTGCTCATGGTGAGAGTTCCCATGTTGACAGTGCTCACCTTGACAGTGCCCTTGGTGATAGTACCCATGTTAATATTGCTCACGGTTACAGTGCCCATGGTGATAGTGCTCATGGTGATAGTGCTCATGGTGACAGTTACCTTAGTGATAGTGCTCATGGTGATAGTGCTCATGGTGATAGTTCGCATGGTGACAGTGCCCATGTTGAAAGTCCCCATGATGGCAGTGCTCATGGTGACACTGCCCATGGTGACTGTGCTCTTGCTGGCAGTGTACATGTTTGGAGTTCCCATGGTGAAATTCCTTATGGTGGCACTGCCCATGATGAGAGTGTTCATGGTGAGAGTGTCCATGGTGACAGTGCCTATGGTGACAGTGCCCATTGTGAGAGTGCTCACGGTGATAGTGCCCTCAGTGACAGTTCTAATGGTGACAGTTCCCATGGTGACAGAGCCCATGATGACAGTGCTCATGGTGACAGTACACATGGTGACACTGCTCATGGTGACAGTGCTCACGGTGACAGTGACCTTGGTGATAGTACCCATGGTAATAGAGGTCACGGTGACTGTGCCCATGGTGATATTGCTCACAGTGACACTGCCCATGGTGATAGTGCTCACGGTGATAGTGCTCATGTTGACAGTTCCCATGGTGACAGTGCTCATGTTGACAGTGCCCACGGTGACTATGCTCATGATGAAAGTTCTCATGGTGATAGTGCTCATGGTGAGAGTGCTCATGGTGACAGTTCACATGGTAGACATGGCGAAGTTGAAAGTGCCCATGGTGACAGTGCTCATGATGACACTGCCCATGGTGACTGTGCTCATGTTGGCGGTGTACATGGTTGGAGTTCCGATGGTTAAATTCCTCACGGTAGCACTGCCCATGATGATAGTGCTCATGGTGACAGTGTCCACGGTGACAGTGCCTATGGTGACAGTGCCCATTGTGATAGTGCTCATGGTGATAGTGCCCACAGTGACAGTGCTCATGGTGACAGTTCCTATGGTGACAGTAACCATGGTGACAGTGCCCATGGTGAGAGTGCCCATGGTGACAGTGCCCATGGTGACATTTCCCATGGTGACAGTGCTGACGGTGAGAGTTCTCATGGTGAGAGTGCTCAGGTTGACATTGCACATGGTGACCGTTCCGATGGTGACAGTTCCCATGGTGATAGTGCTCATGGTGACAGTGCTCATGGTGACCGTGCACACGGTGACAATGCCCACAGTGACAATGCTCACGGTGATAGTGCTCTTGGCGATAGTGACCATTGTAATAGTGCTCACCGTGACAGTGCCCATGTTGATATTGCTCATGGTGACACTGCCCATGGTGATAGTGCTCACGGTGATAGCGCTCAGGGTCACACTGCCCTTGGTGATAGTGCTCATGGTGATAGTGCTCATGGTAATAGTGCTCATGGTGACACTGCCCATGGTGACAGTGCCCATGGTGACACTCCCGATAGTGACATTTCTTATGGTGACAGTGCTCATGGTGAGAGTTCCCATGGTGACAGTGCACATGGTGACAGTTCCCATGGTGACAGTGCTCACGGTGACCGTGCTCACTGTGGCAGTGCCAATGGTAACATTGTTCATGGTGGCAGTGTCCATGGTGGCGGTTTCCAAGATGACAGTGCTCATGGTGATATTTCCCATGGTAACAGAGTTCATGATGACAGTGTCCATGGTGACAGTGCCCATGGTGACAGTGGCCATGTAGAAAGTGCCCATGATGAAACTGCCCATGGTGACAGTGCCCATAGTGATAGTGCCCATGGTGACATTTCCCATGGAGACAGTGCTAATGGAGAGAGTTCCCATGGTGACAGTGCCCATTATGACAGTGCTCATGGTGACAGTGCCCATGGTGATATTTCCCATGGTGACAGTGTTCATGGTGAGAGTTCCCATGGTGACATTGTTCATGTTGACATTGCCCATGGTGACCTTTCCCATGGTGACAGTTCCCATGGTGATAGTGCTCATGGTGACAGTGCTCCTGGTAACAGTGCACACGGTGACAATGCCCACGGTGACAGTGCTCACGGTGACAGTGCTCATGGTGATAGTGCCTACTGTAGTAGTGGTCACGGTGACAGTGCCCATGATGATAGTGCTCACGGTGACACTGCCCATGTTGATAGTGCTCACGATGATACTGCTCCTGGTGACAGTTCCCATGGTTACAGTGCCCATGGTGACAGTGCTCATGGTGAGAGTACTCACGGTGATAGTTCTCATGGTGACAGTGCCCGTGGTGATAGTGCCCATGGTGATAGTGCTCATGGTGATAGTGCTCATGGTGACAGTTCGCATGGTGACAGTGCCCACTTTGAAAGTGCCCATGGTGACAGTACCCATGGTGACTGTGCCCATGGTGACAGTGCCCATGGTGACAGTGCTCATTGTGAGAATTGCCATGGTGACAGTGCTAATGTTGACATTGCCCATGGTGACCGTTCCCATGGTGACAGTTCCCAAGGTGATAGTGCTCATGGTGACAGTGCTATTGGTGACAGTGCACTCGGTGAGAATGCCCACACTTACATTGCTCACGTTGATAGTGCTCATGGTGATAGTGCCAATTTTAATAGTGCTCATGGTGACCGTGCCCATGTTGATGTTGCTCAAGGTGACACTTCCCATGGTGATAGTGCTCACGGTGATAGTGCTAATGGTGACACTGCCCTTGGTGATAGTGCTCATGGTGATAGTGCTCATGGTAATAGTGCTCATGTTGACGCTGCCCATGGTGACAGTGCCCATGGTGACACTGCCCATAGTGACATTTCCCATGGTGACAGTGCTCATGGTGAGAGTTCCCATGGTGACAGTGCACATGTTGACAGTTCCAATGGTGACAGTGCTCACGGTGACAGTGCTCACTGTGGCAGTGCCAATGGTTACAGTGCTCATGGTGGCAGTGTCCATGGTGGCAGTTCCCAAGATGACAGTGCTCATGGTGACATTTCCCATGGTAACAGAACTCAGGATGACAGTGTCCATGGTGACAGTGCCCATGGTGAGAGTGGCCATGTTGAAATTGCCCATGGTGACAGTGCTCATGGTGACACTGCCCATGGTGACTGTGCTCATGCTGGCGTTGAACAAGGTTGAACAAGGTTGGAGTTCCCATGGTGAAAATCCTCATGGTGGCACTACCCATGATAATAGTGCTCATGGTGACAGTGTACATCGTGAGAGTGCCCATGGTAACAATGCTCATGGAGAAACTGCCCATGGTGACAGTGCCCAAGGTGATATTCCCATGGTGACAGTGCTCATTTTGACAGTGCACACGGTGACAGTGCCCACAGTGACAGTGCTCACGGTGATAGTGTTAATGGTAATATTGCTCATGGTGACACTGCCCATGGTTATAGTGCTCACGGTGATAGTGCTCATGGTGACAGTTCCCAAGGTGACAGTGCCCACGGTGATAGTGCTCATGGTGACATTGCCCACGGTGACAGTGCTCATGGTGAGAGTTTGCATGGTGACAGTGCCCATGGTTACAGTGCTCATGGTCACACAACCCATGGTGACTGTGCTAAAGCTGGCGGTGTACATGGTTGGAGTTCCCATGGTGAAATTCCTCATGGTGGCACTGCCCATGATGATAGTGTTCATGGTGACAGTGTCCATGGTGACAGTGCCCATTGTGATAGTGCTCACGGTGATAGTGCCCTCAGTGGCAGTTCTAATGGTGACAATTCCATGGTGACAGTGCCCATGATGACCGTGCTCATGGTGACAGTGCCCACGGTGACATTTCTCATGGTGACAGTGCTCACGGTGACAGTGCCCTTGGTGATAGTACCCATGGTAATAGTGGTCACGGTGACATGGCCCATGGTGATATTGCTCACGGTGATGCTACCCATGGTGATAGTGCTCACGGTGACATTCCCATGGTTACAGTGCCCATGGTGATATTGCTCACGGTGACACTGCCCATGATGACAGTGCTCATGGTGACAATGCCCATTCTGACAATGCTCATAGTGACAGTGCTCACGGTGACAGTGCCCTTGATGATAGTACTCATGGTAATAGTGCTCATGGTGACAGTTCCCATGGTGACAGTGCTCACTGTGGCAGTGCCAATGGTTACAGTGCTCATGGTGGCAGTGTCCATGGTGGCAGTTCCCAAGATGACAGTGCTCATGGTGACATTTCCCATGGTAACAGAGCTCATGATGACAGTGTCCATGGTGACAGTGCCCATGGTGACAGTGGCCATGTTGAAAGTGCCCATGGTGACACTGCTCATGGTGACAGTGCCCATGATGACTATGTTCATGCTGGCTGTGTACATGCTTGGAGATCCCATGGTGAAATTCCTCATGGTGGCACTGCCCATGATGATAGTGCTCATGGTGACAGTGTCCATGGTGACATTGCCTATGGTGACAGTTCCCATTGTGATAGTGCTCACGGTGATAGGGCCCACAGGGACAGTTCTAATGGTGACAGTTCCAATGGTGACAGTGCCCATGATGATAGTGCTTATGGTGACAGTGCCCACGGTGACAGTGCTCATGGTGACATTGCTCATGGTGACAGTGCCATTGGTGATAGTACCCATGGTAAAAGTGCTCATGGTGACATTGCCCATGGTGATATTGCTCACGGTGACACCGCCCATGGTGACAGTGCTCACGGTGATAGTGCTCAAGGTGACAGTTCGCATGGTGACAGGGCCCATGTTGAAAGTGCCCATGGTGACACTGCTCATGGTGGCACTGCCCATGGTGACTGTGCTCATGCTGGCGGTGTACATGGTTGGAGTTCCGATGGTGAAATTCCTCATGGTAGCACTGCCCATGATGATAGTGCTCACGGTGAAAGTGTCCATGGTGACAGTGCCTATGGTGACAGTGCCCATTGTGATAGTGCTCATGGTGATAGTGCCCAAAGTGACAGTGCTCATTGTGACAGTTCCTATGGTGACAGTGCCCATGATGATAGTGCTCATGGTAAAAGTTCCCACTGTGATAGTGCTCACGGTGAAAGTGCTCACGGTGACAGTGCCCTTGGTGATAGTGCTCTTGGTGATAGTGCTCATGGTAATAGTGCACATGGTGACACTGCCCATGGTGACAGTGCCCATGGTGACACTGCCCATAGTAACATTTCCCATGGTGACAGTGCTCATGTTGACAGTGCCCATGGTGACAGTGACCATGGTGAGTGTGCCCATGGTGACAGTGCCCATGGTGACAGTGTCCATGGTGACAGTGCTCACCTTGACAGTGCCCTTGGTGATAGTACCCATGTTAATATTGCTCACGGTTACAGTGCCCATGGTGATAGTGCTCATGGTGATAGTGCTCATGGTGACAGTTACCTTGGTGATAGTGCTCATGGTGATAGTGCTCATGGTGATAGTTCGCATGGTGACAGTGCCCATGTGGAAAGTCTCCATGAAGGCAGTGCTCATGGTGACACTGCCCATGGTGACTGTGCCCTTGCTGGCGGTGTACATGTTTGGAGTTCCCATGGTGAAATTCCTTATGGTGGCACTGCCCATGATGATAGTGTTCATCGTGACAATGTCCATGGTGACAGTGCCTATGGTGACAGTGCCCATTGTGATAGTGCTCACGGTGATAGTGCCCTCAGTGTCAGTTCTAATGGTGACAGTTCCCATGGTGATAGAGCCCATGATGACAGTGCTCATGGTGACAGTGCCCACGGTAACATTGCTCATGGTGACAGTGCTCACGGTGACAGTAACCTTGGTGATAGTACCCATGGTAATAGAGGTCACGGTGACAGTGCCGATTTTGATATTGCTCGCGGTGACACTGCCCATGGTGATAGTGCTCACGGTGATAGTGCTCAGGGTGACAGTTCCCATGGTTACATTGCCCATGGTGACAGTGCTCATGGTGACAGTGCCCGTGGTGACTATGCTCATGGTGACATTGCTCACAGAGATACTGCTCATGGTGACAGTTCGCATGGCGACAGGGCCCATGTTAAAAGTGCCCATGGTGACAGTGCTCATGGTGGCACTGCCCATGGTGACTGTGCTCATGCTGGTGGTGTACATGGTTGGAGTTCCCATGGTGAAATTCCTTATTGTGGCAATGCCCATGATGATAGTGCTCATGGTGACAGTGCCCAAGGTGACAGTGCCCATGGTGACATTTCCCATCTTGACAGTGCGCATGGTGAGAGTTCCCATGGTGACAATGCTCATGTTGAAAATACCCAAGGTGACAGTGCTCATGGTGACAGTGTCCACGGTGACAATTCTCATGGTGACAGTGCTCACAGTGATAGTGCTCCTGGTGACAGTGCTCCCGCTGACAGTTCCCTTGGTGATAGTGCTCATGGTAATACTGCTGATGGTGATAGTGCTCATGGTGACGGTTCGCATGGTGAGACTGCCCATGTTGAAAGTGCCCATGGTTGCAGTGATCATGTTGACACTGCCCATTGTGACTGTGCTCATGCTGGCGGTGTACATAGTTGGAGTTCCCATGGTGAAATTCCTTATGGTGGCACTGCCCATGATGATAGTGCTCATGGTGACAGTGTCCATGGTGACATTGCCTATGGTGACAGTTCCCATTGTGATAGTGCTCACGGTGATAGGGCCCACAGGGACAGTTCTAATGGTGACAGTTCCAATGGTGACAGTGCCCATGATGATAGTGCTTATGGTGACAGTGCCCACGGTGACAGTGCTCATGGTGACATTGCTCATGGTGACAGTGCCATTGGTGATAGTACCCATGGTAAAAGTGCTCATGGTGACATTGCCCATGGTGATATTGCTCACGGTGACACCGCCCATGGTGATAGTGCTCAAGGTGATAGTGCTCATGGTGACGGTTCCCATGGTTACAGTGCCCATGGTGACAGTGCTCATGCTGACAGTGCTCACGGTGACTATGCTCATGGTGACAGTGCTCACGGTGATAGTGCTCAAGGTGACAGTTCGCATGGTGACAGGGCCCATGTTGAAAGTGCCCATGGTGACACTGCTCATGGTGGCACTGCCCATGGTGACTGTGCTCATGCTGGCGGTGTACATGGTTGGAGTTCCGATGGTGAAATTCCTCATGGTAGCACTGCCCATGATGATAGTGCTCACGGTGAAAGTGTCCATGGTGACAGTGCCTATGGTGACAGTGCCCATTGTGATAGTGCTCATGGTGATAGTGCCCAAAGTGACAGTGCTCATTGTGACAGTTCCTATGGTGACAGTGCCCATGATGATAGTGCTCATGGTAAAAGTTCCCACTGTGATAGTGCTCACGGTGAAAGTGCTCACGGTGACAGTGCCCTTGGTGATAGTGCTCTTGGTGATAGTGCTCATGGTAATAGTGCACATGGTGACACTGCCCATGGTGACAGTGCCCATGGTGACACTGCCCATAGTAACATTTCCCATGGTGACAGTGCTCATGTTGACAGTGCCCATGGTGACAGTGACCATGGTGAGTGTGCCCATGGTGACAGTGCCCATGGTGACAGTGTCCATGGTGACAGTGCTCACCTTGACAGTGCCCTTGGTGATAGTACCCATGTTAATATTGCTCACGGTTACAGTGCCCATGGTGATAGTGCTCATGGTGATAGTGCTCATGGTGACAGTTACCTTGGTGATAGTGCTCATGGTGATAGTGCTCATGGTGATAGTTCGCATGGTGACAGTGCCCATGTGGAAAGTCTCCATGAAGGCAGTGCTCATGGTGACACTGCCCATGGTGACTGTGCCCTTGCTGGCGGTGTACATGTTTGGAGTTCCCATGGTGAAATTCCTTATGGTGGCACTGCCCATGATGATAGTGTTCATCGTGACAATGTCCATGGTGACAGTGCCTATGGTGACAGTGCCCATTGTGATAGTGCTCACGGTGATAGTGCCCTCAGTGTCAGTTCTAATGGTGACAGTTCCCATGGTGATAGAGCCCATGATGACAGTGCTCATGGTGACAGTGCCCACGGTAACATTGCTCATGGTGACAGTGCTCACGGTGACAGTAACCTTGGTGATAGTACCCATGGTAATAGAGGTCACGGTGACAGTGCCCATTTTGATATTGCTCACGGTGACACTGCCCATGGTGATAGTGCTCACGGTGATAGTGCTCAGGGTGACAGTTCCCATGGTTACATTGCCCATGGTGACAGTGCTCATGGTGACAGTGCCCGTGGTGACTATGCTCATGGTGACATTGCTCACAGAGATACTGCTCATGGTGACAGTTCGCATGGCGACAGGGCCCATGTTAAAAGTGCCCATGGTGACAGTGCTCATGGTGGCACTGCCCATGGTGACTCTGCTCATGCTGGCAGTGTACATGGTTGGAGTTCCCATGGGGAAATTCCTTATGGTGGCAATGCCCATGATGATAGTGCTCATGGTGACAGTGCTCATGGTGACAGTGTACATGGTGACAATCCACACGGTGACAGTGCTCACGGTGATAGTTCTCATGGCGATAGTGCCCATTGTAATAGTGCTCACGGTGACACTGCCCATGGTGACAGTGCTCACGGGGATAGTGCGCACAGTGACACTGCCCTTGGTGATAGTGCTCTTGGTGATAGTGCTCATGGTAATAGTGCTCATGGTGACACTGCCCGTGGTGACAGTGCCCATGGTGACACTGCCCATAGTGACATTTCCCATGGTGACAGTGCTGATGGTGAGAGTTCCCATGGTGACAGTGCACATGGTGACAGTGCTCACGGTCACAGTGCTCACTGTGGCAGTCCCAATGGTTACAGTTCTCATGGTGGCAGTGTCCATGGTGGCAGTTCCCAAGATGACAGTGCTCATGGTGACATTTCCCATGGTAACAGAGCTCATGATAACAATGTCCATGGTGACAGTGCCCATGGTGACAGTGGCCATGTTGAAAGTGCCCATGGTGACACTGCTCACCGTGAGAGTGCCCATGGTGACTATGCTAATGCTGGCGGTGTACATCGTTGGAGTTCCCATGGTGAAATTCCTCATGGTGGCACTGCCCATGGTGACAATGTCCATCGTGAGAGTGCCCATGGTGACAGTGCTCATGGTGACAGTGCACACGGTGACAGTGCTCATGTTGACAGTGCACACGGTGACAGTGCCCACCGTGACAGTGTTCATGGTGATATTGCTCATGGTGACACAGCCCATGGTTATAGTGCTCACGCTGATAGTGCTCATGGTGACAGTTCCCATGGTGACGATGCCCACGGTGACAGTGCTCATGGTGACATTGCCCACGGTGACGGTGCTCATGGTGACAGTGCTCATGGTGAAAGTGCTCATGGTGACACAGCCCATGGTGACTGTGCTAAAGCTGGCGGTGTATATGGTTGGAGTTCCCATGGTGAAATTCCTCATGGTGGCACTGCCCATGATGAGAGTGTTCATGGTGACATTTCACATGGTGACAGTGCTCATGGTGAGAGTTCCTATGGTGACATTGCTCATGTTGACAGTGCTCATGTTGACAGTGCCCACAGTGACAGTACTCATGGTGACAGTGCTCACAGTGACAGTGCCCTTGGTGATAGTACCCATGGTAATAGCGCTCAATGTGACAGTGCCCATGGTGATATTTCTCACGGTGACACTGCCCATGGTGATAGTGCTCACGGTGTTTGTGCTCATGGTGACAGTTCACATGGTGACACTGCCCCTGTTGAAAGTGCCCATGGTGACAGTGCTCATGTTGACACTGCCCATGGTGACAATGATCATGTTGACCATGCCCATGGTGACAGTGTCCATGGTGACATTGCCCATGGTGAGAGTGCTCATGGTGACAGTGTCCCTGGTGACAGTGCGCATGGTGACTGTGCCCTTAGTGACAGTTCCCATAGTGACAGTGCCCATGTTGAAAGTGCTCATGGCGACAGTGCTCATGGTGACACTGCCCATGGTGACTGTGCTGATGTTCACGGTGTACATGGTTGGAGTCCCCATGGTGAAATTCCTTATGGTGGCATTGCCCATGATGTTAGTGCTCATGGTGAATGTGTCCATGGTGACAATGCCTATGGTGACAGTGCCCATGATGACATTTCCCCGGGTGACAGTGCTCATACTGACAGTTCCCATGGTGACAGTGCCCATGGTGACAGTGCTAATGTTGACACTGCCCACGGTGACAGTGCTCATGGTGTCAGTGTCCTTGGTGATAGTACACATGGTAATAGTGCTCACGGTGACAGTGCCCACGGTGATATTGCTCATGGTGACACTGCCCATGGTGATAGTGCCAACGGTTACAGTTCTCATTGTGACAGTGCCCATGGTGACAGTGCTCATGGTGACAGTGCTCACAGTGACAGTGCCCATGGTGATATTGTTCACGGTGACACTGCCCAGGGTGATAGTGCTAACGGTGATAGTGCTCATGGTGATAGTTCCCATGGTTACAGTGCCCATGGTGACAGTGCTCATGGTGACAGTGCTCACGGTGATAGTGCTCACATTGACAGTGCCCTTGGTGATAGTGCTCACGGTGATAGTACCCACAGTGACAGTTCAAATGATGACAGTTCCCATGGTGACAGTGCCCATGATGACAGTGCTCATGGTGACAGTGTCCACGGTGAGAGTGCTCATGGTGACACTGCTCACGGTAACAGTGCCCTTGGTGATAGTACCCATGTTAATAGTGCTCACGGTGATAGAGCCCACGGTGACATTTCCCATGGTGACAGTGCTCACTTTAACAGTGTACACGATGACAGTGCCCACGGTGACAGTGTTTATGGTGATATTACTAACGGTGACACGGCCCATGTTCATAGTGCTCACGGTGATAGTGCTCATGGTGACAGTTACCATGGTGATAGGGCCCATGTTGAAAGTGCCCATGGTGACAGTGCTTATGGTGGCACTGCCCATGGTGAATGTGCTCATGCTGGCAGAGTACCTGGTTGGAGTTCCGATGGTAAAATTCCTCATGGTAGCACTGCCCATGATGATAGTGCTCATGGTGACAGTGTCCATGGTGACAGTGCCTATGGTGACAGTGCCCATTGTGATAGTGCTCATGGTGACAGTGCCCACTGTGACAGTGCTCATGGTGACAGTGCTCACGGTGACAGTGCCCTTGGTGATAGTGCTCATGGTGACAGTGCTCATGGGGACAGTGCTCACGATGACAGTGCCCTTGGTGATAGTACCCATGGTAATAGTGCTCACTGTGACAGTGCCCATGGTGATAGTGCTCATAGTGATAGTGCTCATGGTAATAGTGCTCATAGTGACACTGCCCATGGTGACACTGCCCATAGTGACATTTCCCATGGTCGCAGTGCTCATGGTGAGAGTTCCCATGGTGACAGTGCACATGGTGACAATTCCCATGGTGACACTGCTCATGGTGGCAGTGCTCACTGTGGCAGTGCCAATGGTTAAAGTGCTCGTGGTGGCAGTGTCCATGGTGGCAGTTCCCAAAGTGACAGTGCTCATGGTGACATTTCCCATGGTAACAGATTTCATGATGATAGTGTCCATGGTGACAGTGTGCATGGTGACAATGGCCTTGTTGAAAGTACCTATGGTGACAGTGCTCATGGTGACAGTGCCCACGGTGACTATGCTCATGGTGACAGTGCCCACGGTGACAGTGCTCATGGTGGCACTGCCCATGGTGACTGTGCTCATGATGGCGGTGTACATGGTTGGAGTTCCGATGGTGAAATTCCTCATGGTAGCCATGCCCATGATGATAGTGCTCACGGTGATAGTGCGCACAGTGACACTGCCCTTGGTGATAGTGCTCATGGTAATAGTGCTCACAGTGACAGTGCCCATGGTGATATTGTTCACGGTGACACTGCCCATGGTGATAGTGCTCACGGTGATAGTGCTCATGGTGATAGTTCCCATGGTGGCAGTGCCCATGGTGACAGTGCTCATGGTGACAGTGCGCACGGTGAAAATGCTCATGGTGACAGTGCTCACGGTGATAGTGCTCACATTGACAGTGCCCTTGGTGATAGTGCTCATGGTAATACTGCTCATGGTGATAGTGGTCATGGTGATAGTTCGTATGGTGACTGTGCCCATGTTGAAAGTCCCCATGGTGGCAGTGCTCATGGTGACACTCCCTGTGGTGACTATGCTCATGCTGGTGGTATACATGGTTGGAGTTCCCATGGTGAAATTCCTTATGGTGGCACTGCCCATGATGATATTGTCCATGGTGACAGTGTCCACGGTGACAGTGCCTGTGGTGACAGTGCTCATGGTGACAGTGCCAATGGTGACCGTGCTCATGGTGACAGTGCCAACAGTGACAGTGCTCATGGTGGCAGTGCCCTTGGTGATAGTACCCATGTTAATAGTGCTCACGGTGACAGTGCCCATGGTGATATTGCTCACGGTGACCCTGCCCATGTTGATAGTGCCCACGGTGATAGTGCTCAGGGTGAAAGACCCCATGGTTACAGTGCCCATGGTGACAGTGCTCATAGTGACATTGCCCATGGTGACAGTGCCCATAGTGATAGTGCCCATGGTGACATTTCCCATGGTCACAGTGCTCATGGTGACAGTGCACATGATGACAGTGCTCATGTTGACAGTGCCCACGGTGACAGTGCTCATGGTAACAGTGCTCACGGTGACAGTGCCCTTGGTGATATTTCTCATGGTGACACTGCCCATGGTGATAGTGCTCACGGTGATTGTGCTCATGGTGACAGTTCCCATGGTTACAGTGCCCACGGTGACAGTGCTCATGGTGACAGTGCCCACGGTGACAGTGCTAATGGTGACAGTGCTCATGGTGACAGTACACATGGTGACACTGCTCATGGTGACAGTGCTCACGGTGACAGTGACCTTGGTGATAGTACCCATGGTAATAGAGGTCACGGTGACTGTGCCCATGGTGATATTGCTCACAGTGACACTGCCCATGGTGATAGTGCTCACGGTGATAGTGCTCATGTTGACAGTTCCCATGGTGACAGTGCTCATGTTGACAGTGCCCACGGTGACTATGCTCATGATGAAAGTTCTCATGGTGATAGTGCTCATGGTGAGAGTGCTCATGGTGACAGTTCACATGGTAGACATGGCGAAGTTGAAAGTGCCCATGGTGACAGTGCTCATGATGACACTGCCCATGGTGACTGTGCTCATGTTGGCGGTGTACATGGTTGGAGTTCCGATGGTTAAATTCCTCACGGTAGCACTGCCCATGATGATAGTGCTCATGGTGACAGTGTCCACGGTGACAGTGCCTATGTTGACAGTGCCCATTGTGATAGTGCTCATGGTGATAGTGCCCACAGTGACAGTGCTCATGGTGACAGTTCCTATGGTGACTGTAACCATGGTGACAGTGCCCATGGTGAGAGTGCCCATGGTGACAGTGCCCATGGTGACATTTCCCATGGTGACAGTGCTGACGGTGAGAGTTCTCATGGTGAGAGTGCTCAGGTTGACATTGCACATGGTGACCGTTCCGATGGTGACAGTTCCCATGGTGATAGTGCTCATGGTGACAGTGCTCATGGTGACCGTGCACACGGTGACAATGCCCACAGTGACAATGCTCACGGTGATAGTGCTCTTGGCGATAGTGACCATTGTAATAGTGCTCACCGTGACAGTGCCCATGTTGATATTGCTCATGGTGACACTGCCCATGGTGATAGTGCTCACGGTGATAGCGCTCAGGGTGACACTGCCCTTGGTGATAGTGCTCATGGTGATAGTGCTCATGGTAATAGTGCTCATGGTGACACTGCCCATGGTGACAGTGCCCATGGTGACACTCCCGATAGTGACATTTCTTATGGTGACAGTGCTCATGGTGAGAGTTCCCATGGTGACAGTGCACATGGTGACAGTTCCCATGGTGACAGTGCTCACGGTGACCGTGCTCACTGTGGCAGTGCCAATGGTAACATTGTTCATGGTGGCAGTGTCCATGGTGGCGGTTTCCAAGATGACAGTGCTCATGGTGATATTTCCCATGGTAACAGAGTTCATGATGACAGTGTCCATGGTGACAGTGCCCATGGTGACAGTGGCCATGTAGAAAGTGCCCATGATGAAACTGCCCATGGTGACAGTGCCCATAGTGATAGTGCCCATGGTGACATTTCCCATGGTGACAGTGCTAATGGAGAGAGTTCCCATGGTGACAGTGCCCATTATGACAGTGCTCATGGTGACAGTGCCCACGGGGACAGTGCTCATTGTGATAGTGCTCATGGGGATAGTGCCCATGGTAATAGTTCTCACGGTGACAGTGCCCATGGTGATATTGCTCACGGTGACACTGCCCATGGTGATACTGCTCACGGTGATAGTGCTCATGGTGACATATCCCCTTGTGACATTTCCCATGGTGACAGTGCTCATGGTGACCGCACCCACAGTGACAATGTCCACGGTGACAGTGCTCACGGTGACACTGCCCATGGTGACAGTGCTCATGGTGATAGTGCTCATGGTGACAGTGCCCTTGGTGATAGTGCTCCTGGTGATAGTGCTTATGGAGACATTTCCCATGGTGACAGTGCTCATGTTGACAGTCCCCATGGTGACTGTGCTCATGCTGGCGGTGTACATGGTTGGAGTTACAATGGTGAAATTCCTTATTTTGGCACTGCCCATGATGATAGTGCTCATGGTGAAGGTGTCCATGGTGACAGCGCCCATGGTGACAGTGCCCATGGTGATATTTCCCATGGTGATAGTGCTCATGGTGAGAGTTCCCATGGTGACAGTGCTCATCTTGGCAGTGCCCATAGTGACCGTTCCCATGGTGACAGTTCCCATGGTGATAGGGCTCATGGTTACAGTGCTCATGGTGACAGTGAACACGGTGACAGTGCCCGCAGTGACAGTGCTCATGGTGATAGTGCTCATGCTTATAGTGCCCACGGTGAAAGTAGTCATGGTGAAAGTGTTCACGGTGATAGTGCTCACGGTGACAGTGCCCTTAATGATAGTGTTCATGGTGATAGTGCTCATGGTGATAGTGCTCATGGTGACACGGCCCATGGTGAATGTGCTCATGCTGGCGGTGTACATGGTTGGAGTTCCCATGGTGAAATTCCTTATGGTGGCAATGCCCATGATGATAGTGCTCATGGTGAGAGTGTCCATGTTGACAATGCCTATGGTGACAGTGCCCATGGTGACATTTCCCATGGTGACAGTGCTCATAGTGAGAGTTCCCATGGTGACAATGCTTATGTTGACAACGCCCATGATGACAGTGCTCATGGTGACAGTGCCCACGGTGAAAATCCTCATGGTGACAGTGCTCACGGTGACAGTGCCCATTGTGATAGTGCTCACGGTGATAGTGCCCTCAGTGACAGTTCTAATGGTGACAATTCCATGGTGACAGTGCCCATGATGACCGTGCTCATGGTGACAGTGCCCACGGTGACATTTCTCATGGTGACAGTGCTCACGGTGACAGTGCCCTTGGTGATAGTACCCATGGTAATAGTGGTCACGGTGACATGGCCCATGGTGATATTGCTCACGGTGATGCTACCCATGGTGATAGTGCTCACGGTGACATTCCCATGGTTACAGTGCCCATGGTGATATTGCTCACGGTGACACTGCCCATGATGACAGTGCTCATGGTGACAATGCCCATTCTGACAATGCTCATAGTGACAGTGCTCACGGTGACAGTGCCCTTGATGATAGTACTCATGGTAATAGTGCTCATGGTGACAGTTCCCATGGTGACAGTGCTCACTGTGGCAGTGCCAATGGTTACAGTGCTCATGGTGGCAGTGTCCATGGTGGCAGTTCCCAAGATGACAGTGCTCATGGTGACATTTCCCATGGTAACAGAGCTCATGATGACAGTGTCCATGGTGACAGTGCCCATGGTGACAGTGGCCATGTTGAAAGTGCCCATGGTGACACTGCTCATGGTGACAGTGCCCATGATGACTATGCTCATGCTGGCTGTGTACATGCTTGGAGATCCCATGGTGAAATTCCTCATGGTGGCACTGCCCATGATGATAGTGCTCATGGTGACAGTGTCCATGGTGACATTGCCTATGGTGACAGTTCCCATTGTGATAGTGCTCACGGTGATAGGGCCCACAGGGACAGTTCTAATGGTGACAGTTCCAATGGTGACAGTGCCCATGATGATAGTGCTTATGGTGACAGTGCCCACGGTGACAGTGCTCATGGTGACATTGCTCATGGTGACAGTGCCATTGGTGATAGTACCCATGGTAAAAGTGCTCATGGTGACATTGCCCATGGTGATATTGCTCACGGTGACACCGCCCATGGTGATAGTGCTCAAGGTGATAGTGCTCATGGTGACGGTTCCCATGGTTACAGTGCCCATGGTGACAGTGCTCATGCTGACAGTGCTCACGGTGACTATGCTCATGGTGACAGTGCTCACGGTGATAGTGCTCAAGGTGACAGTTCGCATAGTGACAGGGCCCATGTTGAAAGTGCCCATGGTGACACTGCTCATGGTGGCACTGCCCATGGTGACTGTGCTCATGCTGGCGGTGTACATGGTTGGAGTTCCGATGGTGAAATTCCTCATGGTAGCACTGCCCATGATGATAGTGCTCACGGTGAAAGTGTCCATGGTGACAGTGCCTATGGTGACAGTGCCCATTGTGATAGTGCTCATGGTGATAGTGCCCAAAGTGACAGTGCTCATTGTGACAGTTCCTATGGTGACAGTGCCCATGATGATAGTGCTCATGGTAAAAGTTCCCACTGTGATAGTGCTCACGGTGAAAGTGCTCACGGTGACAGTGCCCTTGGTGATAGTGCTCTTGGTGATAGTGCTCATGGTAATAGTGCACATGGTGACACTGCCCATGGTGACAGTGCCCATGGTGACACTGCCCATAGTAACATTTCCCATGGTGACAGTGCTCATGTTGACAGTGCCCATGGTGACAGTGACCATGGTGAGTGTGCCCATGGTGACAGTGCCCATGGTGACAGTGTCCATGGTGACAGTGCTCACCTTGACAGTGCCCTTGGTGATAGTACCCATGTTAATATTGCTCACGGTTACAGTGCCCATGGTGATAGTGCTCATGGTGATAGTGCTCATGGTGACAGTTACCTTGGTGATAGTGCTCATGGTGATAGTGCTCATGGTGATAGTTCGCATGGTGACAGTGCCCATGTGGAAAGTCTCCATGAAGGCAGTGCTCATGGTGACACTGCCCATGGTGACTGTGCCCTTGCTGGCGGTGTACATGTTTGGAGTTCCCATGGTGAAATTCCTTATGGTGGCACTGCCCATGATGATAGTGTTCATCGTGACAATGTCCATGGTGACAGTGCCTATGGTGACAGTGCCCATTGTGATAGTGCTCACGGTGATAGTGCCCTCAGTGTCAGTTCTAATGGTGACAGTTCCCATGGTGATAGAGCCCATGATGACAGTGCTCATGGTGACAGTGCCCACGGTAACATTGCTCATGGTGACAGTGCTCACGGTGACAGTAACCTTGGTGATAGTACCCATGGTAATAGAGGTCACGGTGACAGTGCCCATTTTGATATTGCTCACGGTGACACTGCCCATGGTGATAGTGCTCACGGTGATAGTGCTCAGGGTGACAGTTCCCATGGTTACATTGCCCATGGTGACAGTGCTCATGGTGACAGTGCCCGTGGTGACTATGCTCATGGTGACATTGCTCACAGAGATACTGCTCATGGTGACAGTTCGCATGGCGACAGGGCCCATGTTAAAAGTGCCCATGGTGACAGTGCTCATGGTGGCACTGCCCATGGTGACTCTGCTCATGCTGGCAGTGTACATGGTTGGAGTTCCCATGGGGAAATTCCTTATGGTGGCAATGCCCATGATGATAGTGCTCATGGTGACAGTGCTCATGGTGACAGTGTACATGGTGACAATCCACACGGTGACAGTGCTCACGGTGATAGTTCTCATGGCGATAGTGCCCATTGTAATAGTGCTCACGGTGACACTGCCCATGGTGACAGTGCTCACGGGGATAGTGCGCACAGTGACACTGCCCTTGGTGATAGTGCTCTTGGTGATAGTGCTCATGGTAATAGTGCTCATGGTGACACTGCCCGTGGTGACAGTGCCCATGGTGACACTGCCCATAGTGACATTTCCCATGGTGACAGTGCTGATGGTGAGAGTTCCCATGGTGACAGTGCACATGGTGACAGTGCTCACGGTCACAGTGCTCACTGTGGCAGTGCCAATGGTTACAGTTCTCATGGTGGCAGTGTCCATGGTGGCAGTTCCCAAGATGACAGTGCTCATGGTGACATTTCCCATGGTAACAGAGCTCATGATAACAATGTCCATGGTGACAGTGCCCATGGTGACAGTGGCCATGTTGAAAGTGCCCATGGTGACACTGCTCACCGTGAGAGTGCCCATGGTGACTATGCTAATGCTGGCGGTGTACATCGTTGGAGTTCCCATGGTGAAATTCCTCATGGTGGCACTGCCCATGGTGACAATGTCCATCGTGAGAGTGCCCATGGTGACAGTGCTCATGGTGACAGTGCACACGGTGACAGTGCTCATGTTGACAGTGCACACGGTGACAGTGCCCACCGTGACAGTGTTCATGGTGATATTGCTCATGGTGACACAGCCCATGGTTATAGTGCTCACGCTGATAGTGCTCATGGTGACAGTTCCCATGGTGACGATGCCCACGGTGACAGTGCTCATGGTGACATTGCCCACGGTGACGGTGCTCATGGTGACAGTGCTCATGGTGAAAGTGCTCATGGTGACACAGCCCATGGTGACTGTGCTAAAGCTGGCGGTGTATATGGTTGGAGTTCCCATGGTGAAATTCCTCATGGTGGCACTGCCCATGATGAGAGTGTTCATGGTGACATTTCACATGGTGACAGTGCTCATGGTGAGAGTTCCTATGGTGACATTGCTCATGTTGACAGTGCTCATGTTGACAGTGCCCACAGTGACAGTACTCATGGTGACAGTGCTCACAGTGACAGTGCCCTTGGTGATAGTACCCATGGTAATAGCGCTCAATGTGACAGTGCCCATGGTGATATTTCTCACAGTGACACTGCCCATGGTGATAGTGCTCACGGTGTTTGTGCTCATGGTGACAGTTCACATGGTGACACTGCCCCTGTTGAAAGTGCCCATGGTGACAGTGCTCATGTTGACACTGCCCATGGTGACAATGATCATGTTGACCATGCCCATGGTGACAGCGTCCATGGTGACATTGCCCATGGTGAGAGTGCTCATGGTGACAGTGTCCCTGGTGACAGTGCGCATGGTGACTGTGCCCTTAGTGACAGTTCCCATAGTGACAGTGCCCATGTTGAAAGTGCTCATGGCGACAGTGCTCATGGTGACACTGCCCATGGTGACTGTGCTGATGTTCACGGTGTACATGGTTGGAGTCCCCATGGTGAAATTCCTTATGGTGGCATTGCCCATGATGTTAGTGCTCATGGTGAATGTGTCCATGGTGACAATGCCTATGGTGACAGTGCCCATGATGACATTTCCCCGGGTGACAGTGCTCATACTGACAGTTCCCATGGTGACAGTGCCCATGGTGACAGTGCTAATGTTGACACTGCCCACGGTGACAGTGCTCATGGTGTCAGTGTCCTTGGTGATAGTACACATGGTAATAGTGCTCACGGTGACAGTGCCCACGGTGATATTGCTCATGGTGACACTGCCCATGGTGATAGTGCCAACGGTTACAGTTCTCATTGTGACAGTGCCCATGGTGACAGTGCTCATGGTGACAGTGCTCACAGTGACAGTGCCCATGGTGATATTGTTCACGGTGACACTGCCCAGGGTGATAGTGCTAACGGTGATAGTGCTCATGGTGATAGTTCCCATGGTTACAGTGCCCATGGTGACAGTGCTCATGGTGACAGTGCTCACGGTGATAGTGCTCACATTGACAGTGCCCTTGGTGATAGTGCTCACGGTGATAGTACCCACAGTGACAGTTCAAATGATGACAGTTCCCATGGTGACAGTGCCCATGATGACAGTGCTCATGGTGACAGTGTCCACGGTGAGAGTGCTCATGGTGACACTGCTCACGGTAACAGTGCCCTTGGTGATAGTACCCATGTTAATAGTGCTCACGGTGATAGAGCCCACGGTGACATTTCCCATGGTGACAGTGCTCACTTTAACAGTGTACACGATGACAGTGCCCACGGTGACAGTGTTTATGGTGATATTACTAACGGTGACACGGCCCATGTTCATAGTGCTCACGGTGATAGTGCTCATGGTGACAGTTACCATGGTGATAGGGCCCATGTTGAAAGTGCCCATGGTGACAGTGCTTATGGTGGCACTGCCCATGGTGAATGTGCTCATGCTGGCAGAGTACCTGGTTGGAGTTCCGATGGTAAAATTCCTCATGGTAGCACTCCCCATGATGTTAGTGCTCATGGTGACAGTGTCCAAGGTGACAGTGCCTATGGTGACAGTGCCCATTGTGATAGTGCTCATGGTGATAGTGCCCACAGTGACAGTGCTCATTGTGACCTTTCCTATGGTGACAGTGCCCATGATGACAGTGCTCATGGTGACAGTGCCCACTGTGATAGTGATCACGGTGAAAGTGCTCACGGTGACAGTGCCCTTGGTGATAGTGCTCATGGTGACAGTTCGCATTGTGACAGTTCCCAAGTTGAAAGTGCCCATGGTGACAGTACCCATGGTGACAGTGCCCATGGTGACACAGCCCATGGTGACTGTGCTAAAGCTGGCGGTGTATATGGTTGGAGTTCCCATGATGAAATTCCTCATGGTGGCACTCCCCATGATGATAGTGCTCATGGTGACAGTGCCCAGGGTGAAATTATCCATGGTGACAGTGCTCATGGTGAGAGTTCCTATGGTGACTGTGCTCATGTTGACAGTGCCCATGGTGATAGTGCCCACGGTGACACTGCGCAAGGTGATAGTGCTCAACGTGATAGTGCCCATGGTAATAGTGCTGATGGTGACACTGCCCATGTTGATATTGCTCACGGTGACACTGCCCATGGTGATAGTGCTCACGGTGATAGTGCTCACGGTGACAGTGCCCTTGGTGATATTGCTCATGGTGATACAGCTCATGGTGGAAGTTCGCATGGTGACACTGCCCCTGTTGAAATTGCCCATGGTGACAGTGCTCATGTTGACACTGCCCATGGTGACTGTGCTCACGATGGAGGTGTACATGGTTGGAGTTCCCATGGTACAACTGTTATGGTGGTACTGCCCATGATGATAGTGTTCATGGTGACAGTGTCCATGGTGACAGTGCCCATGGTGATAGTGCCTATTGTGAGAGTGCCCATGGTGACAGTTCCCATGGTGACCATTTCCATGGTGATAATGCTCATGTTGACAGTGCCAACCGTGACAATGCTCATGGTGAGAGTTCCCATGGTGAAAGTGATCATCTTGACAATGCCCATGGCGACCGTTCCCATGGTGACATTTCCCATGGTGATAGTACTCACCGTGATAGTGCCCATGGTGACAGTTCCCATGGATACAGTGTCCATGGTGACAGTGCTCATGGTTGCACTGCCCATGGTGACTGTGCTCATGCTGGTGGTGTACGTGGTCGGAACTCCGATGGTGAAATTCCTCATGGTAGCACTCCCCATGATGTTAGTGCTCATGGTGACAGTGTCCAAGGTGACAGTGCCTATGGTGACAGTGCCCATTGTGATAGTGCTCACGGTGATACTGCTCACAGTGACAGTGCTCATTGTGACCGTTCCTATGGTGACAGTGCCCATGATGACAGTGCTCATGGTGACAGTGCCCACTGTGATAGTGCTCACGGTGAAAGTGCTCATGGTGACACAGCCCATGGTGACTGTGCTAAAGCTGGCGGTGTATATGGTTGGAGTTCCCATGGTGAAATTCCTCATGGTGGCACTGCCCATGATGAGAGTGTTCATGGTGACATTTCACATGGTGACAGTGCTCATGGTGAGAGTTCCTATGGTGACATTGCTCATGTTGACAGTGCTCATGTTGACAGTGCCCACAGTGACAGTACTCATGGTGACAGTGCTCACAGTGACAGTGCCCTTGGTGATAGTACCCATGGTAATAGCGCTCAATGTGACAGTGCCCATGGTGATATTTCTCACAGTGACACTGCCCATGGTGATAGTGCTCACGGTGTTTGTGCTCATGGTGACAGTTCACATGGTGACACTGCCCCTGTTGAAAGTGCCCATGGTGACAGTGCTCATGTTGACACTGCCCATGGTGACAATGATCATGTTGACCATGCCCATGGTGACAGCGTCCATGGTGACATTGCCCATGGTGAGAGTGCTCATGGTGACAGTGTCCCTGGTGACAGTGCGCATGGTGACTGTGCCCTTAGTGACAGTTCCCATAGTGACAGTGCCCATGTTGAAAGTGCTCATGGCGACAGTGCTCATGGTGACACTGCCCATGGTGACTGTGCTGATGTTCACGGTGTACATGGTTGGAGTCCCCATGGTGAAATTCCTTATGGTGGCATTGCCCATGATGTTAGTGCTCATGGTGAATGTGTCCATGGTGACAATGCCTATGGTGACAGTGCCCATGATGACATTTCCCCGGGTGACAGTGCTCATACTGACAGTTCCCATGGTGACAGTGCCCATGGTGACAGTGCTAATGTTGACACTGCCCACGGTGACAGTGCTCATGGTGTCAGTGTCCTTGGTGATAGTACACATGGTAATAGTGCTCACGGTGACAGTGCCCACGGTGATATTGCTCATGGTGACACTGCCCATGGTGATAGTGCCAACGGTTACAGTTCTCATTGTGACAGTGCCCATGGTGACAGTGCTCATGGTGACAGTGCTCACAGTGACAGTGCCCATGGTGATATTGTTCACGGTGACACTGCCCAGGGTGATAGTGCTAACGGTGATAGTGCTCATGGTGATAGTTCCCATGGTTACAGTGCCCATGGTGACAGTGCTCATGGTGACAGTGCTCACGGTGATAGTGCTCACATTGACAGTGCCCTTGGTGATAGTGCTCACGGTGATAGTACCCACAGTGACAGTTCAAATGATGACAGTTCCCATGGTGACAGTGCCCATGATGACAGTGCTCATGGTGACAGTGTCCACGGTGAGAGTGCTCATGGTGACACTGCTCACGGTAACAGTGCCCTTGGTGATAGTACCCATGTTAATAGTGCTCACGGTGATAGAGCCCACGGTGACATTTCCCATGGTGACAGTGCTCACTTTAACAGTGTACACGATGACAGTGCCCATGGTGACAGTGTTTATGGTGATATTACTAACGGTGACACGGCCCATGTTCATAGTGCTCACGGTGATAGTGCTCATGGTGACAGTTACCATGGTGATAGGGCCCATGTTGAAAGTGCCCATGGTGACAGTGCTTATGGTGGCACTGCCCATGGTGAATGTGCTCATGCTGGCAGAGTACCTGGTTGGAGTTCCGATGGTAAAATTCCTCATGGTAGCACTGCCCATGATGATAGTGCTCATGGTGACAGTGTCCATGGTGACAGTGCCTATGGTGACAGTGCCCATTGTGATAGTGCTCATGGTGACAGTGCCCACTGTGACAGTGCTCATGGTGACAGTGCTCACGGTGACAGTGCCCTTGGTGATAGTGCTCATGGTGACAGTGCTCATGGGGACAGTGCTCACGATGACAGTGCCCTTGGTGATAGTACCCATGGTAATAGTGCTCACTGTGACAGTGCCCATGGTGATAGTGCTCATAGTGATAGTGCTCATGGTAATAGTGCTCATAGTGACACTGCCCATGGTGACACTGCCCATAGTGACATTTCCCATGGTCGCAGTGCTCATGGTGAGAGTTCCCATGGTGACAGTGCACATGGTGACAATTCCCATGGTGACACTGCTCATGGTGGCAGTGCTCACTGTGGCAGTGCCAATGGTTAAAGTGCTCGTGGTGGCAGTGTCCATGGTGGCAGTTCCCAAAGTGACAGTGCTCATGGTGACATTTCCCATGGTAACAGATTTCATGATGATAGTGTCCATGGTGACAGTGTGCATGGTGACAATGGCCTTGTTGAAAGTACCTATGGTGACAGTGCTCATGGTGACAGTGCCCACGGTGACTATGCTCATGGTGACAGTGCCCACGGTGACAGTGCTCATGGTGGCACTGCCCATGGTGACTGTGCTCATGATGGCGGTGTACATGGTTGGAGTTCCGATGGTGAAATTCCTCATGGTAGCCATGCCCATGATGATAGTGCTCACGGTGATAGTGCGCACAGTGACACTGCCCTTGGTGATAGTGCTCATGGTAATAGTGCTCACAGTGACAGTGCCCATGGTGATATTGTTCACGGTGACACTGCCCATGGTGATAGTGCTCACGGTGATAGTGCTCATGGTGATAGTTCCCATGGTGGCAGTGCCCATGGTGACAGTGCTCATGGTGACAGTGCGCACGGTGAAAATGCTCATGGTGACAGTGCTCACGGTGATAGTGCTCACATTGACAGTGCCCTTGGTGATAGTGCTCATGGTAATACTGCTCATGGTGATAGTGGTCATGGTGATAGTTCGTATGGTGACTGTGCCCATGTTGAAAGTCCCCATGGTGGCAGTGCTCATGGTGACACTCCCTGTGGTGACTATGCTCATGCTGGTGGTATACATGGTTGGAGTTCCCATGGTGAAATTCCTTATGGTGGCACTGCCCATGATGATATTGTCCATGGTGACAGTGTCCACGGTGACAGTGCCTGTGGTGACAGTGCTCATGGTGACAGTGCCAATGGTGACCGTGCTCATGGTGACAGTGCCAACAGTGACAGTGCTCATGGTGGCAGTGCCCTTGGTGATAGTACCCATGTTAATAGTGCTCACGGTGACAGTGCCCATGGTGATATTGCTCACGGTGACCCTGCCCATGTTGATAGTGCCCACGGTGATAGTGCTCAGGGTGAAAGACCCCATGGTTACAGTGCCCATGGTGACAGTGCTCATAGTGACATTGCCCATGGTGACAGTGCCCATAGTGATAGTGCCCATGGTGACATTTCCCATGGTCACAGTGCTCATGGTGACAGTGCACATGATGACAGTGCTCATGTTGACAGTGCCCACGGTGACAGTGCTCATGGTAACAGTGCTCACGGTGACAGTGCCCTTGGTGATATTTCTCATGGTGACACTGCCCATGGTGATAGTGCTCACGGTGATTGTGCTCATGGTGACAGTTCCCATGGTTACAGTGCCCATGGTGACAGTGCTCATGGTGACAGTGCCCACGGTGACAGTGCTAATGGTGACAGTGCTCATGGTGACAGTACACATGGTGACACTGCTCATGGTGACAGTGCTCACGGTGACAGTGACCTTGGTGATAGTACCCATGGTAATAGAGGTCACGGTGACTGTGCCCATGGTGATATTGCTCACAGTGACACTGCCCATGGTGATAGTGCTCACGGTGATAGTGCTCATGTTGACAGTTCCCATGGTGACAGTGCTCATGTTGACAGTGCCCACGGTGACTATGCTCATGATGAAAGTTCTCATGGTGATAGTGCTCATGGTGAGAGTGCTCATGGTGACAGTTCACATGGTAGACATGGCGAAGTTGAAAGTGCCCATGGTGACAGTGCTCATGATGACACTGCCCATGGTGACTGTGCTCATGTTGGCGGTGTACATGGTTGGAGTTCCGATGGTTAAATTCCTCACGGTAGCACTGCCCATGATGATAGTGCTCATGGTGACAGTGTCCACGGTGACAGTGCCTATGTTGACAGTGCCCATTGTGATAGTGCTCATGGTGATAGTGCCCACAGTGACAGTGCTCATGGTGACAGTTCCTATGGTGACTGTAACCATGGTGACAGTGCCCATGGTGAGAGTGCCCATGGTGACAGTGCCCATGGTGACATTTCCCATGGTGACAGTGCTGACGGTGAGAGTTCTCATGGTGAGAGTGCTCAGGTTGACATTGCACATGGTGACCGTTCCGATGGTGACAGTTCCCATGGTGATAGTGCTCATGGTGACAGTGCTCATGGTGACCGTGCACACGGTGACAATGCCCACAGTGACAATGCTCACGGTGATAGTGCTCTTGGCGATAGTGACCATTGTAATAGTGCTCACCGTGACAGTGCCCATGTTGATATTGCTCATGGTGACACTGCCCATGGTGATAGTGCTCACGGTGATAGCGCTCAGGGTGACACTGCCCTTGGTGATAGTGCTCATGGTGATAGTGCTCATGGTAATAGTGCTCATGGTGACACTGCCCATGGTGATAGTGCCAACGGTTACAGTTCTCATTGTGACAGTGCCCATGGTGACAGTGCTCATGGTGACAGTGCTCACAGTGACAGTGCCCATGGTGATATTGTTCACGGTGACACTGCCCAGGGTGATAGTGCTAACGGTGATAGTGCTCATGGTGATAGTTCCCATGGTTACAGTGCCCATGGTGACAGTGCTCATGGTGACAGTGCTCACGGTGATAGTGCTCACATTGACAGTGCCCTTGGTGATAGTGCTCACGGTGATAGTACCCACAGTGACAGTTCAAATGATGACAGTTCCCATGGTGACAGTGCCCATGATGACAGTGCTCATGGTGACAGTGTCCACGGTGAGAGTGCTCATGGTGACACTGCTCACGGTAACAGTGCCCTTGGTGATAGTACCCATGTTAATAGTGCTCACGGTGATAGAGCCCACGGTGACATTTCCCATGGTGACAGTGCTCACTTTAACAGTGTACACGATGACAGTGCCCACGGTGACAGTGTTTATGGTGATATTACTAACGGTGACACGGCCCATGTTCATAGTGCTCACGGTGATAGTGCTCATGGTGACAGTTACCATGGTGATAGGGCCCATGTTGAAAGTGCCCATGGTGACAGTGCTTATGGTGGCACTGCCCATGGTGAATGTGCTCATGCTGGCAGAGTACCTGGTTGGAGTTCCGATGGTAAAATTCCTCATGGTAGCACTCCCCATGATGTTAGTGCTCATGGTGACAGTGTCCAAGGTGACAGTGCCTATGGTGACAGTGCCCATTGTGATAGTGCTCATGGTGATAGTGCCCACAGTGACAGTGCTCATTGTGACCTTTCCTATGGTGACAGTGCCCATGATGACAGTGCTCATGGTGACAGTGCCCACTGTGATAGTGATCACGGTGAAAGTGCTCACGGTGACAGTGCCCTTGGTGATAGTGCTCATGGTGACAGTTCGCATTGTGACAGTTCCCAAGTTGAAAGTGCCCATGGTGACAGTACCCATGGTGACAGTGCCCATGGTGACACAGCCCATGGTGACTGTGCTAAAGCTGGCGGTGTATATGGTTGGAGTTCCCATGATGAAATTCCTCATGGTGGCACTCCCCATGATGATAGTGCTCATGGTGACAGTGCCCAGGGTGAAATTATCCATGGTGACAGTGCTCATGGTGAGAGTTCCTATGGTGACTGTGCTCATGTTGACAGTGCCCATGGTGATAGTGCCCACGGTGACACTGCGCAAGGTGATAGTGCTCAACGTGATAGTGCCCATGGTAATAGTGCTGATGGTGACACTGCCCATGTTGATATTGCTCACGGTGACACTGCCCATGGTGATAGTGCTCACGGTGATAGTGCTCACGGTGACAGTGCCCTTGGTGATATTGCTCATGGTGATACAGCTCATGGTGGAAGTTCGCATGGTGACACTGCCCCTGTTGAAATTGCCCATGGTGACAGTGCTCATGTTGACACTGCCCATGGTGACTGTGCTCACGATGGAGGTGTACATGGTTGGAGTTCCCATGGTACAACTGTTATGGTGGTACTGCCCATGATGATAGTGTTCATGGTGACAGTGTCCATGGTGACAGTGCCCATGGTGATAGTGCCTATTGTGAGAGTGCCCATGGTGACAGTTCCCATGGTGACCATTTCCATGGTGATAATGCTCATGTTGACAGTGCCAACCGTGACAATGCTCATGGTGAGAGTTCCCATGGTGAAAGTGATCATCTTGACAATGCCCATGGCGACCGTTCCCATGGTGACATTTCCCATGGTGATAGTACGCACCGTGATAGTGCCCATGGTGACAGTTCCCATGGATACAGTGTCCATGGTGACAGTGCTCATGGTTGCACTGCCCATGGTGACTGTGCTCATGCTGGTGGTGTACGTGGTCGGAACTCCGATGGTGAAATTCCTCATGGTAGCACTCCCCATGATGTTAGTGCTCATGGTGACAGTGTCCAAGGTGACAGTGCCTATGGTGACAGTGCCCATTGTGATAGTGCTCATGGTGATAGTGCCCACAGTGACAGTGCTCATTGTGACCGTTCCTATGGTAACAGTGCCCATGATGACAGTGCTCATGGTGACAGTGCCCACTGTGATAGTGCTCACGGTGAAAGTGCTCACGGTGACACTGCCCTTGGTGATAGTGCTCTTGGTGATAGTGCTCATGGTGACAGTTCGCATTGTGACAGTTCCCATGTTGAAAGTGCCCATGGTGACAGTACCCATGGTGACAGTGCGCATGGTGACAGTGCCCATGGTGATATTTCCCATGGTGACAGTGTTCATGGTGAGAGTTCCCATGGTGACATTGTTCATGTTGACATTGCCCATGGTGACCTTTCCCATGGTGACAGTTCCCATGGTGATAGTGCTCATGGTGACAGTGCTCCTGGTAACAGTGCACACGGTGACAATGCCCACGGTGACAGTGCTCACGGTGACAGTGCTCATGGTGATAGTGCCTACTGTAGTAGTGGTCACGGTGACAGTGCCCATGATGATAGTGCTCACGGTGACACTGCCCATGTTGATAGTGCTCACGATGATACTGCTCCTGGTGACAGTTCCCATGGTTACAGTGCCCATGGTGACAGTGCTCATGGTGAGAGTACTCACGGTGATAGTTCTCATGGTGACAGTGCCCGTGGTGATAGTGCCCATGGTGATAGTGCTCATGGTGATAGTGCTCATGGTGACAGTTCGCATGGTGACAGTGCCCACTTTGAAAGTGCCCATGGTGACAGTACCCATGGTGACTGTGCCCATGGTGACAGTGCCCATGGTGACAGTGCTCATTGTGAGAATTGCCATGGTGACAGTGCTAATGTTGACATTGCCCATGGTGACCGTTCCCATGGTGACAGTTCCCAAGGTGATAGTGCTCATGGTGACAGTGCTATTGGTGACAGTGCACTCGGTGAGAATGCCCACACTTACATTGCTCACGTTGATAGTGCTCATGGTGATAGTGCCAATTTTAATAGTGCTCATGGTGACCGTGCCCATGTTGATGTTGCTCAAGGTGACACTTCCCATGGTGATAGTGCTCACGGTGATAGTGCTAATGGTGACACTGCCCTTGGTGATAGTGCTCATGGTGATAGTGCTCATGGTAATAGTGCTCATGTTGACGCTGCCCATGGTGACAGTGCCCATGGTGACACTGCCCATAGTGACATTTCCCATGGTGACAGTGCTCATGGTGAGAGTTCCCATGGTGACAGTGCACATGTTGACAGTTCCAATGGTGACAGTGCTCACGGTGACAGTGCTCACTGTGGCAGTGCCAATGGTTACAGTGCTCATGGTGGCAGTGTCCATGGTGGCAGTTCCCAAGATGACAGTGCTCATGGTGACATTTCCCATGGTAACAGAACTCAGGATGACAGTGTCCATGGTGACAGTGCCCATGGTGAGAGTGGCCATGTTGAAATTGCCCATGGTGACAGTGCTCATGGTGACACTGCCCATGGTGACTGTGCTCATGCTGGCGTTGAACAAGGTTGAACAAGGTTGGAGTTCCCATGGTGAAAATCCTCATGGTGGCACTACCCATGATAATAGTGCTCATGGTGACAGTGTACATCGTGAGAGTGCCCATGGTAACAATGCTCATGGAGAAACTGCCCATGGTGACAGTGCCCAAGGTGATATTCCCATGGTGACAGTGCTCATTTTGACAGTGCACACGGTGACAGTGCCCACAGTGACAGTGCTCACGGTGATAGTGTTAATGGTAATATTGCTCATGGTGACACTGCCCATGGTTATAGTGCTCACGGTGATAGTGCTCATGGTGACAGTTCCCAAGGTGACAGTGCCCACGGTGATAGTGCTCATGGTGACATTGCCCACGGTGACAGTGCTCATGGTGAGAGTTTGCATGGTGACAGTGCCCATGGTTACAGTGCTCATGGTCACACAACCCATGGTGACTGTGCTAAAGCTGGCGGTGTACATGGTTGGAGTTCCCATGGTGAAATTCCTCATGGTGGCACTGCCCATGATGATAGTGTTCATGGTGACAGTGTCCATGGTGACAGTGCCCATTGTGATAGTGCTCACGGTGATAGTGCCCTCAGTGGCAGTTCTAATGGTGACAATTCCATGGTGACAGTGCCCATGATGACCGTGCTCATGGTGACAGTGCCCACGGTGACATTTCTCATGGTGACAGTGCTCACGGTGACAGTGCCCTTGGTGATAGTACCCATGGTAATAGTGGTCACGGTGACATGGCCCATGGTGATATTGCTCACGGTGATGCTACCCATGGTGATAGTGCTCACGGTGACATTCCCATGGTTACAGTGCCCATGGTGATATTGCTCACGGTGACACTGCCCATGATGACAGTGCTCATGGTGACAATGCCCATTCTGACAATGCTCATAGTGACAGTGCTCACGGTGACAGTGCCCTTGATGATAGTACTCATGGTAATAGTGCTCATGGTGACAGTTCCCATGGTGACAGTGCTCACTGTGGCAGTGCCAATGGTTACAGTGCTCATGGTGGCAGTGTCCATGGTGGCAGTTCCCAAGATGACAGTGCTCATGGTGACATTTCCCATGGTAACAGAGCTCATGATGACAGTGTCCATGGTGACAGTGCCCATGGTGACAGTGGCCATGTTGAAAGTGCCCATGGTGACACTGCTCATGGTGACAGTGCCCATGATGACTATGCTCATGCTGGCTGTGTACATGCTTGGAGATCCCATGGTGAAATTCCTCATGGTGGCACTGCCCATGATGATAGTGCTCATGGTGACAGTGTCCATGGTGACATTGCCTATGGTGACAGTTCCCATTGTGATAGTGCTCACGGTGATAGGGCCCACAGGGACAGTTCTAATGGTGACAGTTCCAATGGTGACAGTGCCCATGATGATAGTGCTTATGGTGACAGTGCCCACGGTGACAGTGCTCATGGTGACATTGCTCATGGTGACAGTGCCATTGGTGATAGTACCCATGGTAAAAGTGCTCATGGTGACATTGCCCATGGTGATATTGCTCACGGTGACACCGCCCATGGTGACAGTGCTCACGGTGATAGTGCTCAAGGTGACAGTTCGCATGGTGACAGGGCCCATGTTGAAAGTGCCCATGGTGACACTGCTCATGGTGGCACTGCCCATGGTGACTGTGCTCATGCTGGCGGTGTACATGGTTGGAGTTCCGATGGTGAAATTCCTCATGGTAGCACTGCCCATGATGATAGTGCTCACGGTGAAAGTGTCCATGGTGACAGTGCCTATGGTGACAGTGCCCATTGTGATAGTGCTCATGGTGATAGTGCCCAAAGTGACAGTGCTCATTGTGACAGTTCCTATGGTGACAGTGCCCATGATGATAGTGCTCATGGTAAAAGTTCCCACTGTGATAGTGCTCACGGTGAAAGTGCTCACGGTGACAGTGCCCTTGGTGATAGTGCTCTTGGTGATAGTGCTCATGGTAATAGTGCACATGGTGACACTGCCCATGGTGACAGTGCCCATGGTGACACTGCCCATAGTAACATTTCCCATGGTGACAGTGCTCATGTTGACAGTGCCCATGGTGACAGTGACCATGGTGAGTGTGCCCATGGTGACAGTGCCCATGGTGACAGTGTCCATGGTGACAGTGCTCACCTTGACAGTGCCCTTGGTGATAGTACCCATGTTAATATTGCTCACGGTTACAGTGCCCATGGTGATAGTGCTCATGGTGATAGTGCTCATGGTGACAGTTACCTTGGTGATAGTGCTCATGGTGATAGTGCTCATGGTGATAGTTCGCATGGTGACAGTGCCCATGTGGAAAGTCTCCATGAAGGCAGTGCTCATGGTGACACTGCCCATGGTGACTGTGCCCTTGCTGGCGGTGTACATGTTTGGAGTTCCCATGGTGAAATTCCTTATGGTGGCACTGCCCATGATGATAGTGTTCATCGTGACAATGTCCATGGTGACAGTGCCTATGGTGACAGTGCCCATTGTGATAGTGCTCACGGTGATAGTGCCCTCAGTGTCAGTTCTAATGGTGACAGTTCCCATGGTGATAGAGCCCATGATGACAGTGCTCATGGTGACAGTGCCCACGGTAACATTGCTCATGGTGACAGTGCTCACGGTGACAGTAACCTTGGTGATAGTACCCATGGTAATAGAGGTCACGGTGACAGTGCCCATTTTGATATTGCTCGCGGTGACACTGCCCATGGTGATAGTGCTCACGGTGATAGTGCTCAGGGTGACAGTTCCCATGGTTACATTGCCCATGGTGACAGTGCTCATGGTGACAGTGCCCGTGGTGACTATGCTCATGGTGACATTGCTCACAGAGATACTGCTCATGGTGACAGTTCGCATGGCGACAGGGCCCATGTTAAAAGTGCCCATGGTGACAGTGCTCATGGTGGCACTGCCCATGGTGACTGTGCTCATGCTGGTGGTGTACATGGTTGGAGTTCCCATGGTGAAATTCCTTATTGTGGCAATGCCCATGATGATAGTGCTCATGGTGACAGTGCCCAAGGTGACAGTGCCCATGGTGACATTTCCCATCTTGACAGTGCGCATGGTGAGAGTTCCCATGGTGACAATGCTCATGTTGAAAATACCCAAGGTGACAGTGCTCATGGTGACAGTGTCCACGGTGACAATTCTCATGGTGACAGTGCTCACAGTGATAGTGCTCCTGGTGACAGTGCTCCCGCTGACAGTTCCCTTGGTGATAGTGCTCATGGTAATACTGCTGATGGTGATAGTGCTCATGGTGACGGTTCGCATGGTGAGACTGCCCATGTTGAAAGTGCCCATGGTTGCAGTGATCATGTTGACACTGCCCATTGTGACTGTGCTCATGCTGGCGGTGTACATAGTTGGAGTTCCCATGGTGAAATTCCTTATGGTGGCACTGCCCATGATGATAGTGCTCATGGTGACAGTGTCCATGGTGACATTGCCTATGGTGACAGTTCCCATTGTGATAGTGCTCACGGTGATAGGGCCCACAGGGACAGTTCTAATGGTGACAGTTCCAATGGTGACAGTGCCCATGATGATAGTGCTTATGGTGACAGTGCCCACGGTGACAGTGCTCATGGTGACATTGCTCATGGTGACAGTGCCATTGGTGATAGTACCCATGGTAAAAGTGCTCATGGTGACATTGCCCATGGTGATATTGCTCACGGTGACACCGCCCATGGTGATAGTGCTCAAGGTGATAGTGCTCATGGTGACGGTTCCCATGGTTACAGTGCCCATGGTGACAGTGCTCATGCTGACAGTGCTCACGGTGACTATGCTCATGGTGACAGTGCTCACGGTGATAGTGCTCAAGGTGACAGTTCGCATGGTGACAGGGCCCATGTTGAAAGTGCCCATGGTGACACTGCTCATGGTGGCACTGCCCATGGTGACTGTGCTCATGCTGGCGGTGTACATGGTTGGAGTTCCGATGGTGAAATTCCTCATGGTAGCACTGCCCATGATGATAGTGCTCACGGTGAAAGTGTCCATGGTGACAGTGCCTATGGTGACAGTGCCCATTGTGATAGTGCTCATGGTGATAGTGCCCAAAGTGACAGTGCTCATTGTGACAGTTCCTATGGTGACAGTGCCCATGATGATAGTGCTCATGGTAAAAGTTCCCACTGTGATAGTGCTCACGGTGAAAGTGCTCACGGTGACAGTGCCCTTGGTGATAGTGCTCTTGGTGATAGTGCTCATGGTAATAGTGCACATGGTGACACTGCCCATGGTGACAGTGCCCATGGTGACACTGCCCATAGTAACATTTCCCATGGTGACAGTGCTCATGTTGACAGTGCCCATGGTGACAGTGACCATGGTGAGTGTGCCCATGGTGACAGTGCCCATGGTGACAGTGTCCATGGTGACAGTGCTCACCTTGACAGTGCCCTTGGTGATAGTACCCATGTTAATATTGCTCACGGTTACAGTGCCCATGGTGATAGTGCTCATGGTGATAGTGCTCATGGTGACAGTTACCTTGGTGATAGTGCTCATGGTGATAGTGCTCATGGTGATAGTTCGCATGGTGACAGTGCCCATGTGGAAAGTCTCCATGAAGGCAGTGCTCATGGTGACACTGCCCATGGTGACTGTGCCCTTGCTGGCGGTGTACATGTTTGGAGTTCCCATGGTGAAATTCCTTATGGTGGCACTGCCCATGATGATAGTGTTCATCGTGACAATGTCCATGGTGACAGTGCCTATGGTGACAGTGCCCATTGTGATAGTGCTCACGGTGATAGTGCCCTCAGTGTCAGTTCTAATGGTGACAGTTCCCATGGTGATAGAGCCCATGATGACAGTGCTCATGGTGACAGTGCCCACGGTAACATTGCTCATGGTGACAGTGCTCACGGTGACAGTAACCTTGGTGATAGTACCCATGGTAATAGAGGTCACGGTGACAGTGCCCATTTTGATATTGCTCACGGTGACACTGCCCATGGTGATAGTGCTCACGGTGATAGTGCTCAGGGTGACAGTTCCCATGGTTACATTGCCCATGGTGACAGTGCTCATGGTGACAGTGCCCGTGGTGACTATGCTCATGGTGACATTGCTCACAGAGATACTGCTCATGGTGACAGTTCGCATGGCGACAGGGCCCATGTTAAAAGTGCCCATGGTGACAGTGCTCATGGTGGCACTGCCCATGGTGACTCTGCTCATGCTGGCAGTGTACATGGTTGGAGTTCCCATGGGGAAATTCCTTATGGTGGCAATGCCCATGATGATAGTGCTCATGGTGACAGTGCTCATGGTGACAGTGTACATGGTGACAATCCACACGGTGACAGTGCTCACGGTGATAGTTCTCATGGCGATAGTGCCCATTGTAATAGTGCTCACGGTGACACTGCCCATGGTGACAGTGCTCACGGGGATAGTGCGCACAGTGACACTGCCCTTGGTGATAGTGCTCTTGGTGATAGTGCTCATGGTAATAGTGCTCATGGTGACACTGCCCGTGGTGACAGTGCCCATGGTGACACTGCCCATAGTGACATTTCCCATGGTGACAGTGCTGATGGTGAGAGTTCCCATGGTGACAGTGCACATGGTGACAGTGCTCACGGTCACAGTGCTCACTGTGGCAGTCCCAATGGTTACAGTTCTCATGGTGGCAGTGTCCATGGTGGCAGTTCCCAAGATGACAGTGCTCATGGTGACATTTCCCATGGTAACAGAGCTCATGATAACAATGTCCATGGTGACAGTGCCCATGGTGACAGTGGCCATGTTGAAAGTGCCCATGGTGACACTGCTCACCGTGAGAGTGCCCATGGTGACTATGCTAATGCTGGCGGTGTACATCGTTGGAGTTCCCATGGTGAAATTCCTCATGGTGGCACTGCCCATGGTGACAATGTCCATCGTGAGAGTGCCCATGGTGACAGTGCTCATGGTGACAGTGCACACGGTGACAGTGCTCATGTTGACAGTGCACACGGTGACAGTGCCCACCGTGACAGTGTTCATGGTGATATTGCTCATGGTGACACAGCCCATGGTTATAGTGCTCACGCTGATAGTGCTCATGGTGACAGTTCCCATGGTGACGATGCCCACGGTGACAGTGCTCATGGTGACATTGCCCACGGTGACGGTGCTCATGGTGACAGTGCTCATGGTGAAAGTGCTCATGGTGACACAGCCCATGGTGACTGTGCTAAAGCTGGCGGTGTATATGGTTGGAGTTCCCATGGTGAAATTCCTCATGGTGGCACTGCCCATGATGAGAGTGTTCATGGTGACATTTCACATGGTGACAGTGCTCATGGTGAGAGTTCCTATGGTGACATTGCTCATGTTGACAGTGCTCATGTTGACAGTGCCCACAGTGACAGTACTCATGGTGACAGTGCTCACAGTGACAGTGCCCTTGGTGATAGTACCCATGGTAATAGCGCTCAATGTGACAGTGCCCATGGTGATATTTCTCACGGTGACACTGCCCATGGTGATAGTGCTCACGGTGTTTGTGCTCATGGTGACAGTTCACATGGTGACACTGCCCCTGTTGAAAGTGCCCATGGTGACAGTGCTCATGTTGACACTGCCCATGGTGACAATGATCATGTTGACCATGCCCATGGTGACAGCGTCCATGGTGACATTGCCCATGGTGAGAGTGCTCATGGTGACAGTGTCCCTGGTGACAGTGCGCATGGTGACTGTGCCCTTAGTGACAGTTCCCATAGTGACAGTGCCCATGTTGAAAGTGCTCATGGCGACAGTGCTCATGGTGACACTGCCCATGGTGACTGTGCTGATGTTCACGGTGTACATGGTTGGAGTCCCCATGGTGAAATTCCTTATGGTGGCATTGCCCATGATGTTAGTGCTCATGGTGAATGTGTCCATGGTGACAATGCCTATGGTGACAGTGCCCATGATGACATTTCCCCGGGTGACAGTGCTCATACTGACAGTTCCCATGGTGACAGTGCCCATGGTGACAGTGCTAATGTTGACACTGCCCACGGTGACAGTGCTCATGGTGTCAGTGTCCTTGGTGATAGTACACATGGTAATAGTGCTCACAGTGACAGTGCCCACGGTGATATTGCTCATGGTGACACTGCCCATGGTGATAGTGCCAACGGTTACAGTTCTCATTGTGACAGTGCCCATGGTGACAGTGCTCATGGTGACAGTGCTCACAGTGACAGTGCCCATGGTGATATTGTTCACGGTGACACTGCCCAGGGTGATAGTGCTAACGGTGATAGTGCTCATGGTGATAGTTCCCATGGTTACAGTGCCCATGGTGACAGTGCTCATGGTGACAGTGCTCACGGTGATAGTGCTCACATTGACAGTGCCCTTGGTGATAGTGCTCACGGTGATAGTACCCACAGTGACAGTTCAAATGATGACAGTTCCCATGGTGACAGTGCCCATGATGACAGTGCTCATGGTGACAGTGTCCACGGTGAGAGTGCTCATGGTGACACTGCTCACGGTAACAGTGCCCTTGGTGATAGTACCCATGTTAATAGTGCTCACGGTGATAGAGCCCACGGTGACATTTCCCATGGTGACAGTGCTCACTTTAACAGTGTACACGATGACAGTGCCCACGGTGACAGTGTTTATGGTGATATTACTAACGGTGACACGGCCCATGTTCATAGTGCTCACGGTGATAGTGCTCATGGTGACAGTTACCATGGTGATAGGGCCCATGTTGAAAGTGCCCATGGTGACAGTGCTTATGGTGGCACTGCCCATGGTGAATGTGCTCATGCTGGCAGAGTACCTGGTTGGAGTTCCGATGGTAAAATTCCTCATGGTAGCACTCCCCATGATGTTAGTGCTCATGGTGACAGTGTCCAAGGTGACAGTGCCTATGGTGACAGTGCCCATTGTGATAGTGCTCATGGTGATAGTGCCCACAGTGACAGTGCTCATTGTGACCTTTCCTATGGTGACAGTGCCCATGATGACAGTGCTCATGGTGACAGTGCCCACTGTGATAGTGATCACGGTGAAAGTGCTCACGGTGACAGTGCCCTTGGTGATAGTGCTCATGGTGACAGTTCGCATTGTGACAGTTCCCAAGTTGAAAGTGCCCATGGTGACAGTACCCATGGTGACAGTGCCCATGGTGACACAGCCCATGGTGACTGTGCTAAAGCTGGCGGTGTATATGGTTGGAGTTCCCATGATGAAATTCCTCATGGTGGCACTCCCCATGATGATAGTGCTCATGGTGACAGTGCCCAGGGTGAAATTATCCATGGTGACAGTGCTCATGGTGAGAGTTCCTATGGTGACTGTGCTCATGTTGACAGTGCCCATGGTGATAGTGCCCACGGTGACACTGCGCAAGGTGATAGTGCTCAACGTGATAGTGCCCATGGTAATAGTGCTGATGGTGACACTGCCCATGTTGATATTGCTCACGGTGACACTGCCCATGGTGATAGTGCTCACGGTGATAGTGCTCACGGTGACAGTGCCCTTGGTGATATTGCTCATGGTGATACAGCTCATGGTGGAAGTTCGCATGGTGACACTGCCCCTGTTGAAATTGCCCATGGTGACAGTGCTCATGTTGACACTGCCCATGGTGACTGTGCTCACGATGGAGGTGTACATGGTTGGAGTTCCCATGGTACAACTGTTATGGTGGTACTGCCCATGATGATAGTGTTCATGGTGACAGTGTCCATGGTGACAGTGCCCATGGTGATAGTGCCTATTGTGAGAGTGCCCATGGTGACAGTTCCCATGGTGACCATTTCCATGGTGATAATGCTCATGTTGACAGTGCCAACCGTGACAATGCTCATGGTGAGAGTTCCCATGGTGAAAGTGATCATCTTGACAATGCCCATGGCGACCGTTCCCATGGTGACATTTCCCATGGTGATAGTACGCACCGTGATAGTGCCCATGGTGACAGTTCCCATGGATACAGTGTCCATGGTGACAGTGCTCATGGTTGCACTGCCCATGGTGACTGTGCTCATGCTGGTGGTGTACGTGGTCGGAACTCCGATGGTGAAATTCCTCATGGTAGCACTCCCCATGATGTTAGTGCTCATGGTGACAGTGTCCAAGGTGACAGTGCCTATGGTGACAGTGCCCATTGTGATAGTGCTCACGGTGATACTGCTCACAGTGACAGTGCTCATTGTGACCGTTCCTATGGTGACAGTGCCCATGATGACAGTGCTCATGGTGACAGTGCCCACTGTGATAGTGCTCACGGTGAAAGTGCTCACGGTGACACTGCCCTTGGTGATAGTGCTCTTGGTGATAGTGCTCATGGTGACAGTTCGCATTGTGACAGTTCCCATGTTGAAAGTGCCCATGGTGACAGTACCCATGGTGACAGTGCGCATGGTGACAGTGCCCATGGTGATATTTCCCATGGTGACATTGTTCATGTTGACATTGCCCATGGTGACCTTTCCCATGGTGACAGTTCCCATGGTGATAGTGCTCATGGTGACAGTGCTCCTGGTAACAGTGCACACGGTGACAATGCCCACGGTGACAGTGCTCACGGTGACAGTGCTCATGGTGATAGTGCCTACTGTAGTAGTGGTCACGGTGACAGTGCCCATGATGATAGTGCTCACGGTGACACTGCCCATGTTGATAGTGCTCACGATGATACTGCTCCTGGTGACAGTTCCCATGGTTACAGTGCCCATGGTGACAGTGCTCATGGTGAGAGTACTCACGGTGATAGTTCTCATGGTGACAGTGCCCGTGGTGATAGTGCCCATGGTGATAGTGCTCATGGTGATAGTGCTCATGGTGACAGTTCGCATGGTGACAGTGCCCACTTTGAAAGTGCCCATGGTGACAGTACCCATGGTGACTGTGCCCATGGTGACAGTGTCCATGGTGACAGTGCTCATTGTGAGAATTGCCATGGTGACAGTGCTAATGTTGACATTGCCCATGGTGACCGTTCCCATGGTGACAGTTCCCAAGGTGATAGTGCTCATGGTGACAGTGCTATTGGTGACAGTGCACTCGGTGAGAATGCCCACACTTACATTGCTCACGTTGTTAGTGCTCATGGTGATAGTGCCAATTTTAATAGTGCTCATGGTGACCGTGCCCATGTTGATGTTGCTCAAGGTGACACTTCCCATGGTGATAGTGCTCACGGTGATAGTGCTAATGGTGACACTGCCCTTGGTGATAGTGCTCATGGTGATAGTGCTCATGGTAATAGTGCTCATGTTGACGCTGCCCATGGTGACAGTGCCCATGGTGACACTGCCCATAGTGACATTTCCCATGGTGACAGTGCTCATGGTGAGAGTTCCCATGGTGACAGTGCACATGTTGACAGTTCCAATGGTGACAGTGCTCACGGTGACAGTGCTCACTGTGGCAGTGCCAATGGTTACAGTGCTCATGGTGGCAGTGTCCATGGTGGCAGTTCCCAAGATGACAGTGCTCATGGTGACATTTCCCATGGTAACAGAACTCAGGATGACAGTGTCCATGGTGACAGTGCCCATGGTGAGAGTGGCCATGTTGAAATTGCCCATGGTGACAGTGCTCATGGTGACACTGCCCATGGTGACTGTGCTCATGCTGGCGTTGAACAAGGTTGAACAAGGTTGGAGTTCCCATGGTGAAAATCCTCATGGTGGCACTACCCATGATAATAGTGCTCATGGTGACAGTGTACATCGTGAGAGTGCCCATGGTAACAATGCTCATGGAGAAACTGCCCATGGTGACAGTGCCCAAGGTGATATTCCCATGGTGACAGTGCTCATTTTGACAGTGCACACGGTGACAGTGCCCACAGTGACAGTGCTCACGGTGATAGTGTTAATGGTAATATTGCTCATGGTGACACTGCCCATGGTTATAGTGCTCACGGTGATAGTGCTCATGGTGACAGTTCCCAAGGTGACAGTGCCCACGGTGATAGTGCTCATGGTGACATTGCCCACGGTGACAGTGCTCATGGTGAGAGTTTGCATGGTGACAGTGCCCATGGTTACAGTGCTCATGGTCACACAACCCATGGTGACTGTGCTAAAGCTGGCGGTGTACATGGTTGGAGTTCCCATGGTGAAATTCCTCATGGTGGCACTGCCCATGATGATAGTGTTCATGGTGACAGTGTCCATGGTGACAGTGCCCATTGTGATAGTGCTCACGGTGATAGTGCCCTCAGTGACAGTTCTAATGGTGACAATTCCATGGTGACAGTGCCCATGATGACCGTGCTCATGGTGACAGTGCCCACGGTGACATTTCTCATGGTGACAGTGCTCACGGTGACAGTGCCCTTGGTGATAGTACCCATGGTAATAGTGGTCACGGTGACATGGCCCATGGTGATATTGCTCACGGTGATGCTACCCATGGTGATAGTGCTCACGGTGACATTCCCATGGTTACAGTGCCCATGGTGATATTGCTCACGGTGACACTGCCCATGATGACAGTGCTCATGGTGACAATGCCCATTCTGACAATGCTCATAGTGACAGTGCTCACGGTGACAGTGCCCTTGATGATAGTACTCATGGTAATAGTGCTCATGGTGACAGTTCCCATGGTGACAGTGCTCACTGTGGCAGTGCCAATGGTTACAGTGCTCATGGTGGCAGTGTCCATGGTGGCAGTTCCCAAGATGACAGTGCTCATGGTGACATTTCCCATGGTAACAGAGCTCATGATGACAGTGTCCATGGTGACAGTGCCCATGGTGACAGTGGCCATGTTGAAAGTGCCCATGGTGACACTGCTCATGGTGACAGTGCCCATGATGACTATGCTCATGCTGGCTGTGTACATGCTTGGAGATCCCATGGTGAAATTCCTCATGGTGGCACTGCCCATGATGATAGTGCTCATGGTGACAGTGTCCATGGTGACATTGCCTATGGTGACAGTTCCCATTGTGATAGTGCTCACGGTGATAGGGCCCACAGGGACAGTTCTAATGGTGACAGTTCCAATGGTGACAGTGCCCATGATGATAGTGCTTATGGTGACAGTGCCCACGGTGACAGTGCTCATGGTGACATTGCTCATGGTGACAGTGCCATTGGTGATAGTACCCATGGTAAAAGTGCTCATGGTGACATTGCCCATGGTGATATTGCTCACGGTGACACCGCCCATGGTGATAGTGCTCAAGGTGATAGTGCTCATGGTGACGGTTCCCATGGTTACAGTGCCCATGGTGACAGTGCTCATGCTGACAGTGCTCACGGTGACTATGCTCATGGTGACAGTGCTCACGGTGATAGTGCTCAAGGTGACAGTTCGCATGGTGACAGGGCCCATGTTGAAAGTGCCCATGGTGACACTGCTCATGGTGGCACTGCCCATGGTGACTGTGCTCATGCTGGCGGTGTACATGGTTGGAGTTCCGATGGTGAAATTCCTCATGGTAGCACTGCCCATGATGATAGTGCTCACGGTGAAAGTGTCCATGGTGACAGTGCCTATGGTGACAGTGCCCATTGTGATAGTGCTCATGGTGATAGTGCCCAAAGTGACAGTGCTCATTGTGACAGTTCCTATGGTGACAGTGCCCATGATGATAGTGCTCATGGTAAAAGTTCCCACTGTGATAGTGCTCACGGTGAAAGTGCTCACGGTGACAGTGCCCTTGGTGATAGTGCTCTTGGTGATAGTGCTCATGGTAATAGTGCACATGGTGACACTGCCCATGGTGACAGTGCCCATGGTGACACTGCCCATAGTAACATTTCCCATGGTGACAGTGCTCATGTTGACAGTGCCCATGGTGACAGTGACCATGGTGAGTGTGCCCATGGTGACAGTGCCCATGGTGACAGTGTCCATGGTGACAGTGCTCACCTTGACAGTGCCCTTGGTGATAGTACCCATGTTAATATTGCTCACGGTTACAGTGCCCATGGTGATAGTGCTCATGGTGATAGTGCTCATGGTGACAGTTACCTTGGTGATAGTGCTCATGGTGATAGTGCTCATGGTGATAGTTCGCATGGTGACAGTGCCCATGTGGAAAGTCTCCATGAAGGCAGTGCTCATGGTGACACTGCCCATGGTGACTGTGCCCTTGCTGGCGGTGTACATGTTTGGAGTTCCCATGGTGAAATTCCTTATGGTGGCACTGCCCATGATGATAGTGTTCATCGTGACAATGTCCATGGTGACAGTGCCTATGGTGACAGTGCCCATTGTGATAGTGCTCACGGTGATAGTGCCCTCAGTGTCAGTTCTAATGGTGACAGTTCCCATGGTGATAGAGCCCATGATGACAGTGCTCATGGTGACAGTGCCCACGGTAACATTGCTCATGGTGACAGTGCTCACGGTGACAGTAACCTTGGTGATAGTACCCATGGTAATAGAGGTCACGGTGACAGTGCCCATTTTGATATTGCTCACGGTGACACTGCCCATGGTGATAGTGCTCACGGTGATAGTGCTCAGGGTGACAGTTCCCATGGTTACATTGCCCATGGTGACAGTGCTCATGGTGACAGTGCCCGTGGTGACTATGCTCATGGTGACATTGCTCACAGAGATACTGCTCATGGTGACAGTTCGCATGGCGACAGGGCCCATGTTAAAAGTGCCCATGGTGACAGTGCTCATGGTGGCACTGCCCATGGTGACTCTGCTCATGCTGGCAGTGTACATGGTTGGAGTTCCCATGGGGAAATTCCTTATGGTGGCAATGCCCATGATGATAGTGCTCATGGTGACAGTGCTCATGGTGACAGTGTACATGGTGACAATCCACACGGTGACAGTGCTCACGGTGATAGTTCTCATGGCGATAGTGCCCATTGTAATAGTGCTCACGGTGACACTGCCCATGGTGATAGTGCTCACGGGGATAGTGCGCACAGTGACACTGCCCTTGGTGATAGTGCTCTTGGTGATAGTGCTCATGGTAATAGTGCTCATGGTGACACTGCCCGTGGTGACAGTGCCCATGGTGACACTGCCCATAGTGACATTTCCCATGGTGACAGTGCTGATGGTGAGAGTTCCCATGGTGACAGTGCACATGGTGACAGTGCTCACGGTCACAGTGCTCACTGTGGCAGTCCCAATGGTTACAGTTCTCATGGTGGCAGTGTCCATGGTGGCAGTTCCCAAGATGACAGTGCTCATGGTGACATTTCCCATGGTAACAGAGCTCATGATAACAATGTCCATGGTGACAGTGCCCATGGTGACAGTGGCCATGTTGAAAGTGCCCATGGTGACACTGCTCACCGTGAGAGTGCCCATGGTGACTATGCTAATGCTGGCGGTGTACATCGTTGGAGTTCCCATGGTGAAATTCCTCATGGTGGCACTGCCCATGGTGACAATGTCCATCGTGAGAGTGCCCATGGTGACAGTGCTCATGGTGACAGTGCACACGGTGACAGTGCTCATGTTGACAGTGCACACGGTGACAGTGCCCACCGTGACAGTGTTCATGGTGATATTGCTCATGGTGACACAGCCCATGGTTATAGTGCTCACGCTGATAGTGCTCATGGTGACAGTTCCCATGGTGACGATGCCCACGGTGACAGTGCTCATGGTGACATTGCCCACGGTGACGGTGCTCATGGTGACAGTGCTCATGGTGAAAGTGCTCATGGTGACACAGCCCATGGTGACTGTGCTAAAGCTGGCGGTGTATATGGTTGGAGTTCCCATGGTGAAATTCCTCATGGTGGCACTGCCCATGATGAGAGTGTTCATGGTGACATTTCACATGGTGACAGTGCTCATGGTGAGAGTTCCTATGGTGACATTGCTCATGTTGACAGTGCTCATGTTGACAGTGCCCACAGTGACAGTACTCATGGTGACAGTGCTCACAGTGACAGTGCCCTTGGTGATAGTACCCATGGTAATAGCGCTCAATGTGACAGTGCCCATGGTGATATTTCTCACAGTGACACTGCCCATGGTGATAGTGCTCACGGTGTTTGTGCTCATGGTGACAGTTCACATGGTGACACTGCCCCTGTTGAAAGTGCCCATGGTGACAGTGCTCATGTTGACACTGCCCATGGTGACAATGATCATGTTGACCATGCCCATGGTGACAGCGTCCATGGTGACATTGCCCATGGTGAGAGTGCTCATGGTGACAGTGTCCCTGGTGACAGTGCGCATGGTGACTGTGCCCTTAGTGACAGTTCCCATAGTGACAGTGCCCATGTTGAAAGTGCTCATGGCGACAGTGCTCATGGTGACACTGCCCATGGTGACTGTGCTGATGTTCACGGTGTACATGGTTGGAGTCCCCATGGTGAAATTCCTTATGGTGGCATTGCCCATGATGTTAGTGCTCATGGTGAATGTGTCCATGGTGACAATGCCTATGGTGACAGTGCCCATGATGACATTTCCCCGGGTGACAGTGCTCATACTGACAGTTCCCATGGTGACAGTGCCCATGGTGACAGTGCTAATGTTGACACTGCCCACGGTGACAGTGCTCATGGTGTCAGTGTCCTTGGTGATAGTACACATGGTAATAGTGCTCACGGTGACAGTGCCCACGGTGATATTGCTCATGGTGACACTGCCCATGGTGATAGTGCCAACGGTTACAGTTCTCATTGTGACAGTGCCCATGGTGACAGTGCTCATGGTGACAGTGCTCACAGTGACAGTGCCCATGGTGATATTGTTCACGGTGACACTGCCCAGGGTGATAGTGCTAACGGTGATAGTGCTCATGGTGATAGTTCCCATGGTTACAGTGCCCATGGTGACAGTGCTCATGGTGACAGTGCTCACGGTGATAGTGCTCACATTGACAGTGCCCTTGGTGATAGTGCTCACGGTGATAGTACCCACAGTGACAGTTCAAATGATGACAGTTCCCATGGTGACAGTGCCCATGATGACAGTGCTCATGGTGACAGTGTCCACGGTGAGAGTGCTCATGGTGACACTGCTCACGGTAACAGTGCCCTTGGTGATAGTACCCATGTTAATAGTGCTCACGGTGATAGAGCCCACGGTGACATTTCCCATGGTGACAGTGCTCACTTTAACAGTGTACACGATGAAAGTGCCCACGGTGACAGTGTTTATGGTGATATTACTAACGGTGACACGGCCCATGTTCATAGTGCTCACGGTGATAGTGCTCATGGTGACAGTTACCATGGTGATAGGGCCCATGTTGAAAGTGCCCATGGTGACAGTGCTTATGGTGGCACTGCCCATGGTGAATGTGCTCATGCTGGCAGAGTACCTGGTTGGAGTTCCGATGGTAAAATTCCTCATGGTAGCACTGCCCATGATGATAGTGCTCATGGTGACAGTGTCCATGGTGACAGTGCCTATGGTGACAGTGCCCATTGTGATAGTGCTCATGGTGACAGTGCCCACTGTGACTGTGCTCATGGTGACAGTGCTCACGGTGACAGTGCCCTTGGTGATAGTGCTCATGGTGACAGTGCTCATGGGGACAGTGCTCACGATGACAGTGCCCTTGGTGATAGTACCCATGGTAATAGTGCTCACTGTGACAGTGCCCATGGTGATAGTGCTCATAGTGATAGTGCTCATGGTAATAGTGCTCATAGTGACACTGCCCATGGTGACACTGCCCATAGTGACATTTCCCATGGTCGCAGTGCTCATGGTGAGAGTTCCCATGGTGACAGTGCACATGGTGACAATTCCCATGGTGACACTGCTCATGGTGGCAGTGCTCACTGTGGCAGTGCCAATGGTTAAAGTGCTCGTGGTGGCAGTGTCCATGGTGGCAGTTCCCAAAGTGACAGTGCTCATGGTGACATTTCCCATGGTAACAGATTTCATGATGATAGTGTCCATGGTGACAGTGTGCATGGTGACAATGGCCTTGTTGAAAGTACCTATGGTGACAGTGCTCATGGTGACAGTGCCCACGGTGACTATGCTCATGGTGACAGTGCCCACGGTGACAGTGCTCATGGTGGCACTGCCCATGGTGACTGTGCTCATGATGGCGGTGTACATGGTTGGAGTTCCGATGGTGAAATTCCTCATGGTAGCCATGCCCATGATGATAGTGCTCACGGTGATAGTGCGCACAGTGACACTGCCCTTGGTGATAGTGCTCATGGTAATAGTGCTCACAGTGACAGTGCCCATGGTGATATTGTTCACGGTGACACTGCCCATGGTGATAGTGCTCACGGTGATAGTGCTCATGGTGATAGTTCCCATGGTGGCAGTGCCCATGGTGACAGTGCTCATGGTGACAGTGCGCACGGTGAAAATGCTCATGGTGACAGTGCTCACGGTGATAGTGCTCACATTGACAGTGCCCTTGGTGATAGTGCTCATGGTAATACTGCTCATGGTGATAGTGGTCATGGTGATAGTTCGTATGGTGACTGTGCCCATGTTGAAAGTCCCCATGGTGGCAGTGCTCATGGTGACACTCCCTGTGGTGACTATGCTCATGCTGGTGGTATACATGGTTGGAGTTCCCATGGTGAAATTCCTTATGGTGGCACTGCCCATGATGATATTGTCCATGGTGACAGTGTCCACGGTGACAGTGCCTGTGGTGACAGTGCTCATGGTGACAGTGCCAATGGTGACCGTGCTCATGGTGACAGTGCCAACAGTGACAGTGCTCATGGTGGCAGTGCCCTTGGTGATAGTACCCATGTTAATAGTGCTCACGGTGACAGTGCCCATGGTGATATTGCTCACGGTGACCCTGCCCATGTTGATAGTGCCCACGGTGATAGTGCTCAGGGTGAAAGACCCCATGGTTACAGTGCCCATGGTGACAGTGCTCATAGTGACATTGCCCATGGTGACAGTGCCCATAGTGATAGTGCCCATGGTGACATTTCCCATGGTCACAGTGCTCATGGTGACAGTGCACATGATGACAGTGCTCATGTTGACAGTGCCCACGGTGACAGTGCTCATGGTAACAGTGCTCACGGTGACAGTGCCCTTGGTGATATTTCTCATGGTGACACTGCCCATGGTGATAGTGCTCACGGTGATTGTGCTCATGGTGACAGTTCCCATGGTTACAGTGCCCACGGTGACAGTGCTCATGGTGACAGTGCCCACGGTGACAGTGCTAATGGTGACAGTGCTCATGGTGACAGTACACATGGTGACACTGCTCATGGTGACAGTGCTCATGGTGACAGTGACCTTGGTGATAGTACCCATGGTAATAGAGGTCACGGTGACTGTGCCCATGGTGATATTGCTCACAGTGACACTGCCCATGGTGATAGTGCTCACGGTGATAGTGCTCATGTTGACAGTTCCCATGGTGACAGTGCTCATGTTGACAGTGCCCACGGTGACTATGCTCATGATGAAAGTTCTCATGGTGATAGTGCTCATGGTGAGAGTGCTCATGGTGACAGTTCACATGGTAGACATGGCGAAGTTGAAAGTGCCCATGGTGACAGTGCTCATGATGACACTGCCCATGGTGACTGTGCTCATGTTGGCGGTGTACATGGTTGGAGTTCCGATGGTTAAATTCCTCACGGTAGCACTGCCCATGATGATAGTGCTCATGGTGACAGTGTCCACGGTGACAGTGCCTATGTTGACAGTGCCCATTGTGATAGTGCTCATGGTGATAGTGCCCACAGTGACAGTGCTCATGGTGACAGTTCCTATGGTGACTGTAACCATGGTGACAGTGCCCATGGTGAGAGTGCCCATGGTGACAGTGCCCATGGTGACATTTCCCATGGTGACAGTGCTGACGGTGAGAGTTCTCATGGTGAGAGTGCTCAGGTTGACATTGCACATGGTGACCGTTCCGATGGTGACAGTTCCCATGGTGATAGTGCTCATGGTGACAGTGCTCATGGTGACCGTGCACACGGTGACAATGCCCACAGTGACAATGCTCACGGTGATAGTGCTCTTGGCGATAGTGACCATTGTAATAGTGCTCACCGTGACAGTGCCCATGTTGATATTGCTCATGGTGACACTGCCCATGGTGATAGTGCTCACGGTGATAGCGCTCAGGGTGACACTGCCCTTGGTGATAGTGCTCATGGTGATAGTGCTCATGGTAATAGTGCTCATGGTGACACTGCCCATGGTGACAGTGCCCATGGTGACACTCCCGATAGTGACATTTCTTATGGTGACAGTGCTCATGGTGAGAGTTCCCATGGTGACAGTGCACATGGTGACAGTTCCCATGGTGACAGTGCTCACGGTGACCGTGCTCACTGTGGCAGTGCCAATGGTAACATTGTTCATGGTGGCAGTGTCCATGGTGGCGGTTTCCAAGATGACAGTGCTCATGGTGATATTTCCCATGGTAACAGAGTTCATGATGACAGTGTCCATGGTGACAGTGCCCATGGTGACAGTGGCCATGTAGAAAGTGCCCATGATGAAACTGCCCATGGTGACAGTGCCCATAGTGATAGTGCCCATGGTGACATTTCCCATGGTGACAGTGCTAATGGAGAGAGTTCCCATGGTGACAGTGCCCATTATGACAGTGCTCATGGTGACAGTGCCCACGGGGACAGTGCTCATTGTGATAGTGCTCATGGGGATAGTGCCCATGGTAATAGTTCTCACGGTGACAGTGCCCATGGTGATATTGCTCACGGTGACACTGCCCATGGTGATACTGCTCACGGTGATAGTGCTCATGGTGACATATCCCCTTGTGACATTTCCCATGGTGACAGTGCTCATGGTGACCGCACCCACAGTGACAATGTCCACGGTGACAGTGCTCACGGTGACACTGCCCATGGTGACAGTGCTCATGGTGATAGTGCTCATGGTGACAGTGCCCTTGGTGATAGTGCTCCTGGTGATAGTGCTTATGGAGACATTTCCCATGGTGACAGTGCTCATGTTGACAGTCCCCATGGTGACTGTGCTCATGCTGGCGGTGTACATGGTTGGAGTTACAATGGTGAAATTCCTTATTTTGACACTGCCCATGATGATAGTGCTCATGGTGAAGGTGTCCATGGTGACAGCGCCCATGGTGACAGTGCCCATGGTGATATTTCCCATGGTGATAGTGCTCATGGTGAGAGTTCCCATGGTGACAGTGCTCATCTTGGCAGTGCCCATAGTGACCGTTCCCATGGTGACAGTTCCCATGGTGATAGGGCTCATGGTTACAGTGCTCATGGTGACAGTGAACACGGTGACAGTGCCCGCAGTGACAGTGCTCATGGTGATAGTGCTCATGCTTATAGTGCCCACGGTGAAAGTAGTCATGGTGAAAGTGTTCACGGTGATAGTGCTCACGGTGACAGTGCCCTTAATGATAGTGTTCATGGTGATAGTGCTCATGGTGATAGTGCTCATGGTGACACGGCCCATGGTGAATGTGCTCATGCTGGCGGTGAACATGGTTGGAGTTCCCATGGGGAAATTCCTTATGGTGGCAATGCCCATGATGATAGTGCTCATGGTGAGAGTGTCCATGTTGACAATGCCTATGGTGACAGTGCCCATGGTGACATTTCCCATGGTGACAGTGCTCATAGTGAGAGTTCCCATGGTGACAATGCTTATGTTGACAACGCCCATGATGACAGTGCTCATGGTGACAGTGCCCACGGTGAAAATCCTCATGGTGACAGTGCTCACGGTGACAGTGCCCATTGTGATAGTGCTCACGGTGATAGTGCCCTCAGTGACAGTTCTAATGGTGACAATTCCATGGTGACAGTGCCCATGATGACCGTGCTCATGGTGACAGTGCCCACGGTGACATTTCTCATGGTGACAGTGCTCACGGTGACAGTGCCCTTGGTGATAGTACCCATGGTAATAGTGGTCACGGTGACATGGCCCATGGTGATATTGCTCACGGTGATGCTACCCATGGTGATAGTGCTCACGGTGACATTCCCATGGTTACAGTGCCCATGGTGATATTGCTCACGGTGACACTGCCCATGATGACAGTGCTCATGGTGACAATGCCCATTCTGACAATGCTCATAGTGACAGTGCTCACGGTGACAGTGCCCTTGATGATAGTACTCATGGTAATAGTGCTCATGGTGACAGTTCCCATGGTGACAGTGCTCACTGTGGCAGTGCCAATGGTTACAGTGCTCATGGTGGCAGTGTCCATGGTGGCAGTTCCCAAGATGACAGTGCTCATGGTGACATTTCCCATGGTAACAGAGCTCATGATGACAGTGTCCATGGTGACAGTGCCCATGGTGACAGTGGCCATGTTGAAAGTGCCCATGGTGACACTGCTCATGGTGACAGTGCCCATGATGACTATGCTCATGCTGGCTGTGTACATGCTTGGAGATCCCATGGTGAAATTCCTCATGGTGGCACTGCCCATGATGATAGTGCTCATGGTGACAGTGTCCATGGTGACATTGCCTATGGTGACAGTTCCCATTGTGATAGTGCTCACGGTGATAGGGCCCACAGGGACAGTTCTAATGGTGACAGTTCCAATGGTGACAGTGCCCATGATGATAGTGCTTATGGTGACAGTGCCCACGGTGACAGTGCTCATGGTGACATTGCTCATGGTGACAGTGCCATTGGTGATAGTACCCATGGTAAAAGTGCTCATGGTGACATTGCCCATGGTGATATTGCTCACGGTGACACCACCCATGGTGATAGTGCTCAAGGTGATAGTGCTCATGGTGACGGTTCCCATGGTTACAGTGCCCATGGTGACAGTGCTCATGCTGACAGTGCTCACGGTGACTATGCTCATGGTGACAGTGCTCACGGTGATAGTGCTCAAGGTGACAGTTCGCATGGTGACAGGGCCCATGTTGAAAGTGCCCATGGTGACACTGCTCATGGTGGCACTGCCCATGGTGACTGTGCTCATGCTGGCGGTGTACATGGTTGGAGTTCCGATGGTGAAATTCCTCATGGTAGCACTGCCCATGATGATAGTGCTCACGGTGAAAGTGTCCATGGTGACAGTGCCTATGGTGACAGTGCCCATTGTGATAGTGCTCATGGTGATAGTGCCCAAAGTGACAGTGCTCATTGTGACAGTTCCTATGGTGACAGTGCCCATGATGATAGTGCTCATGGTAAAAGTTCCCACTGTGATAGTGCTCACGGTGAAAGTGCTCACGGTGACAGTGCCCTTGGTGATAGTGCTCTTGGTGATAGTGCTCATGGTAATAGTGCACATGGTGACACTGCCCATGGTGACAGTGCCCATGGTGACACTGCCCATAGTAACATTTCCCATGGTGACAGTGCTCATGTTGACAGTGCCCATGGTGACAGTGACCATGGTGAGTGTGCCCATGGTGACAGTGCCCATGGTGACAGTGTCCATGGTGACAGTGCTCACCTTGACAGTGCCCTTGGTGATAGTACCCATGTTAATATTGCTCACGGTTACAGTGCCCATGGTGATAGTGCTCATGGTGATAGTGCTCATGGTGACAGTTACCTTGGTGATAGTGCTCATGGTGATAGTGCTCATGGTGATAGTTCGCATGGTGACAGTGCCCATGTGGAAAGTCTCCATGAAGGCAGTGCTCATGGTGACACTGCCCATGGTGACTGTGCCCTTGCTGGCGGTGTACATGTTTGGAGTTCCCATGGTGAAATTCCTTATGGTGGCACTGCCCATGATGATAGTGTTCATCGTGACAATGTCCATGGTGACAGTGCCTATGGTGACAGTGCCCATTGTGATAGTGCTCACGGTGATAGTGCCCTCAGTGTCAGTTCTAATGGTGACAGTTCCCATGGTGATAGAGCCCATGATGACAGTGCTCATGGTGACAGTGCCCACGGTAACATTGCTCATGGTGACAGTGCTCACGGTGACAGTAACCTTGGTGATAGTACCCATGGTAATAGAGGTCACGGTGACAGTGCCCATTTTGATATTGCTCACGGTGACACTGCCCATGGTGATAGTGCTCACGGTGATAGTGCTCAGGGTGACAGTTCCCATGGTTACATTGCCCATGGTGACAGTGCTCATGGTGACAGTGCCCGTGGTGACTATGCTCATGGTGACATTGCTCACAGAGATACTGCTCATGGTGACAGTTCGCATGGCGACAGGGCCCATGTTAAAAGTGCCCATGGTGACAGTGCTCATGGTGGCACTGCCCATGGTGACTCTGCTCATGCTGGCAGTGTACATGGTTGGAGTTCCCATGGGGAAATTCCTTATGGTGGCAATGCCCATGATGATAGTGCTCATGGTGACAGTGCTCATGGTGACAGTGTACATGGTGACAATCCACACGGTGACAGTGCTCACGGTGATAGTTCTCATGGCGATAGTGCCCATTGTAATAGTGCTCACGGTGACACTGCCCATGGTGACAGTGCTCACGGGGATAGTGCGCACAGTGACACTGCCCTTGGTGATAGTGCTCTTGGTGATAGTGCTCATGGTAATAGTGCTCATGGTGACACTGCCCGTGGTGACAGTGCCCATGGTGACACTGCCCATAGTGACATTTCCCATGGTGACAGTGCTGATGGTGAGAGTTCCCATGGTGACAGTGCACATGGTGACAGTGCTCACGGTCACAGTGCTCACTGTGGCAGTCCCAATGGTTACAGTTCTCATGGTGGCAGTGTCCATGGTGGCAGTTCCCAAGATGACAGTGCTCATGGTGACATTTCCCATGGTAACAGAGCTCATGATAACAATGTCCATGGTGACAGTGCCCATGGTGACAGTGGCCATGTTGAAAGTGCCCATGGTGACACTGCTCACCGTGAGAGTGCCCATGGTGACTATGCTAATGCTGGCGGTGTACATCGTTGGAGTTCCCATGGTGAAATTCCTCATGGTGGCACTGCCCATGGTGACAATGTCCATCGTGAGAGTGCCCATGGTGACAGTGCTCATGGTGACAGTGCACACGGTGACAGTGCTCATGTTGACAGTGCACACGGTGACAGTGCCCACCGTGACAGTGTTCATGGTGATATTGCTCATGGTGACACAGCCCATGGTTATAGTGCTCACGCTGATAGTGCTCATGGTGACAGTTCCCATGGTGACGATGCCCACGGTGACAGTGCTCATGGTGACATTGCCCACGGTGACGGTGCTCATGGTGACAGTGCTCATGGTGAAAGTGCTCATGGTGACACAGCCCATGGTGACTGTGCTAAAGCTGGCGGTGTATATGGTTGGAGTTCCCATGGTGAAATTCCTCATGGTGGCACTGCCCATGATGAGAGTGTTCATGGTGACATTTCACATGGTGACAGTGCTCATGGTGAGAGTTCCTATGGTGACATTGCTCATGTTGACAGTGCTCATGTTGACAGTGCCCACAGAGACAGTACTCATGGTGACAGTGCTCACAGTGACAGTGCCCTTGGTGATAGTACCCATGGTAATAGCGCTCAATGTGACAGTGCCCATGGTGATATTTCTCACAGTGACACTGCCCATGGTGATAGTGCTCACGGTGTTTGTGCTCATGGTGACAGTTCACATGGTGACACTGCCCCTGTTGAAAGTGCCCATGGTGACAGTGCTCATGTTGACACTGCCCATGGTGACAATGATCATGTTGACCATGCCCATGGTGACAGCGTCCATGGTGACATTGCCCATGGTGAGAGTGCTCATGGTGACAGTGTCCCTGGTGACAGTGCGCATGGTGACTGTGCCCTTAGTGACAGTTCCCATAGTGACAGTGCCCATGTTGAAAGTGCTCATGGCGACAGTGCTCATGGTGACACTGCCCATGGTGACTGTGCTGATGTTCACGGTGTACATGGTTGGAGTCCCCATGGTGAAATTCCTTATGGTGGCATTGCCCATGATGTTAGTGTTCATGGTGAATGTGTCCATGGTGACAATGCCTATGGTGACAGTGCCCATGATGACATTTCCCCGGGTGACAGTGCTCATACTGACAGTTCCCATGGTGACAGTGCCCATGGTGACAGTGCTAATGTTGACACTGCCCACGGTGACAGTGCTCATGGTGTCAGTGTCCTTGGTGATAGTACACATGGTAATAGTGCTCACGGTGACAGTGCCCACGGTGATATTGCTCATGGTGACACTGCCCATGGTGATAGTGCCAACGGTTACAGTTCTCATTGTGACAGTGCCCATGGTGACAGTGCTCATGGTGACAGTGCTCACAGTGACAGTGCCCATGGTGATATTGTTCACGGTGACACTGCCCAGGGTGATAGTGCTAACGGTGATAGTGCTCATGGTGATAGTTCCCATGGTTACAGTACCCATGGTGACAGTGCTCATGGTGACAGTGCTCACGGTGATAGTGCTCACATTGACAGTGCCCTTGGTGATAGTGCTCACGGTGATAGTACCCACAGTGACAGTTCAAATGATGACAGTTCCCATGGTGACAGTGCCCATGATGACAGTGCTCATGGTGACAGTGTCCACGGTGAGAGTGCTCATGGTGACACTGCTCACGGTAACAGTGCCCTTGGTGATAGTACCCATGTTAATAGTGCTCACGGTGATAGAGCCCACGGTGACATTTCCCATGGTGACAGTGCTCACTTTAACAGTGTACACGATGACAGTGCCCACGGTGACAGTGTTTATGGTGATATTACTAACGGTGACACGGCCCATGTTCATAGTGCTCACGGTGATAGTGCTCATGGTGACAGTTACCATGGTGATAGGGCCCATGTTGAAAGTGCCCATGGTGAGAGTGCTTATGGTGGCACTGCCCATGGTGAATGTGCTCATGCTGGCAGAGTACCTGGTTGGAGTTCCGATGGTAAAATTCCTCATGGTAGCACTCCCCATGATGTTAGTGCTCATGGTGACAGTGTCCAAGGTGACAGTGCCTATGGTGACAGTGCCCATTGTGATAGTGCTCATGGTGATAGTGCCCACAGTGACAGTGCTCATTGTGACCTTTCCTATGGTGACAGTGCCCATGATGACAGTGCTCATGGTGACAGTGCCCACTGTGATAGTGATCACGGTGAAAGTGCTCACGGTGACAGTGCCCTTGGTGATAGTGCTCATGGTGACAGTTCGCATTGTGACAGTTCCCAAGTTGAAAGTGCCCATGGTGACAGTACCCATGGTGACAGTGCCCATGGTGACACAGCCCATGGTGACTGTGCTAAAGCTGGCGGTGTATATGGTTGGAGTTCCCATGATGAAATTCCTCATGGTGGCACTCCCCATGATGATAGTGCTCATGGTGACAGTGCCCAGGGTGAAATTATCCATGGTGACAGTGCTCATGGTGAGAGTTCCTATGGTGACTGTGCTCATGTTGACAGTGCCCATGGTGATAGTGCCCATGGTGACACTGCGCAAGGTGATAGTGCTCAACGTGATAGTGCCCATGGTAATAGTGCTGATGGTGACACTGCCCATGTTGATATTGCTCACGGTGACACTGCCCATGGTGATAGTGCTCACGGTGATAGTGCTCACGGTGACAGTGCCCTTGGTGATATTGCTCATGGTGATACAGCTCATGGTGGAAGTTCGCATGGTGACACTGCCCCTGTTGAAATTGCCCATGGTGACAGTGCTCATGTTGACACTGCCCATGGTGACTGTGCTCACGATGGAGGTGTACATGGTTGGAGTTCCCATGGTACAACTGTTATGGTGGTACTGCCCATGATGATAGTGTTCATGGTGACAGTGTCCATGGTGACAGTGCCCATGGTGATAGTGCCTATTGTGAGAGTGCCCATGGTGACAGTTCCCATGGTGACCATTTCCATGGTGATAATGCTCATGTTGACAGTGCCAACCGTGACAATGCTCATGGTGAGAGTTCCCATGGTGAAAGTGATCATCTTGACAATGCCCATGGCGACCGTTCCCATGGTGACATTTCCCATGGTGATAGTACTCACCGTGATAGTGCCCATGGTGACAGTTCCCATGGATACAGTGTCCATGGTGACAGTGCTCATGGTTGCACTGCCCATGGTGACTGTGCTCATGCTGGTGGTGTACGTGGTCGGAACTCCGATGGTGAAATTCCTCATGGTAGCACTCCCCATGATGTTAGTGCTCATGGTGACAGTGTCCAAGGTGACAGTGCCTATGGTGACAGTGCCCATTGTGATAGTGCTCACGGTGATACTGCTCACAGTGACAGTGCTCATTGTGACCGTTCCTATGGTGACAGTGCCCATGATGACAGTGCTCATGGTGACAGTGCCCACTGTGATAGTGCTCACGGTGAAAGTGCTCACGGTGACACTGCCCTTGGTGATAGTGCTCTTGGTGATAGTGCTCATGGTGACAGTTCGCATTGTGACAGTTCCCATGTTGAAAGTGCCCATGGTGACAGTACCCATGGTGACAGTGCGCATGGTGACAGTGCCCATGGTGATATTTCCCATGGTGACAGTGTTCATGGTGAGAGTTCCCATGGTGACATTGTTCATGTTGACATTGCCCATGGTGACCTTTCCCATGGTGACAGTTCCCATGGTGATAGTGCTCATGGTGACAGTGCTCCTGGTAACAGTGCACACGGTGACAATGCCCACGGTGACAGTGCTCACGGTGACAGTGCTCATGGTGATAGTGCCTACTGTAGTAGTGGTCACGGTGACAGTGCCCATGATGATAGTGCTCACGGTGACACTGCCCATGTTGATAGTGCTCACGATGATACTGCTCCTGGTGACAGTTCCCATGGTTACAGTGCCCATGGTGACAGTGCTCATGGTGAGAGTACTCACGGTGATAGTTCTCATGGTGACAGTGCCCGTGGTGATAGTGCCCATGGTGATAGTGCTCATGGTGATAGTGCTCATGGTGACAGTTCGCATGGTGACAGTGCCCACTTTGAAAGTGCCCATGGTGACAGTACCCATGGTGACTGTGCCCATGGTGACAGTGCCCATGGTGACAGTGCTCATTGTGAGAATTGCCATGGTGACAGTGCTAATGTTGACATTGCCCATGGTGACCGTTCCCATGGTGACAGTTCCCAAGGTGATAGTGCTCATGGTGACAGTGCTATTGGTGACAGTGCACTCGGTGAGAATGCCCACACTTACATTGCTCACGTTGATAGTGCTCATGGTGATAGTGCCAATTTTAATAGTGCTCATGGTGACCGTGCCCATGTTGATGTTGCTCAAGGTGACACTTCCCATGGTGATAGTGCTCACGGTGATAGTGCTAATGGTGACACTGCCCTTGGTGATAGTGCTCATGGTGATAGTGCTCATGGTAATAGTGCTCATGTTGACGCTGCCCATGGTGACAGTGCCCATGGTGACACTGCCCATAGTGACATTTCCCATGGTGACAGTGCTCATGGTGAGAGTTCCCATGGTGACAGTGCACATGTTGACAGTTCCAATGGTGACAGTGCTCACGGTGACAGTGCTCACTGTGGCAGTGCCAATGGTTACAGTGCTCATGGTGGCAGTGTCCATGGTGGCAGTTCCCAAGATGACAGTGCTCATGGTGACATTTCCCATGGTAACAGAACTCAGGATGACAGTGTCCATGGTGACAGTGCCCATGGTGAGAGTGGCCATGTTGAAATTGCCCATGGTGACAGTGCTCATGGTGACACTGCCCATGGTGACTGTGCTCATGCTGGCGTTGAACAAGGTTGAACAAGGTTGGAGTTCCCATGGTGAAAATCCTCATGGTGGCACTACCCATGATAATAGTGCTCATGGTGACAGTGTACATCGTGAGAGTGCCCATGGTAACAATGCTCATGGAGAAACTGCCCATGGTGACAGTGCCCAAGGTGATATTCCCATGGTGAGAGTGCTCATTTTGACAGTGCACACGGTGACAGTGCCCACAGTGACAGTGCTCACGGTGATAGTGTTAATGGTAATATTGCTCATGGTGACACTGCCCATGGTTATAGTGCTCACGGTGATAGTGCTCATGGTGACAGTTCCCAAGGTGACAGTGCCCACGGTGATAGTGCTCATGGTGACATTGCCCACGGTGACAGTGCTCATGGTGAGAGTTTGCATGGTGACAGTGCCCATGGTTACAGTGCTCATGGTCACACAACCCATGGTGACTGTGCTAAAGCTGGCGGTGTACATGGTTGGAGTTCCCATGGTGAAATTCCTCATGGTGGCACTGCCCATGATGATAGTGTTCATGGTGACAGTGTCCATGGTGACAGTGCCCATTGTGATAGTGCTCACGGTGATAGTGCCCTCAGTGACAGTTCTAATGGTGACAATTCCATGGTGACAGTGCCCATGATGACCGTGCTCATGGTGACAGTGCCCACGGTGACATTTCTCATGGTGACAGTGCTCACGGTGACAGTGCCCTTGGTGATAGTACCCATGGTAATAGTGGTCACGGTGACATGGCCCATGGTGATATTGCTCACGGTGATGCTACCCATGGTGATAGTGCTCACGGTGACATTCCCATGGTTACAGTGCCCATGGTGATATTGCTCACGGTGACACTGCCCATGATGACAGTGCTCATGGTGACAATGCCCATTCTGACAATGCTCATAGTGACAGTGCTCACGGTGACAGTGCCCTTGATGATAGTACTCATGGTAATAGTGCTCATGGTGACAGTTCCCATGGTGACAGTGCTCACTGTGGCAGTGCCAATGGTTACAGTGCTCATGGTGGCAGTGTCCATGGTGGCAGTTCCCAAGATGACAGTGCTCATGGTGACATTTCCCATGGTAACAGAGCTCATGATGACAGTGTCCATGGTGACAGTGCCCATGGTGACAGTGGCCATGTTGAAAGTGCCCATGGTGACACTGCTCATGGTGACAGTGCCCATGATGACTATGCTCATGCTGGCTGTGTACATGCTTGGAGATCCCATGGTGAAATTCCTCATGGTGGCACTGCCCATGATGATAGTGCTCATGGTGACAGTGTCCATGGTGACATTGCCTATGGTGACAGTTCCCATTGTGATAGTGCTCACGGTGATAGGGCCCACAGGGACAGTTCTAATGGTGACAGTTCCAATGGTGACAGTGCCCATGATGATAGTGCTTATGGTGACAGTGCCCACGGTGACAGTGCTCATGGTGACAGTGCTCATGGTGACAGTGCCATTGGTGATAGTACCCATGGTAAAAGTGCTCATGGTGACATTGCCCATGGTGATATTGCTCACGGTGACACCGCCCATGGTGATAGTGCTCAAGGTGATAGTGCTCATGGTGACGGTTCCCATGGTTACAGTGCCCATGGTGACAGTGCTCATGCTGACAGTGCTCACGGTGACTATGCTCATGGTGACAGTGCTCACGGTGATAGTGCTCAAGGTGACAGTTCGCATGGTGACAGGGCCCATGTTGAAAGTGCCCATGGTGACACTGCTCATGGTGGCACTGCCCATGGTGACTGTGCTCATGCTGGCGGTGTACATGGTTGGAGTTCCGATGGTGAAATTCCTCATGGTAGCACTGCCCATGATGATAGTGCTCACGGTGAAAGTGTCCATGGTGACAGTGCCTATGGTGACAGTGCCCATTGTGATAGTGCTCATGGTGATAGTGCCCAAAGTGACAGTGCTCATTGTGACAGTTCCTATGGTGACAGTGCCCATGATGATAGTGCTCATGGTAAAAGTTCCCACTGTGATAGTGCTCACGGTGAAAGTGCTCACGGTGACAGTGCCCTTGTTGATAGTGCTCTTGGTGATAGTGCTCATGGTAATAGTGCACATGGTGACACTGCCCATGGTGACAGTGCCCATGGTGACACTGCCCATAGTAACATTTCCCATGGTGACAGTGCTCATGTTGACAGTGCCCATGGTGACAGTGACCATGGTGAGTGTGCCCATGGTGACAGTGCCCATGGTGACAGTGTCCATGGTGACAGTGCTCACCTTGACAGTGCCCTTGGTGATAGTACCCATGTTAATATTGCTCACGGTTACAGTGCCCATGGTGATAGTGCTCATGGTGATAGTGCTCATGGTGACAGTTACCTTGGTGATAGTGCTCATGGTGATAGTGCTCATGGTGATAGTTCGCATGGTGACAGTGCCCATGTGGAAAGTCTCCATGAAGGCAGTGCTCATGGTGACACTGCCCATGGTGACTGTGCCCTTGCTGGCGGTGTACATGTTTGGAGTTCCCATGGTGAAATTCCTTATGGTGGCACTGCCCATGATGATAGTGTTCATCGTGACAATGTCCATGGTGACAGTGCCTATGGTGACAGTGCCCATTGTGATAGTGCTCACGGTGATAGTGCCCTCAGTGTCAGTTCTAATGGTGACAGTTCCCATGGTGATAGAGCCCATGATGACAGTGCTCATGGTGACAGTGCCCACGGTAACATTGCTCATGGTGACAGTGCTCACGGTGACAGTAACCTTGGTGATAGTACCCATGGTAATAGAGGTCACAGTGACAGTGCCCATTTTGATATTGCTCACGGTGACACTGCCCATGGTGATAGTGCTCACGGTGATAGTGCTCAGGGTGACAGTTCCCATGGTTACATTGCCCATGGTGACAGTGCTCATGGTGACAGTGCCCGTGGTGACTATGCTCATGGTGACATTGCTCACAGAGATACTGCTCATGGTGACAGTTCGCATGGCGACAGGGCCCATGTTAAAAGTGCCCATGGTGACAGTGCTCATGGTGGCACTGCCCATGGTGACTCTGCTCATGCTGGCAGTGTACATGGTTGGAGTTCCCATGGGGAAATTCCTTATGGTGGCAATGCCCATGATGATAGTGCTCATGGTGACAGTGCTCATGGTGACAGTGTACATGGTGACAATCCACACGGTGACAGTGCTCACGGTGATAGTTCTCATGGCGATAGTGCCCATTGTAATAGTGCTCACGGTGACACTGCCCATGGTGATAGTGCTCACGGGGATAGTGCGCACAGTGACACTGCCCTTGGTGATAGTGCTCTTGGTGATAGTGCTCATGGTAATAGTGCTCATGGTGACACTGCCCGTGGTGACAGTGCCCATGGTGACACTGCCCATAGTGACATTTCCCATGGTGAGAGTGCTGATGGTGAGAGTTCCCATGGTGACAGTGCACATGGTGACAGTGCTCACGGTCACAGTGCTCACTGTGGCAGTCCCAATGGTTACAGTTCTCATGGTGGCAGTGTCCATGGTGGCAGTTCCCAAGATGACAGTGCTCATGGTGACATTTCCCATGGTAACAGAGCTCATGATAACAATGTCCATGGTGACAGTGCCCATGGTGACAGTGGCCATGTTGAAAGTGCCCATGGTGACACTGCTCACCGTGAGAGTGCCCATGGTGACTATGCTAATGCTGGCGGTGTACATCGTTGGAGTTCCCATGGTGAAATTCCTCATGGTGGCACTGCCCATGGTGACAATGTCCATCGTGAGAGTGCCCATGGTGACAGTGCTCATGGTGACAGTGCACACGGTGACAGTGCTCATGTTGACAGTGCACACGGTGACAGTGCCCACCGTGACAGTGTTCATGGTGATATTGCTCATGGTGACACAGCCCATGGTTATAGTGCTCACGCTGATAGTGCTCATGGTGACAGTTCCCATGGTGACGATGCCCACGGTGACAGTGCTCATGGTGACATTGCCCACGGTGACGGTGCTCATGGTGACAGTGCTCATGGTGAAAGTGCTCATGGTGACACAGCCCATGGTGACTGTGCTAAAGCTGGCGGTGTATATGGTTGGAGTTCCCATGGTGAAATTCCTCATGGTGGCACTGCCCATGATGAGAGTGTTCATGGTGACATTTCACATGGTGACAGTGCTCATGGTGAGAGTTCCTATGGTGACATTGCTCATGTTGACAGTGCTCATGTTGACAGTGCCCACAGTGACAGTACTCATGGTGACAGTGCTCACAGTGACAGTGCCCTTGGTGATAGTACCCATGGTAATAGCGCTCAATGTGACAGTGCCCATGGTGATATTTCTCACAGTGACACTGCCCATGGTGATAGTGCTCACGGTGTTTGTGCTCATGGTGACAGTTCACATGGTGACACTGCCCCTGTTGAAAGTGCCCATGGTGACAGTGCTCATGTTGACACTGCCCATGGTGACAATGATCATGTTGACCATGCCCATGGTGACAGCGTCCATGGTGACATTGCCCATGGTGAGAGTGCTCATGGTGACAGTGTCCCTGGTGACAGTGCGCATGGTGACTGTGCCCTTAGTGACAGTTCCCATAGTGACAGTGCCCATGTTGAAAGTGCTCATGGCGACAGTGCTCATGGTGACACTGCCCATGGTGACTGTGCTGATGTTCACGGTGTACATGGTTGGAGTCCCCATGGTGAAATTCCTTATGGTGGCATTGCCCATGATGTTAGTGCTCATGGTGAATGTGTCCATGGTGACAATGCCTATGGTGACAGTGCCCATGATGACATTTCCCCGGGTGACAGTGCTCATACTGACAGTTCCCATGGTGACAGTGCCCATGGTGACAGTGCTAATGTTGACACTGCCCACGGTGACAGTGCTCATGGTGTCAGTGTCCTTGGTGATAGTACACATGGTAATAGTGCTCACGGTGACAGTGCCCACGGTGATATTGCTCATGGTGACACTGCCCATGGTGATAGTGCCAACGGTTACAGTTCTCATTGTGACAGTGCCCATGGTGACAGTGCTCATGGTGACAGTGCTCACAGTGACAGTGCCCATGGTGATATTGTTCACGGTGACACTGCCCAGGGTGATAGTGCTAACGGTGATAGTGCTCACGGTGATAGTTCCCATGGTTACAGTGCCCATGGTGACAGTGCTCATGGTGACAGTGCTCACGGTGATAGTGCTCACATTGACAGTGCCCTTGGTGATAGTGCTCACGGTGATAGTACCCACAGTGACAGTTCAAATGATGACAGTTCCCATGGTGACAGTGCCCATGATGACAGTGCTCATGGTGACAGTGTCCACGGTGAGAGTGCTCATGGTGACACTGCTCACGGTAACAGTGCCCTTGGTGATAGTACCCATGTTAATAGTGCTCACGGTGATAGAGCCCACGGTGACATTTCCCATGGTGACAGTGCTCACTTTAACAGTGTACACGATGACAGTGCCCACGGTGACAGTGTTTATGGTGATATTACTAACGGTGACACGGCCCATGTTCATAGTGCTCACGGTGATAGTGCTCATGGTGACAGTTACCATGGTGATAGGGCCCATGTTGAAAGTGCCCATGGTGACAGTGCTTATGGTGGCACTGCCCATGGTGAATGTGCTCATGCTGGCAGAGTACCTGGTTGGAGTTCCGATGGTAAAATTCCTCATGGTAGCACTGCCCATGATGATAGTGCTCATGGTGACAGTGTCCATGGTGACAGTGCCTATGGTGACAGTGCCCATTGTGATAGTGCTCATGGTGACAGTGCCCACTGTGACAGTGCTCATGGTGACAGTGCTCACGGTGACGGTGCCCTTGGTGATAGTGCTCATGGTGACAGTGCTCATGGGGACAGTGCTCACGATGACAGTGCCCTTGGTGATAGTACCCATGGTAATAGTGCTCACTGTGACAGTGCCCATGGTGATAGTGCTCATAGTGATAGTGCTCATGGTAATAGTGCTCATAGTGACACTGCCCATGGTGACACTGCCCATAGTGACATTTCCCATGGTCGCAGTGCTCATGGTGAGAGTTCCCATGGTGACAGTGCACATGGTGACAATTCCCATGGTGACACTGCTCATGGTGGCAGTGCTCACTGTGGCAGTGCCAATGGTTAAAGTGCTCGTGGTGGCAGTGTCCATGGTGGCAGTTCCCAAAGTGACAGTGCTCATGGTGACATTTCCCATGGTAACAGATTTCATGATGATAGTGTCCATGGTGACAGTGTGCATGGTGACAATGGCCTTGTTGAAAGTACCTATGGTGACAGTGCTCATGGTGACAGTGCCCACGGTGACTATGCTCATGGTGACAGTGCCCACGGTGACAGTGCTCATGGTGGCACTGCCCATGGTGACTGTGCTCATGATGGCGGTGTACATGGTTGGAGTTCCGATGGTGAAATTCCTCATGGTAGCCATGCCCATGATGATAGTGCTCACGGTGATAGTGCGCACAGTGACACTGCCCTTGGTGATAGTGCTCATGGTAATAGTGCTCACAGTGACAGTGCCCATGGTGATATTGTTCACGGTGACACTGCCCATGGTGATAGTGCTCACGGTGATAGTGCTCATGGTGATAGTTCCCATGGTGGCAGTGCCCATGGTGACAGTGCTCATGGTGACAGTGCGCACGGTGAAAATGCTCATGGTGACAGTGCTCACGGTGATAGTGCTCACATTGACAGTGCCCTTGGTGATAGTGCTCATGGTAATACTGCTCATGGTGATAGTGGTCATGGTGATAGTTCGTATGGTGACTGTGCCCATGTTGAAAGTCCCCATGGTGGCAGTGCTCATGGTGACACTCCCTGTGGTGACTATGCTCATGCTGGTGGTATACATGGTTGGAGTTCCCATGGTGAAATTCCTTATGGTGGCACTGCCCATGATGATATTGTCCATGGTGACAGTGTCCACGGTGACAGTGCCTGTGGTGACAGTGCTCATGGTGACAGTGCCAATGGTGACCGTGCTCATGGTGACAGTGCCAACAGTGACAGTGCTCATGGTGGCAGTGCCCTTGGTGATAGTACCCATGTTAATAGTGCTCACGGTGACAGTGCCCATGGTGATATTGCTCACGGTGACCCTGCCCATGTTGATAGTGCCCACGGTGATAGTGCTCAGGGTGAAAGACCCCATGGTTACAGTGCCCATGGTGACAGTGCTCATAGTGACATTGCCCATGGTGACAGTGCCCATAGTGATAGTGCCCATGGTGACATTTCCCATGGTCACAGTGCTCATGGTGACAGTGCACATGATGACAGTGCTCATGTTGACAGTGCCCACGGTGACAGTGCTCATGGTAACAGTGCTCACGGTGACAGTGCCCTTGGTGATATTTCTCATGGTGACACTGCCCATGGTGATAGTGCTCACGGTGATTGTGCTCATGGTGACAGTTCCCATGGTTACAGTGCCCACGGTGACAGTGCTCATGGTGACAGTGCCCACGGTGACAGTGCTAATGGTGACAGTGCTCATGGTGACAGTACACATGGTGACACTGCTCATGGTGACAGTGCTCACGGTGACAGTGACCTTGGTGATAGTACCCATGGTAATAGAGGTCACGGTGACTGTGCCCATGGTGATATTGCTCACAGTGACACTGCCCATGGTGATAGTGCTCACGGTGATAGTGCTCATGTTGACAGTTCCCATGGTGACAGTGCTCATGTTGACAGTGCCCACGGTGACTATGCTCATGATGAAAGTTCTCATGGTGATAGTGCTCATGGTGAGAGTGCTCATGGTGACAGTTCACATGGTAGACATGGCGAAGTTGAAAGTGCCCATGGTGACAGTGCTCATGATGACACTGCCCATGGTGACTGTGCTCATGTTGGCGGTGTACATGGTTGGAGTTCCGATGGTTAAATTCCTCACGGTAGCACTGCCCATGATGATAGTGCTCATGGTGACAGTGTCCACGGTGACAGTGCCTATGTTGACAGTGCCCATTGTGATAGTGCTCATGGTGATAGTGCCCACAGTGACAGTGCTCATGGTGACAGTTCCTATGGTGACTGTAACCATGGTGACAGTGCCCATGGTGAGAGTGCCCATGGTGACAGTGCCCATGGTGACATTTCCCATGGTGACAGTGCTGACGGTGAGAGTTCTCATGGTGAGAGTGCTCAGGTTGACATTGCACATGGTGACCGTTCCGATGGTGACAGTTCCCATGGTGATAGTGCTCATGGTGACAGTGCTCATGGTGACCGTGCACACGGTGACAATGCCCACAGTGACAATGCTCACGGTGATAGTGCTCTTGGCGATAATGACCATTGTAATAGTGCTCACCGTGACAGTGCCCATGTTGATATTGCTCATGGTGACACTGCCCATGGTGATAGTGCTCACGGTGATAGCGCTCAGGGTGACACTGCCCTTGGTGATAGTGCTCATGGTGATAGTGCTCATGGTAATAGTGCTCATGGTGACACTGCCCATGGTGACAGTGCCCATGGTGACACTCCCGATAGTGACATTTCTTATGGTGACAGTGCTCATGGTGAGAGTTCCCATGGTGACAGTGCACATGGTGACAGTTCCCATGGTGACAGTGCTCACGGTGACCGTGCTCACTGTGGCAGAGCCAATGGTAACATTGTTCATGGTGGCAGTGTCCATGGTGGCGGTTTCCAAGATGACAGTGCTCATGGTGATATTTCCCATGGTAACAGAGTTCATGATGACAGTGTCCATGGTGACAGTGCCCATGGTGACAGTGGCCATGTAGAAAGTGCCCATGATGAAACTGCCCATGGTGACAGTGCCCATAGTGATAGTGCCCATGGTGACATTTCCCATGGTGACAGTGCTAATGGAGAGAGTTCCCATGGTGACAGTGCCCATTATGACAGTGCTCATGGTGACAGTGCCCATGGTGATACTGCTCACGGTGATAGTGCTCATGGTGACATATCCCCTTGTGACATTTCCCATGGTGACAGTGCTCATGGTGACCGCACCCACAGTGACAATGTCCACGGTGACAGTGCTCACGGTGACACTGCCCATGGTGACAGTGCTCATGGTGATAGTGCTCATGGTGACAGTGCCCTTGGTGATAGTGCTCCTGGTGATAGTGCTTATGGAGACATTTCCCATGGTGACAGTGCTCATGTTGACAGTCCCCATGGTGACTGTGCTCATGCTGGCGGTGTACATGGTTGGAGTTACAATGGTGAAATTCCTTATTTTGGCACTGCCCATGATGATAGTGCTCATGGTGAAGGTGTCCATGGTGACAGCGCCCATGGTGACAGTGCCCATGGTGATATTTCCCATGGTGATAGTGCTCATGGTGAGAGTTCCCATGGTGACAGTGCTCATCTTGGCAGTGCCCATAGTGACCGTTCCCATGGTGACAGTTCCCATGGTGATAGGGCTCATGGTTACAGTGCTCATGGTGACAGTGAACACGGTGACAGTGCCCGCAGTGACAGTGCTCATGGTGATAGTGCTCATGCTTATAGTGCCCACGGTGAAAGTAGTCATGGTGAAAGTGTTCACGGTGATAGTGCTCACGGTGACAGTGCCCTTAATGATAGTGTTCATGGTGATAGTGCTCATGGTGATAGTGCTCATGGTGACACGGCCCATGGTGAATGTGCTCATGCTGGCGGTGTACATGGTTGGAGTTCCCATGGTGAAATTCCTTATGGTGGCAATGCCCATGATGATAGTGCTCATGGTGAGAGTGTCCATGTTGACAATGCCTATGGTGACAGTGCCCATGGTGACATTTCCCATGGTGACAGTGCTCATAGTGAGAGTTCCCATGGTGACAATGCTTATGTTGACAACGCCCATGATGACAGTGCTCATGGTGACAGTGCCCACGGTGAAAATCCTCATGGTGACAGTGCTCACGGTGATAGTGCTCACGGTGATAGTGCTCACGCTGACAGTGCCCTTGGTGATAGTGCTCATGGTAGTAGTGCTCATGGTGACTGTTCGCATGGTGACAATGCCTATGTTGAAAGTGCCCATGGTGGCAGTGCTCATCGTGACACAGCCCATGGTGACTGTGCTAACGCTGCCGATGTACACGGTTGGAGTTCCCAAGGTGAAATTCCTCATGGTGGCACTGCCCATGATGATAGTGTTCGTGGTGACAGTGTCCATGGTGACAGTACCTATGGTGACAGTTTCCGTTGTGATAGTGCTCACGGTGATAGTGCCCACAGTGACAGTGCTAATGTTGACCGTTCCCATGGTGACAGTGCCCATGATGACAGTGCTCATGGTGACAGTGCCCACGGAGACAGTGTTCATGGTGACAGTACCCTTGGTGATAGTTTTCATGGTGATAGTGCTCATCGTGGCAGTTCGCATGGTGACACTGCGTATGTTGAAAGTGACCATGGTGACAGTGCTCATGCTTGCACTGCTCATGGTGACTGTGCTCATGCTGGCGGTGTAAGTGGTCGGAATTCCGATGGTGAAATTCCTCATGGTAGCACTCCCCATGATGTTAGTGCTCATGGTGACACTGTCCAAGGTGACAGTGCCTATGGTGACAGTGCCCATTGTGATAGTGCTCATGGTGATAGTGCCCACAGTGACAGTGCTCATTGTGACCTTTCCTATGGTGACAGTGCCCATGATGACAGTGCTCATGGTGACAGTGCCCACTGTGATAGTGATCACGGTGAAAGTGCTCACGGTGACAGTGCCCTTGGTGATAGTGCTCATGGTGACAGTTCGCATTGTGACAGTTCCCAAGTTGAAAGTGCCCATGGTGACAGTACCCATGGTGACAGTGCCCATGGTGACACAGCCCATGGTGACTGTGCTAAAGCTGGCGGTGTATATGGTTGGAGTTCCCATGATGAAATTCCTCATGGTAGCACTCCCCATGATGTTAGTGCTCATGGTGACACTGTCCAAGGTGACAGTGCCTATGGTGACAGTGCCCATTGTGATAGTGCTCATGGTGATAGTGCCCACAGTGACAGTGCTCATTGTGACCTTTCCTATGGTGACAGTGCCCATGATGACAGTGCTCATGGTGACAGTGCCCACTGTGATAGTGATCACGGTGAAAGTGCTCACGGTGACAGTGCCCTTGGTGATAGTGCTCATGGTGACAGTTCGCATTGTGACAGTTCCCAAGTTGAAAGTGCCCATGGTGACAGTACCCATGGTGACAGTGCCCATGGTGACACAGCCCATGGTGACTGTGCTAAAGCTGGCTGTGTATATGGTTGGAGTTCCCATGATGAAATTCCTCATGGTGGCACTCCCCATGATGATAGTGCTCATGGTGACAGTGCCCAGGGTGAAATTATCCATGGTGACAGTGCTCATGGTGAGAGTTCCTATGGTGACTGTGCTCATGTTGACAGTGCCCATGGTGACAGTGCCCACGGTGACACTGCGCAAGGTGATAGTGCTCAACGTGATAGTGCCCATGGTAATAGTGCTGATGGTGACACTGCCCATGTTGATATTGCTCACGGTGACACTGCCCATGGTGATAGTGCTCACGGTGATAGTGCTCACGGTGACAGTGCCCTTGGTGATATTGCTCATGGTGACAGTGCTCATGGGGACAGTGCTCACGATGACAGTGCCCTTGGTGATAGTACCCATGGTAATAGTGCTCACTGTGACAGTGCCCATGGTGATAGTGCTCATAGTGATAGTGCTCATGGTAATAGTGCTCATAGTGACACTGCCCATGGTGACAGTGCCCATGGTGACACTGCCCATAGTGACATTTCCCATGGTCGCAGTGCTCATGGTGAGAGTTCCCATGGTGACAGTGCACATGGTGACAATTCCCATGGTGACACTGCTCATGGTGGCAGTGCTCACTGTGGCAGTGCCAATGGTTAAAGTGCTCATGGTGGCAGTGTCCATGGTGGCAGTTCCCAAAGTGACAGTGCTCATGGTGACATTTCCCATGGTAACAGATTTCATGATGACAGTGTCCATGGTGACAGTGCGCATGGTGACAATGGCCTTGTTGAAAGTACCTATGGTGACAGTGCTCATGGTGACAGTGCCCACGGTGACTATGCTCATGGTGACAGTGCCCACGGTGACAGTGCTCATGGTGGCACTGCCCATGGTGACTGTGCTCATGATGGCGGTGTACATGGTTGGAGTTCCGATGGTGAAATTCCTCATGGTAGCCATGCCCATGATGATAGTGCTCACGGTGATAGTGCGCACAGTGACACTGCCCTTGGTGATAGTGCTCATGGTAATAGTGCTCACAGTGACAGTGCCCATGGTGATATTGTTCACGGTGACACTGCCCATGGTGATAGTGCTCACGGTGATAGTGCTCATGGTGATAGTTCCCATGGTGGCAGTGCCCATGGTGACAGTGCTCATGGTGACAGTGCGCACGGTGAAAATGCTCATGGTGACAGTGCTCACGGTGATAGTGCTCACATTGACAGTGCCCTTGGTGATAGTGCTCATGGTAATACTGCTCATGGTGATAGTGGTCATGGTGATAGTTCGTATGGTGACTGTGCCCATGTTGAAAGTCCCCATGGTGGCAGTGCTCATGGTGACACTCCCCGTGGTGACTATGCTCATGCTGGTGGTATACATGGTTGGAGTTCCCATGGTGAAATTCCTTATGGTGGCACTGCCCATGATGATATTGTCCATGGTGACAGTGTCCACGGTGACAGTGCCTATGGTGACAGTGCTCATGGTGACAGTGCCAATGGTGACCGTGCTCATGGTGACAGTGCCAACAGTGACAGTGCTCATGGTGGCAGTGCCCTTGGTGATAGTACCCATGTTAATAGTGCTCACGGTGACAGTGCCCATGGTGATATTGCTCACGGTGACGCTGCCCATGTTGATAGTGCCCACGGTGATAGTGCTCAGGATGAAAGACCCCATGGTTAGAGTGCCCATGGTGACAGTGCTCATAGTGACATTGCCCATGGTGACAGTGCCCATAGTGATAGTGCCCATGGTGACATTTCCCATGGTCACAGTGCTCATGGTGACACTGCACATGATGACAGTGCTCATGTTGACAGTGCCCACGGTGACAGTGCTCATGGTAACAGTGCTCACGGTGACAGTGCCCTTGGTGATATTTCTCATGGTGACACTGCCCATGGTGATAGTGCTCACGGTGATTGTGCTCATGGTGACAGTTCCCATGGTTACAGTGCCCACGGTGACAGTGCTCATGGTGACAGTGCCCATGGTGACAGTGCTCATGGTGATAGTGCTCATGGTGACACGGCCCATGGTGACTCTGCTCATGCTGGCAGTGTACATGGTTGGAGTTCCCATGGGGAAATTCCTTATGGTGGCAATGCCCATGATGATAGTGCTCATGGTGACAGTGCTCATGGTGACAGTGTACATGGTGACAATCCACACGGTGACAGTGCTCACGGTGATAGTTCTCATGGCGATAGTGCCCATTGTAATAGTGCTCACGGTGACACTGCCCATGGTGATAGTGCTCACGGGGATAGTGCGCACAGTGACACTGCCCTTGGTGATAGTGCTCTTGGTGATAGTGCTCATGGTAATAGTGCTCATGGTGACACTGCCCGTGGTGAGAGTGCCCATGGTGACACTGCCCATAGTGACATTTCCCATGGTGACAGTGCTGATGGTGAGAGTTCCCATGGTGACAGTGCACATGGTGACAGTGCTCACGGTCACAGTGCTCACTGTGGCAGTGCCAATGGTTACAGTTCTCATGGTGGCAGTGTCCATGGTGGCAGTTCCCAAGATGACAGTGCTCATGGTGACATTTCCCATGGTAACAGAGCTCATGATAACAGTGTCCATGGTGACAGTGCCCATGGTGACAGTGGCCATGTTGAAAGTGCCCATGGTGACACTGCTCACCGTGAGAGTGCCCATGGTGACTATGCTAATGCTGGCGGTGTACATCGTTGGAGTTCCCATGGTGAAATTCCTCATGGTGGCACTGCCCATGGTGACAATGTCCATCATGAGAGTGCCCATGGTGACAGTGCTCATGGTGACAGTGCACACGGTGACAGTGCTCATGTTGACAGTGCACACGGTGACAGTGCCCACCGTGACAGTGTTCATGGTGATATTGCTCATGGTGACACAGCCCATGGTTATAGTGCTCACGCTGATAGTGCTCATGGTGACAGTTCCCATGGTGACGATGCCCACGGTGACAGTGCTCATGGTGACATTGCCCACGGTGACGGTGCTCATGGTGACAGTGCTCATGGTGACAGTGCTCATGGTGACACAGCCCATGGTGACTGTGCTAAAGCTGGCGGTGTATATGGTTGGAGTTCCCATGGTGAAATTCCTCATGGTGGCACTGCCCATGATGAGAGTGCTCATGGTGACATTTCACATGGTGACAGTGCTCATGGTGAGAGTTCCTATGGTGACATTGCTCATGTTGACAGTGCTCATGTTGACAGTGCCCACAGTGACAGTACTCATGGTGACAGTGCTCACAGTGACAGTGCCCTTGGTGATAGTACCCATGGTAATAGCGCTCAATGTGACAGTGCCCATGGTGATATTTCTCACGGTGACACTGCCCATGGTGATAGTGCTCACGGTGTTTGTGCTCATGGTGACAGTTCACATGGTGACACTGCCCCTGTTGAAAGTGCCCATGGTGACAGTGCTCATGTTGACACTGCCCATGGTGACAATGATCATGTTGACCATGCCCATGGTGACAGCGTCCATGGTGACATTGCCCATGGTGAGAGTGCTCATGGTGACAGTGTCCCTGGTGACAGTGCGCATGGTGACTGTGCTCTTAGTGACAGTTCCCATAGTGACAGTGCCCATGTTGAAAGTGCTCATGGCGACAGTGCTCATGGTGACACTGCCCATGGTGACTGTGCTGATGTTCACGGTGTACATGGTTGGAGTCCCCATGGTGAAATTCCTTATGGTGGCATTGCCCATGATGTTAGTGCTCATGGTGAATGTGTCCATGGTGACAGTGCCTATGGTGACAGTGCCCATGGTGACATTTCCCCGGGTGACAGTGCTCATACTGACAGTTCCCATGGTGACAGTGCCCATGGTGACAGTGCTAATGTTGACACTGCCCACGGTGACAGTGCTCATGGTGACAGTGTCCTTGGTGATAGTACCCATGGTAATAGTGCTCACGGTGACAGTGCCCACGGTGATATTGCTCATGGTGACACTTCCCATGGTGATAGTGCCAACGGTTACAGTTCTCATGGTGACAGTGCCCATGGTGACAGTGCTCATGGTGACAGTGCTCACAGTGACAGTGCCCATGGTGATATTGTTCACGGTGACACTGCCCAGGGTGATAGTGCTAACGGTGATAGTGCTCATGGTGATAGTTCCCATGGTTACAGTGCCCATGGTGACAGTGCTCATGGTGACAGTGCTCACGGTGATAGTGCTCACATTGACAGTGCCCTTGGTGATAGTGCTCACGGTGATAGTACCCACAGTGACAGTTCAAATGATGACAGTTCCCATGGTGACAGTGCCCATGATGACAGTGCTCATGGTGACAGTGTCCACGGTGAGAGTGCTCATGGTGACACTGCTCACGGTAACAGTGCCCTTGGTGATAGTACCCATGTTAATAGTGCTCACGGTGATAGAGCCCACGGTGACATTTCCCATGGTGACAGTGCTCACTTTAACAGTGTACACGATGACAGTGCCCACGGTGACAGTGTTTATGGTGATATTACTAACGGTGACCCGGCCCATGTTCATAGTGCTCACGGTGATAGTGCTCATGGTGACAGTTACCATGGTGATAGGGCCCATGTTGAAAGTGCCCATGGTGACAGTGCTTATGGTGGCACTGCCCATGGTGAATGTGCTCATGCTGGCAGAGTACCTGGTTGGAGTTCCGATGGTAAAATTCCTCATGGTAGCACTGCCCATGATGATAGTGCTCATGGTGACAGTGTCCATGGTGACAGTGCCTATGGTGACAGTGCCCATTGTGATAGTGCTCATGGTGACAGTGCCCACTGTGACAGTGCTCATGGTGACAGTGCTCACGGTGACAGTGCCCTTGGTGATAGTGCTCATGGTGACAGTGCTCATGGGGACAGTGCTCACGATGACAGTGCCCTTGGTGATAGTACCCATGGTAATAGTGCTCACTGTGACAGTGCCCATGGTGATAGTGCTCATAGTGATAGTGCTCATGGTAATAGTGCTCATAGTGACACTGCCCATGGTGACAGTGCCCATGGTGACACTGCCCATAGTGACATTTCCCATGGTCGCAGTGCTCATGGTGAGAGTTCCCATGGTGACAGTGCACATGGTGACAATTCCCATGGTGACACTGCTCATGGTGGCAGTGCTCACTGTGGCAGTGCCAATGGTTAAAGTGCTCATGGTGGCAGTGTCCATGGTGGCAGTTCCCAAAGTGACAGTGCTCATGGTGACATTTCCCATGGTAACAGATTTCATGATGACAGTGTCCATGGTGACAGTGCGCATGGTGACAATGGCCTTGTTGAAAGTACCTATGGTGACAGTGCTCATGGTGACAGTGCCCACGGTGACTATGCTCATGGTGACAGTGCCCACGGTGACAGTGCTCATGGTGGCACTGCCCATGGTGACTGTGCTCATGATGGCGGTGTACATGGTTGGAGTTCCGATGGTGAAATTCCTCATGGTAGCCATGCCCATGATGATAGTGCTCACGGTGATAGTGCGCACAGTGACACTGCCCTTGGTGATAGTGCTCATGGTAATAGTGCTCACAGTGACAGTGCCCATGGTGATATTGTTCACGGTGACACTGCCCATGGTGATAGTGCTCACGGTGATAGTGCTCATGGTGATAGTTCCCATGGTGGCAGTGCCCATGGTGACAGTGCTCATGGTGACAGTGCGCACGGTGAAAATGCTCATGGTGACAGTGCTCACGGTGATAGTGCTCACATTGACAGTGCCCTTGGTGATAGTGCTCATGGTAATACTGCTCATGGTGATAGTGGTCATGGTGATAGTTCGTATGGTGACTGTGCCCATGTTGAAAGTCCCCATGGTGGCAGTGCTCATGGTGACACTCCCCGTGGTGACTATGCTCATGCTGGTGGTATACATGGTTGGAGTTCCCATGGTGAAATTCCTTATGGTGGCACTGCCCATGATGATATTGTCCATGGTGACAGTGTCCACGGTGACAGTGCCTATGGTGACAGTGCTCATGGTGACAGTGCCAATGGTGACCGTGCTCATGGTGACAGTGCCAACAGTGACAGTGCTCATGGTGGCAGTGCCCTTGGTGATAGTACCCATGTTAATAGTGCTCACGGTGACAGTGCCCATGGTGATATTGCTCACGGTGACCCTGCCCATGTTGATAGTGCCCACGGTGATAGTGCTCAGGGTGAAAGACCCCATGGTTACAGTGTCCATGGTGACAGTGCTCATAGTGACATTGCCCATGGTGACAGTGCCCATAGTGATAGTGCCCATGGTGACATTTCCCATGGTCACAGTGCTCATGGTGACAGTGCACATGATGACAGTGCTCATGTTGACAGTGCCCACGGTGACAGTGTTCATGGTAACAGTGCTCACGGTGACAGTGCCCTTGGTGATATTTCTCATGGTGACACTGCCCATGGTGATAGTGCTCACGGTGATTGTGCTCATGGTGACAGTTCCATGGTTACAGTGCCCACGGTGACAGTGCTCATGGTGACAGTGCCCACGGTGACAGTGCTCATGGTGACAGTGCTCATGGTGATAGTGCTCATGGTGATAGTGCTCATGGTGACACGGCCCATGGTGACTCTGCTCATGCTGGCAGTGTACATGGTTGGAGTTCCCATGGGGAAATTCCTTATGGTGGCAATGCCCATGATGATAGTGCTCATGGTGACAGTGCTCATGGTGACAGTGTACATGGTGACAATCCACACGGTGACAGTGCTCACGGTGATAGTTCTCATGGCGATAGTGCCCATTGTAATAGTGCTCACGGTGACACTGCCCATGGTGATAGTGCTCACGGGGATAGTGCGCACAGTGACACTGCCCTTGGTGATAGTGCTCTTGGTGATAGTGCTCATGGTAATAGTGCTCATGGTGACACTGCCCGTGGTGAGAGTGCCCATGGTGACACTGCCCATAGTGACATTTCCCATGGTGACAGTGCTGATGGTGAGAGTTCCCATGGTGACAGTGCACATGGTGACAGTGCTCAAGTTGAGATTGCCCATGGTGACCATTCCCATGGTGACAGTTCCCATGGTGATAGTGCTAATGGTAACAGTGCTCATGTTGACAGTGCACATGGTGACAATGCCCACACTGACATTGCTCACGGTGATAGTGCTCATGGTGATAATGCCCATTGTAATAGTGCTCACGGTGACAGTGCCCATGTTGATATTGCTCCAGGTGACACTGCCCATGGTGATAGTGCTCACAGTGATAGTGCTCATGGTAATAGTGCTCATGGTGACACTACCCATGGTGACAGTGCCCATGGTGACACTGCCCATTGTGACATTTCCCATGGTGACAGTGCTCATGGTGACAGTTCCCATGGTGACAGTGCCCACGTTGACATTGCTCATGGTGACAGTGCTCACGGTGACAGTAACCTTGGTGATAGTACCCATGGTAATAGAGGTCACGGTGACAGTGCCCATGGTGATATTGCTCACGGTGACACTGCCCATGGTGATAGTGCTCACGGTGATAGTGCTCAGGGTGACAGTTCCCATGGTGACAGTGCTCACTGTGGCAGTGCCAATGGTTACAGTGCTCATGGTGGCAGTGTCCATGGTGGCAGTTCCCAAGATGACAGTGCTCATGGCGACATTTCTCAAGGTAACAGAGCTCATGATGACAGTGTCCATGGTGACAGTGCCCATGGTGACAGTGGCCATGTTGAAAGTGCCCATGGTGACAGTGCTCATGGTGACATTGCCCATGGTGACTGTGCTCTTGCTGGTGGTGTACATGGTTGGAGTTCCCATGGTGAAATTCCTTATGGTGGCAATTCCCATGATGATAGTGCTCATGGTGACAGTGTCCATGGTGACAGTGCCCATGGTGACATTTCCCATCTTGACAGTGCTAATGGTGAGAGTTCCCATGATGAAAATGCTCATGTTGACAATACCCAAGGTGCCAGTGCTCATGACGACAGTGTCCAGGGTGACAATTCTCATGGTGACAGTGCTCACAGTGATAGTGCTCATGGTGATAGTGCTCCCGCTGACAGTGCCCTTGGTGATGGTGCTCATGGTAATACTGCTGATGGTGATAGTGCTCATGGTGACGGTATGCATGTTGAGAGTGCCCATGTTGAAAGTGCCCATGGTGACAGTGTTCATGGTGATATTGCTCACGGTGACAGTGCCCAAGGTTATAGTGCTCACGGTGATAGTGCTCATGGTGACAGTTCCCATGTTGACAGTGCCCACGGTTACAGTGCTCATGGTGACATTGCCCATGGTGACTGTGTTCATGGTGACAGTTGGCATGGTGACAGTGCCCATGGTGACAGTGCTCATGGTGACACTGCCCATGGTGACTCTGCTAAAGCTGGCGGTGTACATGGTTGTACTTCCCATGGTGAAATTCCTCATGGTGGCACTGCCCATGATGATAGTGTTCATGGTGACAATGTCCATGGTGACATTGCCTATGGTGACAGTTCCCATTGTGATAGTGCTCACGGTGATTGGGCCCACAGGGACAGTTCTAATGGTGACAGTTCCAATGGTGACAGTGCCCATGATGACAGTGCTCATGGTGACAGTGCCCACGGTGACAGTGCTCTTGGTGACAGTGCTCATGGTGACAGTGCCCTTGGTGATAGTACCCATGGTAAAATGCTCATGCTGACAGTGCCCATGGTGATATTGCTCACGGTGACACCGCCCATGGTGATAGTGCTCAAGGTGATAGTGCTCATGTTGACAGTTCCCATGGTTACAGTGCCCATGGTGACAGTGCTCATGGTGACAGTGCTCACGGTGACTATGCTCATGGTGACAGTGCTCACGGTGATAGTGCTCAAGGTGACAGTTCGCATGGTGACAGGGCCCATGTTGAAAGTGCCCATGGTGACACTGCTCATGGTGGCACTGCCCATGGTGACTGTGCTCATGCTGGCGGTGTACATGTTTGGAGTTCCGATGGTGAAATTCCTCAGGGTAGCACTTTCCGTGATGATAGTGCTCACGGTGAAAGTGTCCGTGTTGACATTGCCTATGGTGACAGTGCCCATTGTGATAGTGCTCATGGTGATAGTGCCCAAAGTGACAGTGCTCATTGTGACATTTCCTATGGTGACAGTGCCCATGATGATAGTGCTCCTGGTAAAAGTTCCCACTGTGATAGGGCTCACGGTGAAAGTGCTCATGGTGACAGTGCCCTTGGTGATAGTGCTCTTGGTGATAGTGCTCATGGTAATAGTGCACATGGTGACACTGCCCATGGTGACAGTGCCAATGGTGACACTGCCCATAGTGACATTTCCCATGGTGACAGTGCTTATGTTGACAGTGCCCATGGTGACAGTGACCATGGTGAGTGTGCCCATAGTGACAGTGCCCATGGTGACAGTGTCCATGGTGACAGTGCTCATGTTGACAGTGCCAACGGTGATAGTGCTCATGGTGAGAGTTCCCATGTTGACAGTGCTCACCTTGACAGTGCCCTTGGTGATAGTACCCATGTTAATATTGCTCACGGTTACAGTGCCCATGGTGATAGTGCTCATGGTGATAGTGCTCATGGTGACAGTTACCTTAGTGATAGTGCTCATGGTGATAGTGCTCATGGTGATAGTTCGCATGGTGACAGTGCCCATGTTGAAAGTCCCCATGATGGCAGTGCTCATGGTGACACTGCCCATGGTGACTGTGCTCTTGCTGGCAGTGTACATGTTTGGAGTTCCCATGGTGAAATTCCTTATGGTGGCACTGCCCATGATGAGAGTGTTCATGGTGAGAGTGTCCATGGTGACAGTGCCTATGGTGACAGTGCCCATTGTGAGAGTGCTCACGGTGATAGTGCCCTCAGTGACAGTTCTAATGGTGACAGTTCCCATGGTGACAGAGCCCATGATGACAGTGCTCATGGTGACAGTACACATGGTGACACTGCTCATGGTGACAGTGCTCACGGTGACAGTGACCTTGGTGATAGTACCCATGGTAATAGAGGTCACGGTGACTGTGCCCATGGTGATATTGCTCACAGTGACACTGCCCATGGTGATAGTGCTCACGGTGATAGTGCTCATGTTGACAGTTCCCATGGTGACAGTGCTCATGTTGACAGTGCCCACGGTGACTATGCTCATGATGAAAGTTCTCATGGTGATAGTGCTCATGGTGAGAGTGCTCATGGTGACAGTTCACATGGTAGACATGGCGAAGTTGAAAGTGCCCATGGTGACAGTGCTCATGATGACACTGCCCATGGTGACTGTGCTCATGTTGGCGGTGTACATGGTTGGAGTTCCGATGGTTAAATTCCTCACGGTAGCACTGCCCATGATGATAGTGCTCATGGTGACAGTGTCCACGGTGACAGTGCCTATGGTGACAGTGCCCATTGTGATAGTGCTCATGGTGATAGTGCCCACAGTGACAGTGCTCATGGTGACAGTTCCTATGGTGACAGTAACCATGGTGACAGTGCCCATGGTGAGAGTGCCCATGGTGACAGTGCCCATGGTGACATTTCCCATGGTGACAGTGCTGACGGTGAGAGTTCTCATGGTGAGAGTGCTCAGGTTGACATTGCACATGGTGACCGTTCCGATGGTGACAGTTCCCATGGTGATAGTGCTCATGGTGACAGTGCTCATGGTGACCGTGCACACGGTGACAATGCCCACAGTGACAATGCTCACGGTGATAGTGCTCTTGGCGATAGTGACCATTGTAATAGTGCTCACCGTGACAGTGCCCATGTTGATATTGCTCATGGTGACACTGCCCATGGTGATAGTGCTCACGGTGATAGCGCTCAGGGTGACACTGCCCTTGGTGATAGTGCTCATGGTGATAGTGCTCATGGTAATAGTGCTCATGGTGACACTGCCCATGGTGACAGTGCCCATGGTGACACTCCCGATAGTGACATTTCTTATGGTGACAGTGCTCATGGTGAGAGTTCCCATGGTGACAGTGCACATGGTGACAGTTCCCATGGTGACAGTGCTCACGGTGACCGTGCTCACTGTGGCAGTGCCAATGGTAACATTGTTCATGGTGGCAGTGTCCATGGTGGCGGTTTCCAAGATGACAGTGCTCATGGTGATATTTCCCATGGTAACAGAGTTCATGATGACAGTGTCCATGGTGACAGTGCCCATGGTGACAGTGGCCATGTAGAAAGTGCCCATGATGAAACTGCCCATGGTGACAGTGCCCATAGTGATAGTGCCCATGGTGACATTTCCCATGGAGACAGTGCTAATGGAGAGAGTTCCCATGGTGACAGTGCCCATTATGACAGTGCTCATGGTGACAGTGCCCACGGTGACAGTGCTCATTGTGATAGTGCTCATGGGGATAGTGCCCATGGTAATAGTTCTCACGGTGACAGTGCCCATGGTGATATTGCTCACGGTGACACTGCCCATGGTGATACTGCTCACGGTGATAGTGCTCATGGTGACATATCCCCTTGTGACATTTCCCATGGTGACAGTGCTCATGGTGACCGCACCCACAGTGACAATGTCCACGGTGACAGTGCTCACGGTGACACTGCCCATGGTGACAGTGCTCATGGTGATAGTGCTCATGGTGACAGTGCCCTTGGTGATAGTGCTCCTGGTGATAGTGCTCATGGAGACATTTCCCATGGTGACAGTGCTCATGTTGACAGTCCCCATGGTGACTGTGCTCATGCTGGCGGTGTACATGGTTGGAGTTACAATGGTGAAATTCCTTATTTTGGCACTGCCCATGATGATAGTGCTCATGGTGAAGGTGTCCATGGTGACAGCGCCCATGGTGACAGTGCCCATGGTGATATTTCCCATGGTGATAGTGCTCATGGTGAGAGTTCCCATGGTGACAGTGCTCATCTTGGCAGTGCCCATAGTGACCGTTCCCATGGTGACAGTTCCCATGGTGATAGGGCTCATGGTTACAGTGCTCATGGTGACAGTGAACACGGTGACAGTGCCCGCAGTGACAGTGCTCATGGTGATAGTGCTCATGCTTATAGTGCCCACGGTGAAAGTAGTCATGGTGAAAGTGTTCACGGTGATAGTGCTCACGGTGACAGTGCCCTTAATGATAGTGTTCATGGTGATAGTGCTCATGGTGATAGTGCTCATGGTGACACGGCCCATGGTGAATGTGCTCATGCTGGCGGTGTACATGGTTGGAGTTCCCATGGTGAAATTCCTTATGGTGGCAATGCCCATGATGATAGTGCTCATGGTGAGAGTGTCCATGTTGACAATGCCTATGGTGACAGTGCCCATGGTGACATTTCCCATGGTGACAGTGCTCATAGTGAGAGTTCCCATGGTGACAATGCTTATGTTGACAACGCCCATGATGACAGTGCTCATGGTGACAGTGCCCACGGTGAAAATCCTCATGGTGACAGTGCTCACGGTGATAGTGCTCACGGTGATAGTGCTCACGCTGACAGTGCCCTTGGTGATAGTGCTCATGGTAGTAGTGCTCATGGTGACTGTTCGCATGGTGACAATGCCTATGTTGAAAGTGCCCATGGTGGCAGTGCTCATCGTGACACAGCCCATGGTGACTGTGCTAACGCTGCCGATGTACACGGTTGGAGTTCCCAAGGTGAAATTCCTCATGGTGGCACTGCCCATGATGATAGTGTTCGTGGTGACAGTGTCCATGGTGACAGTACCTATGGTGACAGTTTCCGTTGTGATAGTGCTCACGGTGATAGTGCCCACAGTGACAGTGCTAATGTTGACCGTTCCCATGGTGACAGTGCCCATGATGACAGTGCTCATGGTGACAGTGCCCACGGAGACAGTGTTCATGGTGACAGTACCCTTGGTGATAGTTTTCATGGTGATAGTGCTCATCGTGGCAGTTCACATGGTGACACTGCGTATGTTGAAAGTGACCATGGTGACAGTGCTCATGCTTGCACTGATCATGGTGACTGTGCTCATGCTGGCGGTGTACGTGGTCGGAATTCCGATGGTGGAATTCCTCATGGTAGCACTCCCCATGATGTTAGTGCTCATGGTGACAGTGTCCAAGGTGACAGTGCCTATGGTGACAGTGCCCATTGTGATAGTGCTCATGGTGATAGTGCCCACAGTGACAGTGCTCATTGTGACCTTTCCTATGGTGACAGTGCCCATGATGACAGTGCTCATGGTGACAGTGCCCACTGTGATAGTGATCACAGTGAAAGTGCTCACGGTGACAGTGCCCTTGGTGATAGTGCTCATGGTGACAGTTCGCATTGTGACAGTTCCCAAGTTGAAAGTGCCCATGGTGACAGTACCCATGGTGACAGTGCCCATGGTGACACAGCCCATGGTGACTGTGCTAAAGCTGGCGGTGTATATGGTTGGAGTTCCCATGATGAAATTCCTCATGGTGGCACTCCCCATGATGATAGTGCTCATGGTGACAGTGCCCAGGGTGAAATTATCCATGGTGACAGTGCTCATGGTGAGAGTTCCTATGGTGACTGTGCTCATGTTGACAGTGCCCATGGTGATAGTGCCCACGGTGACACTGCGCAAGGTGATAGTGCTCAACGTGATAGTGCCCATGGTAATAGTGCTGATGGTGACACTGCCCATGTTGATATTGCTCACGGTGACACTGCCCATGGTGATAGTGCTCACGGTGATAGTGCTCACGGTGACAGTGCCCTTGGTGATATTGCTCATGGTGATACAGCTCATGGTGGAAGTTCGCATGGTGACACTGCCCCTGTTGAAATTGCCCATGGTGACAGTGCTCATGTTGACACTGCCCATGGTGACTGTGCTCACGATGGAGGTGTACATGGTTGGAGTTCCCATGGTACAACTGTTATGGTGGTACTGCCCATGATGATAGTGTTCATGGTGACAGTGTCCATGGTGACAGTGCCCATGGTGATAGTGCCTATTGTGAGAGTGCCCATGGTGACAGTTCCCATGGTGACCATTTCCATGGTGATAATGCTCATGTTGACAGTGCCAACCGTGACAATGCTCATGGTGAGAGTTCCCATGGTGAAAGTGATCATCTTGACAATGCCCATGGCGACCGTTCCCATGGTGACATTTCCCATGGTGATAGTACTCACCGTGATAGTGCCCATGGTGACAGTTCCCATGGATACAGTGTCCATGGTGACAGTGCTCATGGTTGCACTGCCCATGGTGACTGTGCTCATGCTGGTGGTGTACGTGGTCGGAACTCCGATGGTGAAATTCCTCATGGTAGCACTCCCCATGATGTTAGTGCTCATGGTGACAGTGTCCAAGGTGACAGTGCCTATGGTGACAGTGCCCATTGTGATAGTGCTCATGGTGATAGTGCCCACAGTGACAGTGCTCATTGTGACCGTTCCTATGGTAACAGTGCCCATGATGACAGTGCTCATGGTGACAGTGCCCACTGTGATAGTGCTCACGGTGAAAGTGCTCACGGTGACACTGCCCTTGGTGATAGTGCTCTTGGTGATAGTGCTCATGGTGACAGTTCGCATTGTGACAGTTCCCATGTTGAAAGTGCCCATGGTGACAGTACCCATGGTGACAGTGCGCATGGTGACAGTGCCCATGGTGATATTTCCCATGGTGACAGTGTTCATGGTGAGAGTTCCCATGGTGACATTGTTCATGTTGACATTGCCCATGGTGACCTTTCCCATGGTGACAGTTCCCATGGTGATAGTGCTCATGGTGACAGTGCTCCTGGTAACAGTGCACACGGTGACAATGCCCACGGTGACAGTGCTCACGGTGACAGTGCTCATGGTGATAGTGCCTACTGTAGTAGTGGTCACGGTGACAGTGCCCATGATGATAGTGCTCACGGTGACACTGCCCATGTTGATAGTGCTCACGATGATACTGCTCCTGGTGACAGTTCCCATGGTTACAGTGCCCATGGTGACAGTGCTCATGGTGAGAGTACTCACGGTGATAGTTCTCATGGTGACAGTGCCCGTGGTGATAGTGCCCATGGTGATAGTGCTCATGGTGATAGTGCTCATGGTGACAGTTCGCATGGTGACAGTGCCCACTTTGAAAGTGCCCATGGTGACAGTACCCATGGTGACTGTGCCCATGGTGACAGTGCCCATGGTGACAGTGCTCATTGTGAGAATTGCCATGGTGACAGTGCTAATGTTGACATTGCCCATGGTGACCGTTCCCATGGTGACAGTTCCCAAGGTGATAGTGCTCATGGTGACAGTGCTATTGGTGACAGTGCACTCGGTGAGAATGCCCACACTTACATTGCTCACGTTGATAGTGCTCATGGTGATAGTGCCAATTTTAATAGTGCTCATGGTGACCGTGCCCATGTTGATGTTGCTCAAGGTGACACTTCCCATGGTGATAGTGCTCACGGTGATAGTGCTAATGGTGACACTGCCCTTGGTGATAGTGCTCATGGTGATAGTGCTCATGGTAATAGTGCTCATGTTGACGCTGCCCATGGTGACAGTGCCCATGGTGACACTGCCCATAGTGACATTTCCCATGGTGACAGTGCTCATGGTGAGAGTTCCCATGGTGACAGTGCACATGTTGACAGTTCCAATGGTGACAGTGCTCACGGTGACAGTGCTCACTGTGGCAGTGCCAATGGTTACAGTGCTCATGGTGGCAGTGTCCATGGTGGCAGTTCCCAAGATGACAGTGCTCATGGTGACATTTCCCATGGTAACAGAACTCAGGATGACAGTGTCCATGGTGACAGTGCCCATGGTGAGAGTGGCCATGTTGAAATTGCCCATGGTGACAGTGCTCATGGTGACACTGCCCATGGTGACTGTGCTCATGCTGGCGTTGAACAAGGTTGAACAAGGTTGGAGTTCCCATGGTGAAAATCCTCATGGTGGCACTACCCATGATAATAGTGCTCATGGTGACAGTGTACATCGTGAGAGTGCCCATGGTAACAATGCTCATGGAGAAACTGCCCATGGTGACAGTGCCCAAGGTGATATTCCCATGGTGACAGTGCTCATTTTGACAGTGCACACGGTGACAGTGCCCACAGTGACAGTGCTCACGGTGATAGTGTTAATGGTAATATTGCTCATGGTGACACTGCCCATGGTTATAGTGCTCACGGTGATAGTGCTCATGGTGACAGTTCCCAAGGTGACAGTGCCCACGGTGATAGTGCTCATGGTGACATTGCCCACGGTGACAGTGCTCATGGTGAGAGTTTGCATGGTGACAGTGCCCATGGTTACAGTGCTCATGGTCACACAACCCATGGTGACTGTGCTAAAGCTGGCGGTGTACATGGTTGGAGTTCCCATGGTGAAATTCCTCATGGTGGCACTGCCCATGATGATAGTGTTCATGGTGACAGTGTCCATGGTGACAGTGCCCATTGTGATAGTGCTCACGGTGATAGTGCCCTCAGTGACAGTTCTAATGGTGACAATTCCATGGTGACAGTGCCCATGATGACCGTGCTCATGGTGACAGTGCCCACGGTGACATTTCTCATGGTGACAGTGCTCACGGTGACAGTGCCCTTGGTGATAGTACCCATGGTAATAGTGGTCACGGTGACATGGCCCATGGTGATATTGCTCACGGTGATGCTACCCATGGTGATAGTGCTCACGGTGACATTCCCATGGTTACAGTGCCCATGGTGATATTGCTCACGGTGACACTGCCCATGATGACAGTGCTCATGGTGACAATGCCCATTCTGACAATGCTCATAGTGACAGTGCTCACGGTGACAGTGCCCTTGATGATAGTACTCATGGTAATAGTGCTCATGGTGACAGTTCCCATGGTGACAGTGCTCACTGTGGCAGTGCCAATGGTTACAGTGCTCATGGTGGCAGTGTCCATGGTGGCAGTTCCCAAGATGACAGTGCTCATGGTGACATTTCCCATGGTAACAGAGCTCATGATGACAGTGTCCATGGTGACAGTGCCCATGGTGACAGTGGCCATGTTGAAAGTGCCCATGGTGACACTGCTCATGGTGACAGTGCCCATGATGACTATGCTCATGCTGGCTGTGTACATGCTTGGAGATCCCATGGTGAAATTCCTCATGGTGGCACTGCCCATGATGATAGTGCTCATGGTGACAGTGTCCATGGTGACATTGCCTATGGTGACAGTTCCCATTGTGATAGTGCTCACGGTGATAGGGCCCACAGGGACAGTTCTAATGGTGACAGTTCCAATGGTGACAGTGCCCATGATGATAGTGCTTATGGTGACAGTGCCCACGGTGACAGTGCTCATGGTGACATTGCTCATGGTGACAGTGCCATTGGTGATAGTACCCATGGTAAAAGTGCTCATGGTGACATTGCCCATGGTGATATTGCTCACGGTGACACCGCCCATGGTGACAGTGCTCACGGTGATAGTGCTCAAGGTGACAGTTCGCATGGTGACAGGGCCCATGTTGAAAGTGCCCATGGTGACACTGCTCATGGTGGCACTGCCCATGGTGACTGTGCTCATGCTGGCGGTGTACATGGTTGGAGTTCCGATGGTGAAATTCCTCATGGTAGCACTGCCCATGATGATAGTGCTCACGGTGAAAGTGTCCATGGTGACAGTGCCTATGGTGACAGTGCCCATTGTGATAGTGCTCATGGTGATAGTGCCCAAAGTGACAGTGCTCATTGTGACAGTTCCTATGGTGACAGTGCCCATGATGATAGTGCTCATGGTAAAAGTTCCCACTGTGATAGTGCTCACGGTGAAAGTGCTCACGGTGACAGTGCCCTTGGTGATAGTGCTCTTGGTGATAGTGCTCATGGTAATAGTGCACATGGTGACACTGCCCATGGTGACAGTGCCCATGGTGACACTGCCCATAGTAACATTTCCCATGGTGACAGTGCTCATGTTGACAGTGCCCATGGTGACAGTGACCATGGTGAGTGTGCCCATGGTGACAGTGCCCATGGTGACAGTGTCCATGGTGACAGTGCTCACCTTGACAGTGCCCTTGGTGATAGTACCCATGTTAATATTGCTCACGGTTACAGTGCCCATGGTGATAGTGCTCATGGTGATAGTGCTCATGGTGACAGTTACCTTGGTGATAGTGCTCATGGTGATAGTGCTCATGGTGATAGTTCGCATGGTGACAGTGCCCATGTGGAAAGTCTCCATGAAGGCAGTGCTCATGGTGACACTGCCCATGGTGACTGTGCCCTTGCTGGCGGTGTACATGTTTGGAGTTCCCATGGTGAAATTCCTTATGGTGGCACTGCCCATGATGATAGTGTTCATCGTGACAATGTCCATGGTGACAGTGCCTATGGTGACAGTGCCCATTGTGATAGTGCTCACGGTGATAGTGCCCTCAGTGTCAGTTCTAATGGTGACAGTTCCCATGGTGATAGAGCCCATGATGACAGTGCTCATGGTGACAGTGCCCACGGTAACATTGCTCATGGTGACAGTGCTCACGGTGACAGTAACCTTGGTGATAGTACCCATGGTAATAGAGGTCACGGTGACAGTGCCCATTTTGATATTGCTCGCGGTGACACTGCCCATGGTGATAGTGCTCACGGTGATAGTGCTCAGGGTGACAGTTCCCATGGTTACATTGCCCATGGTGACAGTGCTCATGGTGACAGTGCCCGTGGTGACTATGCTCATGGTGACATTGCTCACAGAGATACTGCTCATGGTGACAGTTCGCATGGCGACAGGGCCCATGTTAAAAGTGCCCATGGTGACAGTGCTCATGGTGGCACTGCCCATGGTGACTGTGCTCATGCTGGTGGTGTACATGGTTGGAGTTCCCATGGTGAAATTCCTTATTGTGGCAATGCCCATGATGATAGTGCTCATGGTGACAGTGCCCAAGGTGACAGTGCCCATGGTGACATTTCCCATCTTGACAGTGCGCATGGTGAGAGTTCCCATGGTGACAATGCTCATGTTGAAAATACCCAAGGTGACAGTGCTCATGGTGACAGTGTCCACGGTGACAATTCTCATGGTGACAGTGCTCACAGTGATAGTGCTCCTGGTGACAGTGCTCCCGCTGACAGTTCCCTTGGTGATAGTGCTCATGGTAATACTGCTGATGGTGATAGTGCTCATGGTGACGGTTCGCATGGTGAGACTGCCCATGTTGAAAGTGCCCATGATTGCAGTGATCATGTTGACACTGCCCATTGTGACTGTGCTCATGCTGGCGGTGTACATAGTTGGAGTTCCCATGGTGAAATTCCTTATGGTGGCACTGCCCATGATGATAGTGCTCATGGTGACAGTGTCCATGGTGACATTGCCTATGGTGACAGTTCCCATTGTGATAGTGCTCACGGTGATAGGGCCCACAGGGACAGTTCTAATGGTGACAGTTCCAATGGTGACAGTGCCCATGATGATAGTGCTTATGGTGACAGTGCCCACGGTGACAGTGCTCATGGTGACATTGCTCATGGTGACAGTGCCATTGGTGATAGTACCCATGGTAAAAGTGCTCATGGTGACATTGCCCATGGTGATATTGCTCACGGTGACACCGCCCATGGTGATAGTGCTCAAGGTGATAGTGCTCATGGTGACGGTTCCCATGGTTACAGTGCCCATGGTGACAGTGCTCATGCTGACAGTGCTCACGGTGACTATGCTCATGGTGACAGTGCTCACGGTGATAGTGCTCAAGGTGACAGTTCGCATGGTGACAGGGCCCATGTTGAAAGTGCCCATGGTGACACTGCTCATGGTGGCACTGCCCATGGTGACTGTGCTCATGCTGGCGGTGTACATGGTTGGAGTTCCGATGGTGAAATTCCTCATGGTAGCACTGCCCATGATGATAGTGCTCACGGTGAAAGTGTCCATGGTGACAGTGCCTATGGTGACAGTGCCCATTGTGATAGTGCTCATGGTGATAGTGCCCAAAGTGACAGTGCTCATTGTGACAGTTCCTATGGTGACAGTGCCCATGATGATAGTGCTCATGGTAAAAGTTCCCACTGTGATAGTGCTCACGGTGAAAGTGCTCACGGTGACAGTGCCCTTGTTGATAGTGCTCTTGGTGATAGTGCTCATGGTAATAGTGCACATGGTGACACTGCCCATGGTGACAGTGCCCATGGTGACACTGCCCATAGTAACATTTCCCATGGTGACAGTGCTCATGTTGACAGTGCCCATGGTGACAGTGACCATGGTGAGTGTGCCCATGGTGACAGTGCCCATGGTGACAGTGTCCATGGTGACAGTGCTCACCTTGACAGTGCCCTTGGTGATAGTACCCATGTTAATATTGCTCACGGTTACAGTGCCCATGGTGATAGTGCTCATGGTGATAGTGCTCATGGTGACAGTTACCTTGGTGATAGTGCTCATGGTGATAGTGCTCATGGTGATAGTTCGCATGGTGACAGTGCCCATGTGGAAAGTCTCCATGAAGGCAGTGCTCATGGTGACACTGCCCATGGTGACTGTGCCCTTGCTGGCGGTGTACATGTTTGGAGTTCCCATGGTGAAATTCCTTATGGTGGCACTGCCCATGATGATAGTGTTCATCGTGACAATGTCCATGGTGACAGTGCCTATGGTGACAGTGCCCATTGTGATAGTGCTCACGGTGATAGTGCCCTCAGTGTCAGTTCTAATGGTGACAGTTCCCATGGTGATAGAGCCCATGATGACAGTGCTCATGGTGACAGTGCCCACGGTAACATTGCTCATGGTGACAGTGCTCACGGTGACAGTAACCTTGGTGATAGTACCCATGGTAATAGAGGTCACGGTGACAGTGCCCATTTTGATATTGCTCACGGTGACACTGCCCATGGTGATAGTGCTCACGGTGATAGTGCTCAGGGTGACAGTTCCCATGGTTACATTGCCCATGGTGACAGTGCTCATGGTGACAGTGCCCGTGGTGACTATGCTCATGGTGACATTGCTCACAGAGATACTGCTCATGGTGACAGTTCGCATGGCGACAGGGCCCATGTTAAAAGTGCCCATGGTGACAGTGCTCATGGTGGCACTGCCCATGGTGACTCTGCTCATGCTGGCAGTGTACATGGTTGGAGTTCCCATGGGGAAATTCCTTATGGTGGCAATGCCCATGATGATAGTGCTCATGGTGACAGTGCTCATGGTGACAGTGTACATGGTGACAATCCACACGGTGACAGTGCTCACGGTGATAGTTCTCATGGCGATAGTGCCCATTGTAATAGTGCTCACGGTGACACTGCCCATGGTGATAGTGCTCACGGGGATAGTGCGCACAGTGACACTGCCCTTGGTGATAGTGCTCTTGGTGATAGTGCTCATGGTAATAGTGCTCATGGTGACACTGCCCGTGGTGACAGTGCCCATGGTGACACTGCCCATAGTGACATTTCCCATGGTGACAGTGCTGATGGTGAGAGTTCCCATGGTGACAGTGCACATGGTGACAGTGCTCACGGTCACAGTGCTCACTGTGGCAGTCCCAATGGTTACAGTTCTCATGGTGGCAGTGTCCATGGTGGCAGTTCCCAAGATGACAGTGCTCATGGTGACATTTCCCATGGTAACAGAGCTCATGATAACAATGTCCATGGTGACAGTGCCCATGGTGACAGTGGCCATGTTGAAAGTGCCCATGGTGACACTGCTCACCGTGAGAGTGCCCATGGTGACTATGCTAATGCTGGCGGTGTACATCGTTGGAGTTCCCATGGTGAAATTCCTCATGGTGGCACTGCCCATGGTGACAATGTCCATCGTGAGAGTGCCCATGGTGACAGTGCTCATGGTGACAGTGCACACGGTGACAGTGCTCATGTTGACAGTGCACACGGTGACAGTGCCCACCGTGACAGTGTTCATGGTGATATTGCTCATGGTGACACAGCCCATGGTTATAGTGCTCACGCTGATAGTGCTCATGGTGACAGTTCCCATGGTGACGATGCCCACGGTGACAGTGCTCATGGTGACATTGCCCACGGTGACGGTGCTCATGGTGACAGTGCTCATGGTGAAAGTGCTCATGGTGACACAGCCCATGGTGACTGTGCTAAAGCTGGCGGTGTATATGGTTGGAGTTCCCATGGTGAAATTCCTCATGGTGGCACTGCCCATGATGAGAGTGTTCATGGTGACATTTCACATGGTGACAGTGCTCATGGTGAGAGTTCCTATGGTGACATTGCTCATGTTGACAGTGCTCATGTTGACAGTGCCCACAGTGACAGTACTCATGGTGACAGTGCTCACAGTGACAGTGCCCTTGGTGATAGTACCCATGGTAATAGCGCTCAATGTGACAGTGCCCATGGTGATATTTCTCACGGTGACACTGCCCATGGTGATAGTGCTCACGGTGTTTGTGCTCATGGTGACAGTTCACATGGTGACACTGCCCCTGTTGAAAGTGCCCATGGTGACAGTGCTCATGTTGACACTGCCCATGGTGACAATGATCATGTTGACCATGCCCATGGTGACAGCGTCCATGGTGACATTGCCCATGGTGAGAGTGCTCATGGTGACAGTGTCCCTGGTGACAGTGCGCATGGTGACTGTGCCCTTAGTGACAGTTCCCATAGTGACAGTGCCCATGTTGAAAGTGCTCATGGCGACAGTGCTCATGGTGACACTGCCCATGGTGACTGTGCTGATGTTCACGGTGTACATGGTTGGAGTCCCCATGGTGAAATTCCTTATGGTGGCATTGCCCATGATGTTAGTGCTCATGGTGAATGTGTCCATGGTGACAATGCCTATGGTGACAGTGCCCATGATGACATTTCCCCGGGTGACAGTGCTCATCTGACAGTTCCCATGGTGACAGTGCCCATGGTGACAGTGCTAATGTTGACACTGCCCACGGTGACAGTGCTCATGGTGTCAGTGTCCTTGGTGATAGTACACATGGTAATAGTGCTCACGGTGACAGTGCCCACGGTGATATTGCTCATGGTGACACTGCCCATGGTGATAGTGCCAACGGTTACAGTTCTCATTGTGACAGTGCCCATGGTGACAGTGCTCATGGTGACAGTGCTCACAGTGACAGTGCCCATGGTGATATTGTTCACGGTGACACTGCCCAGGGTGATAGTGCTAACGGTGATAGTGCTCATGGTGATAGTTCCCATGGTTACAGTGCCCATGGTGACAGTGCTCATGGTGACAGTGCTCACGGTGATAGTGCTCACATTGACAGTGCCCTTGGTGATAGTGCTCACGGTGATAGTACCCACAGTGACAGTTCAAATGATGACAGTTCCCATGGTGACAGTGCCCATGATGACAGTGCTCATGGTGACAGTGTCCACGGTGAGAGTGCTCATGGTGACACTGCTCACGGTAACAGTGCCCTTGGTGATAGTACCCATGTTAATAGTGCTCACGGTGATAGAGCCCACGGTGACATTTCCCATGGTGACAGTGCTCACTTTAACAGTGTACACGATGACAGTGCCCATGGTGACAGTGTTTATGGTGATATTACTAACGGTGACACGGCCCATGTTCATAGTGCTCACGGTGATAGTGCTCATGGTGACAGTTACCATGGTGATAGGGCCCATGTTGAAAGTGCCCATGGTGACAGTGCTTATGGTGGCACTGCCCATGGTGAATGTGCTCATGCTGGCAGAGTACCTGGTTGGAGTTCCGATGGTAAAATTCCTCATGGTAGCACTCCCCATGATGTTAGTGCTCATGGTGACAGTGTCCAAGGTGACAGTGCCTATGGTGACAGTGCCCATTGTGATAGTGCTCATGGTGATAGTGCCCACAGTGACAGTGCTCATTGTGACCTTTCCTATGGTGACAGTGCCCATGATGACAGTGCTCATGGTGACAGTGCCCACTGTGATAGTGATCACGGTGAAAGTGCTCACGGTGACAGTGCCCTTGGTGATAGTGCTCATGGTGACAGTTCGCATTGTGACAGTTCCCAAGTTGAAAGTGCCCATGGTGACAGTACCCATGGTGACAGTGCCCATGGTGACACAGCCCATGGTGACTGTGCTAAAGCTGGCGGTGTATATGGTTGGAGTTCCCATGATGAAATTCCTCATGGTGGCACTCCCCATGATGATAGTGCTCATGGTGACAGTGCCCAGGGTGAAATTATCCATGGTGACAGTGCTCATGGTGAGAGTTCCTATGGTGACTGTGCTCATGTTGACAGTGCCCATGGTGATAGTGCCCACGGTGACACTGCGCAAGGTGATAGTGCTCAACGTGATAGTGCCCATGGTAATAGTGCTGATGGTGACACTGCCCATGTTGATATTGCTCACGGTGACACTGCCCATGGTGATAGTGCTCACGGTGATAGTGCTCACGGTGACAGTGCCCTTGGTGATATTGCTCATGGTGATACAGCTCATGGTGGAAGTTCGCATGGTGACACTGCCCCTGTTGAAATTGCCCATGGTGACAGTGCTCATGTTGACACTGCCCATGGTGACTGTGCTCACGATGGAGGTGTACATGGTTGGAGTTCCCATGGTACAACTGTTATGGTGGTACTGCCCATGATGATAGTGTTCATGGTGACAGTGTCCATGGTGACAGTGCCCATGGTGATAGTGCCTATTGTGAGAGTGCCCATGGTGACAGTTCCCATGGTGACCATTTCCATGGTGATAATGCTCATGTTGACAGTGCCAACCGTGACAATGCTCATGGTGAGAGTTCCCATGGTGAAAGTGATCATCTTGACAATGCCCATGGCGACCGTTCCCATGGTGACATTTCCCATGGTGATAGTACGCACCGTGATAGTGCCCATGGTGACAGTTCCCATGGATACAGTGTCCATGGTGACAGTGCTCATGGTTGCACTGCCCATGGTGACTGTGCTCATGCTGGTGGTGTACGTGGTCGGAACTCCGATGGTGAAATTCCTCATGGTAGCACTCCCCATGATGTTAGTGCTCATGGTGACAGTGTCCAAGGTGACAGTGCCTATGGTGACAGTGCCCATTGTGATAGTGCTCACGGTGATACTGCTCACAGTGACAGTGCTCATTGTGACCGTTCCTATGGTGACAGTGCCCATGATGACAGTGCTCATGGTGACAGTGCCCACTGTGATAGTGCTCACGGTGAAAGTGCTCACGGTGACACTGCCCTTGGTGATAGTGCTCTTGGTGATAGTGCTCATGGTGACAGTTCGCATTGTGACAGTTCCCATGTTGAAAGTGCCCATGGTGACAGTACCCATGGTGACAGTGCGCATGGTGACAGTGCCCATGGTGATATTTCCCATGGTGACAGTGTTCATGGTGAGAGTTCCCATGGTGACATTATTCATGTTGACATTGCCCATGGTGACCTTTCCCATGGTGACAGTTCCCATGGTGATAGTGCTCATGGTGACAGTGCTCCTGGTAACAGTGCACACGGTGACAATGCCCACGGTGACAGTGCTCACGGTGACAGTGCTCATGGTGATAGTGCCTACTGTAGTAGTGGTCACGGTGACAGTGCCCATGATGATAGTGCTCACGGTGACACTGCCCATGTTGATAGTGCTCACGATGATACTGCTCCTGGTGACAGTTCCCATGGTTACAGTGCCCATGGTGACAGTGCTCATGGTGAGAGTACTCACGGTGATAGTTCTCATGGTGACAGTGCCCGTGGTGATAGTGCCCATGGTGATAGTGCTCATGGTGATAGTGCTCATGGTGACAGTTCGCATGGTGACAGTGCCCACTTTGAAAGTGCCCATGGTGACAGTACCCATGGTGACTGTGCCCATGGTGACAGTGTCCATGGTGACAGTGCTCATTGTGAGAATTGCCATGGTGACAGTGCTAATGTTGACATTGCCCATGGTGACCGTTCCCATGGTGACAGTTCCCAAGGTGATAGTGCTCATGGTGACAGTGCTATTGGTGACAGTGCACTCGGTGAGAATGCCCACACTTACATTGCTCACGTTGATAGTGCTCATGGTGATAGTGCCAATTTTAATAGTGCTCATGGTGACCGTGCCCATGTTGATGTTGCTCAAGGTGACACTTCCCATGGTGATAGTGCTCACGGTGATAGTGCTAATGGTGACACTGCCCTTGGTGATAGTGCTCATGGTGATAGTGCTCATGGTAATAGTGCTCATGTTGACGCTGCCCATGGTGACAGTGCCCATGGTGACACTGCCCATAGTGACATTTCCCATGGTGACAGTGCTCATGGTGAGAGTTCCCATGGTGACAGTGCACATGTTGACAGTTCCAATGGTGACAGTGCTCACGGTGACAGTGCTCACTGTGGCAGTGCCAATGGTTACAGTGCTCATGGTGGCAGTGTCCATGGTGGCAGTTCCCAAGATGACAGTGCTCATGGTGACATTTCCCATGGTAACAGAACTCAGGATGACAGTGTCCATGGTGACAGTGCCCATGGTGAGAGTGGCCATGTTGAAATTGCCCATGGTGACAGTGCTCATGGTGACACTGCCCATGGTGACTGTGCTCATGCTGGCGTTGAACAAGGTTGAACAAGGTTGGAGTTCCCATGGTGAAAATCCTCATGGTGGCACTACCCATGATAATAGTGCTCATGGTGACAGTGTACATCGTGAGAGTGCCCATGGTAACAATGCTCATGGAGAAACTGCCCATGGTGACAGTGCCCAAGGTGATATTCCCATGGTGACAGTGCTCATTTTGACAGTGCACACGGTGACAGTGCCCACAGTGACAGTGCTCACGGTGATAGTGTTAATGGTAATATTGCTCATGGTGACACTGCCCATGGTTATAGTGCTCACGGTGATAGTGCTCATGGTGACAGTTCCCAAGGTGACAGTGCCCACGGTGATAGTGCTCATGGTGACATTGCCCACGGTGACAGTGCTCATGGTGAGAGTTTGCATGGTGACAGTGCCCATGGTTACAGTGCTCATGGTCACACAACCCATGGTGACTGTGCTAAAGCTGGCGGTGTACATGGTTGGAGTTCCCATGGTGAAATTCCTCATGGTGGCACTGCCCATGATGATAGTGTTCATGGTGACAGTGTCCATGGTGACAGTGCCCATTGTGATAGTGCTCACGGTGATAGTGCCCTCAGTGACAGTTCTAATGGTGACAATTCCATGGTGACAGTGCCCATGATGACCGTGCTCATGGTGACAGTGCCCACGGTGACATTTCTCATGGTGACAGTGCTCACGGTGACAGTGCCCTTGGTGATAGTACCCATGGTAATAGTGGTCACGGTGACATGGCCCATGGTGATATTGCTCACGGTGATGCTACCCATGGTGATAGTGCTCACGGTGACATTCCCATGGTTACAGTGCCCATGGTGATATTGCTCACGGTGACACTGCCCATGATGACAGTGCTCATGGTGACAATGCCCATTCTGACAATGCTCATAGTGACAGTGCTCACGGTGACAGTGCCCTTGATGATAGTACTCATGGTAATAGTGCTCATGGTGACAGTTCCCATGGTGACAGTGCTCACTGTGGCAGTGCCAATGGTTACAGTGCTCATGGTGGCAGTGTCCATGGTGGCAGTTCCCAAGATGACAGTGCTCATGGTGACATTTCCCATGGTAACAGAGCTCATGATGACAGTGTCCATGGTGACAGTGCCCATGGTGACAGTGGCCATGTTGAAAGTGCCCATGGTGACACTGCTCATGGTGACAGTGCCCATGATGACTATGCTCATGCTGGCTGTGTACATGCTTGGAGATCCCATGGTGAAATTCCTCATGGTGGCACTGCCCATGATGATAGTGCTCATGGTGACAGTGTCCATGGTGACATTGCCTATGGTGACAGTTCCCATTGTGATAGTGCTCACGGTGATAGGGCCCACAGGGACAGTTCTAATGGTGACAGTTCCAATGGTGACAGTGCCCATGATGATAGTGCTTATGGTGACAGTGCCCACGGTGACAGTGCTCATGGTGACATTGCTCATGGTGACAGTGCCATTGGTGATAGTACCCATGGTAAAAGTGCTCATGGTGACATTGCCCATGGTGATATTGCTCACGGTGACACCGCCCATGGTGATAGTGCTCAAGGTGATAGTGCTCATGGTGACGGTTCCCATGGTTACAGTGCCCATGGTGACAGTGCTCATGCTGACAGTGCTCACGGTGACTATGCTCATGGTGACAGTGCTCACGGTGATAGTGCTCAAGGTGACAGTTCGCATGGTGACAGGGCCCATGTTGAAAGTGCCCATGGTGACACTGCTCATGGTGGCACTGCCCATGGTGACTGTGCTCATGCTGGCGGTGTACATGTTTGGAGTTCCGATGGTGAAATTCCTCAGGGTAGCACTGCCCGTGATGATAGTGCTCACGGTGAAAGTGTCCGTGTTGACATTGCCTATGGTGACAGTGCCCATTGTGATAGTGCTCATGGTGATAGTGCCCAAAGTGACAGTGCTCATTGTGACATTTCCTATGGTGACAGTGCCCATGATGATAGTGCTCCTGGTAAAAGTTCCCACTGTGATAGGGCTCACGGTGAAAGTGCTCATGGTGACAGTGCCCTTGGTGATAGTGCTCTTGGTGATAGTGCTCATGGTAATAGTGCACATGGTGACACTGCCCATGGTGACAGTGCCAATGGTGACACTGCCCATAGTGACATTTCCCATGGTGACAGTGCTTATGTTGACAGTGCCCATGGTGACAGTGACCATGGTGAGTGTGCCCATAGTGACAGTGCCCATGGTGACAGTGTCCATGGTGACAGTGCTCATGTTGACAGTGCCAACGGTGATAGTGCTCATGGTGAGAGTTCCCATGTTGACAGTGCTCACCTTGACAGTGCCCTTGGTGATAGTACCCATGTTAATATTGCTCACGGTTACAGTGCCCATGGTGATAGTGCTCATGGTGATAGTGCTCATGGTGACAGTTACCTTAGTGATAGTGCTCATGGTGATAGTGCTCATGGTGATAGTTCGCATGGTGACAGTGCCCATGTTGAAAGTCCCCATGATGGCAGTGCTCATGGTGACACTGCCCATGGTGACTGTGCTCTTGCTGGCAGTGTACATGTTTGGAGTTCCCATGGTGAAATTCCTTATGGTGGCACTGCCCATGATGAGAGTGTTCATGGTGAGAGTGTCCATGGTGACAGTGCCTATGGTGACAGTGCCCATTGTGAGAGTGCTCACGGTGATAGTGCCCTCAGTGACAGTTCTAATGGTGACAGTTCCCATGGTGACAGAGCCCATGATGACAGTGCTCATGGTGACAGTACACATGGTGACACTGCTCATGGTGACAGTGCTCACGGTGACAGTGACCTTGGTGATAGTACCCATGGTAATAGAGGTCACGGTGACTGTGCCCATGGTGATATTGCTCACAGTGACACTGCCCATGGTGATAGTGCTCACGGTGATAGTGCTCATGTTGACAGTTCCCATGGTGACAGTGCTCATGTTGACAGTGCCCACGGTGACTATGCTCATGATGAAAGTTCTCATGGTGATAGTGCTCATGGTGAGAGTGCTCATGGTGACAGTTCACATGGTAGACATGGCGAAGTTGAAAGTGCCCATGGTGACAGTGCTCATGATGACACTGCCCATGGTGACTGTGCTCATGTTGGCGGTGTACATGGTTGGAGTTCCGATGGTTAAATTCCTCACGGTAGCACTGCCCATGATGATAGTGCTCATGGTGACAGTGTCCACGGTGACAGTGCCTATGGTGACAGTGCCCATTGTGATAGTGCTCATGGTGATAGTGCCCACAGTGACAGTGCTCATGGTGACAGTTCCTATGGTGACAGTAACCATGGTGACAGTGCCCATGGTGAGAGTGCCCATGGTGACAGTGCCCATGGTGACATTTCCCATGGTGACAGTGCTGACGGTGAGAGTTCTCATGGTGAGAGTGCTCAGGTTGACATTGCACATGGTGACCGTTCCGATGGTGACAGTTCCCATGGTGATAGTGCTCATGGTGACAGTGCTCATGGTGACCATGCACACGGTGACAATGCCCACAGTGACAATGCTCACGGTGATAGTGCTCTTGGCGATAGTGACCATTGTAATAGTGCTCACCGTGACAGTGCCCATGTTGATATTGCTCATGGTGACACTGCCCATGGTGATAGTGCTCACGGTGATAGCGCTCAGGGTGACACTGCCCTTGGTGATAGTGCTCATGGTGATAGTGCTCATGGTAATAGTGCTCATGGTGACACTGCCCATGGTGACAGTGCCCATGGTGACACTCCCGATAGTGACATTTCTTATGGTGACAGTGCTCATGGTGAGAGTTCCCATGGTGACAGTGCACATGGTGACAGTTCCCATGGTGACAGTGCTCACGGTGACCGTGCTCACTGTGGCAGTGCCAATGGTAACATTGTTCATGGTGGCAGTGTCCATGGTGGCGGTTTCCAAGATGACAGTGCTCATGGTGATATTTCCCATGGTAACAGAGTTCATGATGACAGTGTCCATGGTGACAGTGCCCATGGTGACAGTGGCCATGTAGAAAGTGCCCATGATGAAACTGCCCATGGTGACAGTGCCCATAGTGATAGTGCCCATGGTGACATTTCCCATGGAGACAGTGCTAATGGAGAGAGTTCCCATGGTGACAGTGCCCATTATGACAGTGCTCATGGTGACAGTGCCCACGGTGACAGTGCTCATTGTGATAGTGCTCATGGGGATAGTGCCCATGGTAATAGTTCTCACGGTGACAGTGCCCATGGTGATATTGCTCACGGTGACACTGCCCATGGTGATACTGCTCACGGTGATAGTGCTCATGGTGACATATCCCCTTGTGACATTTCCCATGGTGACAGTGCTCATGGTGACCGCACCCACAGTGACAATGTCCACGGTGACAGTGCTCACGGTGACACTGCCCATGGTGACAGTGCTCATGGTGATAGTGCTCATGGTGACAGTGCCCTTGGTGATAGTGCTCCTGGTGATAGTGCTCATGGAGACATTTCCCATGGTGACAGTGCTCATGTTGACAGTCCCCATGGTGACTGTGCTCATGCTGGCGGTGTACATGGTTGGAGTTACAATGGTGAAATTCCTTATTTTGGCACTGCCCATGATGATAGTGCTCATGGTGAAGGTGTCCATGGTGACAGCGCCCATGGTGACAGTGCCCATGGTGATATTTCCCATGGTGATAGTGCTCATGGTGAGAGTTCCCATGGTGACAGTGCTCATCTTGGCAGTGCCCATAGTGACCGTTCCCATGGTGACAGTTCCCATGGTGATAGGGCTCATGGTTACAGTGCTCATGGTGACAGTGAACACGGTGACAGTGCCCGCAGTGACAGTGCTCATGGTGATAGTGCTCATGCTTATAGTGCCCACGGTGAAAGTAGTCATGGTGAAAGTGTTCACGGTGATAGTGCTCACGGTGACAGTGCCCTTAATGATAGTGTTCATGGTGATAGTGCTCATGGTGATAGTGCTCATGGTGACACGGCCCATGGTGAATGTGCTCATGCTGGCGGTGTACATGGTTGGAGTTCCCATGGTGAAATTCCTTATGGTGGCAATGCCCATGATGATAGTGCTCATGGTGAGAGTGTCCATGTTGACAATGCCTATGGTGACAGTGCCCATGGTGACATTTCCCATGGTGACAGTGCTCATAGTGAGAGTTCCCATGGTGACAATGCTTATGTTGACAACGCCCATGATGACAGTGCTCATGGTGACAGTGCCCACGGTGAAAATCCTCATGGTGACAGTGCTCACGGTGATAGTGCTCACGGTGATAGTGCTCACGCTGACAGTGCCCTTGGTGATAGTGCTCATGGTAGTAGTGCTCATGGTGACTGTTCGCATGGTGACAATGCCTATGTTGAAAGTGCCCATGGTGGCAGTGCTCATCGTGACACAGCCCATGGTGACTGTGCTAACGCTGCCGATGTACACGGTTGGAGTTCCCAAGGTGAAATTCCTCATGGTGGCACTGCCCATGATGATAGTGTTCGTGGTGACAGTGTCCATGGTGACAGTACCTATGGTGACAGTTTCCGTTGTGATAGTGCTCACGGTGATAGTGCCCACAGTGACAGTGCTAATGTTGACCGTTCCCATGGTGACAGTGCCCATGATGACAGTGCTCATGGTGACAGTGCCCACGGAGACAGTGTTCATGGTGACAGTACCCTTGGTGATAGTTTTCATGGTGATAGTGCTCATCGTGGCAGTTCGCATGGTGACACTGCGTATGTTGAAAGTGACCATGGTGACAGTGCTCATGCTTGCACTGATCATGGTGACTGTGCTCATGCTGGCGGTGTACGTGGTCGGAATTCCGATGGTGAAATTCCTCATGGTAGCACTCCCCATGATGTTAGTGCTCATGGTGACAGTGTCCAAGGTGACAGTGCCTATGGTGACAGTGCCCATTGTGATAGTGCTCATGGTGATAGTGCCCACAGTGACAGTGCTCATTGTGACCTTTCCTATGGTGACAGTGCCCATGATGACAGTGCTCATGGTGACAGTGCCCACTGTGATAGTGATCACGGTGAAAGTGCTCACGGTGACAGTGCCCTTGGTGATAGTGCTCATGGTGACAGTTCGCATTGTGACAGTTCCCAAGTTGAAAGTGCCCATGGTGACAGTACCCATGGTGACAGTGCCCATGGTGACACAGCCCATGGTGACTGTGCTAAAGCTGGCGGTGTATATGGTTGGAGTTCCCATGATGAAATTCCTCATGGTGGCACTCCCCATGATGATAGTGCTCATGGTGACAGTGCCCAGGGTGAAATTATCCATGGTGACAGTGCTCATGGTGAGAGTTCCTATGGTGACTGTGCTCATGTTGACAGTGCCCATGGTGATAGTGCCCACGGTGACACTGCGCAAGGTAATAGTGCTCAACGTGATAGTGCCCATGGTAATAGTGCTGATGGTGACACTGCCCATGTTGATATTGCTCACGGTGACACTGCCCATGGTGATAGTGCTCACGGTGATAGTGCTCACGGTGACAGTGCCCTTGGTGATATTGCTCATGGTGATACAGCTCATGGTGGAAGTTCGCATGGTGACACTGCCCCTGTTGAAATTGCCCATGGTGACAGTGCTCATGTTGACACTGCCCATGGTGACTGTGCTCACGATGGAGGTGTACATGGTTGGAGTTCCCATGGTACAACTGTTATGGTGGTACTGCCCATGATGATAGTGCTCATGGTGACAGTGTCCATGGTGACAGTGCCCATGGTGATAGTGCCTATTGTGAGAGTGCCCATGGTGACAGTTCCCATGGTGACCATTTCCATGGTGATAATGCTCATGTTGACAGTGCCAACCGTGACAATGCTCATGGTGAGAGTTCCCATGGTGAAAGTGATCATCTTGACAATGCCCATGGCGACCGTTCCCATGGTGACATTTCCCATGGTGATAGTACGCACCGTGATAGTGCCCATGGTGACAGTTCCCATGGATACAGTGTCCATGGTGACAGTGCTCATGGTTGCACTGCCCATGGTGACTGTGCTCATGCTGGTGGTGTACGTGGTCGGAACTCCGATGGTGAAATTCCTCATGGTAGCACTCCCCATGATGTTAGTGCTCATGGTGACAGTGTCCAAGGTGACAGTGCCTATGGTGACAGTGCCCATTGTGATAGTGCTCATGGTGATAGTGCCCACAGTGACAGTGCTCATTGTGACCGTTCCTATGGTAACAGTGCCCATGATGACAGTGCTCATGGTGACAGTGCCCACTGTGATAGTGCTCACGGTGAAAGTGCTCACGGTGACACTGCCCTTGGTGATAGTGCTCTTGGTGATAGTGCTCATGGTGACAGTTCGCATTGTGACAGTTCCCATGTTGAAAGTGCCCATGGTGACAGTACCCATGGTGACAGTGCGCATGGTGACAGTGCCCATGGTGATATTTCCCATGGTGACAGTGTTCATGGTGAGAGTTCCCATGGTGACATTGTTCATGTTGACATTGCCCATGGTGACCTTTCCCATGGTGACAGTTCCCATGGTGATAGTGCTCATGGTGACAGTGCTCCTGGTAACAGTGCACACGGTGACAATGCCCACGGTGACAGTGCTCACGGTGACAGTGCTCATGGTGATAGTGCCTACTGTAGTAGTGGTCACGGTGACAGTGCCCATGATGATAGTGCTCACGGTGACACTGCCCATGTTGATAGTGCTCACGATGATACTGCTCCTGGTGACAGTTCCCATGGTTACAGTGCCCATGGTGACAGTGCTCATGGTGAGAGTACTCACGGTGATAGTTCTCATGGTGACAGTGCCCGTGGTGATAGTGCCCATGGTGATAGTGCTCATGGTGATAGTGCTCATGGTGACAGTTCGCATGGTGACAGTGCCCACTTTGAAAGTGCCCATGGTGACAGTACCCATGGTGACTGTGCCCATGGTGACAGTGCCCATGGTGACAGTGCTCATTGTGAGAATTGCCATGGTGACAGTGCTAATGTTGACATTGCCCATGGTGACCGTTCCCATGGTGACAGTTCCCAAGGTGATAGTGCTCATGGTGACAGTGCTATTGGTGACAGTGCACTCGGTGAGAATGCCCACACTTACATTGCTCACGTTGATAGTGCTCATGGTGATAGTGCCAATTTTAATAGTGCTCATGGTGACCGTGCCCATGTTGATGTTGCTCAAGGTGACACTTCCCATGGTGATAGTGCTCACGGTGATAGTGCTAATGGTGACACTGCCCTTGGTGATAGTGCTCATGGTGATAGTGCTCATGGTAATAGTGCTCATGTTGACGCTGCCCATGGTGACAGTGCCCATGGTGACACTGCCCATAGTGACATTTCCCATGGTGACAGTGCTCATGGTGAGAGTTCCCATGGTGACAGTGCACATGTTGACAGTTCCAATGGTGACAGTGCTCACGGTGACAGTGCTCACTGTGGCAGTGCCAATGGTTACAGTGCTCATGGTGGCAGTGTCCATGGTGGCAGTTCCCAAGATGACAGTGCTCATGGTGACATTTCCCATGGTAACAGAACTCAGGATGACAGTGTCCATGGTGACAGTGCCCATGGTGAGAGTGGCCATGTTGAAATTGCCCATGGTGACAGTGCTCATGGTGACACTGCCCATGGTGACTGTGCTCATGCTGGCGTTGAACAAGGTTGAACAAGGTTGGAGTTCCCATGGTGAAAATCCTCATGGTGGCACTACCCATGATAATAGTGCTCATGGTGACAGTGTACATCGTGAGAGTGCCCATGGTAACAATGCTCATGGAGAAACTGCCCATGGTGACAGTGCCCAAGGTGATATTCCCATGGTGACAGTGCTCATTTTGACAGTGCACACGGTGACAGTGCCCACAGTGACAGTGCTCACGGTGATAGTGTTAATGGTAATATTGCTCATGGTGACACTGCCCATGGTTATAGTGCTCACGGTGATAGTGCTCATGGTGACAGTTCCCAAGGTGACAGTGCCCACGGTGATAGTGCTCATGGTGACATTGCCCACGGTGACAGTGCTCATGGTGAGAGTTTGCATGGTGACAGTGCCCATGGTTACAGTGCTCATGGTCACACAACCCATGGTGACTGTGCTAAAGCTGGCGGTGTACATGGTTGGAGTTCCCATGGTGAAATTCCTCATGGTGGCACTGCCCATGATGATAGTGTTCATGGTGACAGTGTCCATGGTGACAGTGCCCATTGTGATAGTGCTCACGGTGATAGTGCCCTCAGTGGCAGTTCTAATGGTGACAATTCCATGGTGACAGTGCCCATGATGACCGTGCTCATGGTGACAGTGCCCACGGTGACATTTCTCATGGTGACAGTGCTCACGGTGACAGTGCCCTTGGTGATAGTACCCATGGTAATAGTGGTCACGGTGACATGGCCCATGGTGATATTGCTCACGGTGATGCTACCCATGGTGATAGTGCTCACGGTGACATTCCCATGGTTACAGTGCCCATGGTGATATTGCTCACGGTGACACTGCCCATGATGACAGTGCTCATGGTGACAATGCCCATTCTGACAATGCTCATAGTGACAGTGCTCACGGTGACAGTGCCCTTGATGATAGTACTCATGGTAATAGTGCTCATGGTGACAGTTCCCATGGTGACAGTGCTCACTGTGGCAGTGCCAATGGTTACAGTGCTCATGGTGGCAGTGTCCATGGTGGCAGTTCCCAAGATGACAGTGCTCATGGTGACATTTCCCATGGTAACAGAGCTCATGATGACAGTGTCCATGGTGACAGTGCCCATGGTGACAGTGGCCATGTTGAAAGTGCCCATGGTGACACTGCTCATGGTGACAGTGCCCATGATGACTATGCTCATGCTGGCTGTGTACATGCTTGGAGATCCCATGGTGAAATTCCTCATGGTGGCACTGCCCATGATGATAGTGCTCATGGTGACAGTGTCCATGGTGACATTGCCTATGGTGACAGTTCCCATTGTGATAGTGCTCACGGTGATAGGGCCCACAGGGACAGTTCTAATGGTGACAGTTCCAATGGTGACAGTGCCCATGATGATAGTGCTTATGGTGACAGTGCCCACGGTGACAGTGCTCATGGTGACATTGCTCATGGTGACAGTGCCATTGGTGATAGTACCCATGGTAAAAGTGCTCATGGTGACATTGCCCATGGTGATATTGCTCACGGTGACACCGCCCATGGTGACAGTGCTCACGGTGATAGTGCTCAAGGTGACAGTTCGCATGGTGACAGGGCCCATGTTGAAAGTGCCCATGGTGACACTGCTCATGGTGGCACTGCCCATGGTGACTGTGCTCATGCTGGCGGTGTACATGGTTGGAGTTCCGATGGTGAAATTCCTCATGGTAGCACTGCCCATGATGATAGTGCTCACGGTGAAAGTGTCCATGGTGACAGTGCCTATGGTGACAGTGCCCATTGTGATAGTGCTCATGGTGATAGTGCCCAAAGTGACAGTGCTCATTGTGACAGTTCCTATGGTGACAGTGCCCATGATGATAGTGCTCATGGTAAAAGTTCCCACTGTGATAGTGCTCACGGTGAAAGTGCTCACGGTGACAGTGCCCTTGGTGATAGTGCTCTTGGTGATAGTGCTCATGGTAATAGTGCACATGGTGACACTGCCCATGGTGACAGTGCCCATGGTGACACTGCCCATAGTAACATTTCCCATGGTGACAGTGCTCATGTTGACAGTGCCCATGGTGACAGTGACCATGGTGAGTGTGCCCATGGTGACAGTGCCCATGGTGACAGTGTCCATGGTGACAGTGCTCACCTTGACAGTGCCCTTGGTGATAGTACCCATGTTAATATTGCTCACGGTTACAGTGCCCATGGTGATAGTGCTCATGGTGATAGTGCTCATGGTGACAGTTACCTTGGTGATAGTGCTCATGGTGATAGTGCTCATGGTGATAGTTCGCATGGTGACAGTGCCCATGTGGAAAGTCTCCATGAAGGCAGTGCTCATGGTGACACTGCCCATGGTGACTGTGCCCTTGCTGGCGGTGTACATGTTTGGAGTTCCCATGGTGAAATTCCTTATGGTGGCACTGCCCATGATGATAGTGTTCATCGTGACAATGTCCATGGTGACAGTGCCTATGGTGACAGTGCCCATTGTGATAGTGCTCACGGTGATAGTGCCCTCAGTGTCAGTTCTAATGGTGACAGTTCCCATGGTGATAGAGCCCATGATGACAGTGCTCATGGTGACAGTGCCCACGGTAACATTGCTCATGGTGACAGTGCTCACGGTGACAGTAACCTTGGTGATAGTACCCATGGTAATAGAGGTCACGGTGACAGTGCCCATTTTGATATTGCTCGCGGTGACACTGCCCATGGTGATAGTGCTCACGGTGATAGTGCTCAGGGTGACAGTTCCCATGGTTACATTGCCCATGGTGACAGTGCTCATGGTGACAGTGCCCGTGGTGACTATGCTCATGGTGACATTGCTCACAGAGATACTGCTCATGGTGACAGTTCGCATGGCGACAGGGCCCATGTTAAAAGTGCCCATGGTGACAGTGCTCATGGTGGCACTGCCCATGGTGACTGTGCTCATGCTGGTGGTGTACATGGTTGGAGTTCCCATGGTGAAATTCCTTATTGTGGCAATGCCCATGATGATAGTGCTCATGGTGACAGTGCCCAAGGTGACAGTGCCCATGGTGACATTTCCCATCTTGACAGTGCGCATGGTGAGAGTTCCCATGGTGACAATGCTCATGTTGAAAATACCCAAGGTGACAGTGCTCATGGTGACAGTGTCCACGGTGACAATTCTCATGGTGACAGTGCTCACAGTGATAGTGCTCCTGGTGACAGTGCTCCCGCTGACAGTTCCCTTGGTGATAGTGCTCATGGTAATACTGCTGATGGTGATAGTGCTCATGGTGACGGTTCGCATGGTGAGACTGCCCATGTTGAAAGTGCCCATGGTTGCAGTGATCATGTTGACACTGCCCATTGTGACTGTGCTCATGCTGGCGGTGTACATAGTTGGAGTTCCCATGGTGAAATTCCTTATGGTGGCACTGCCCATGATGATAGTGCTCATGGTGACAGTGTCCATGGTGACATTGCCTATGGTGACAGTTCCCATTGTGATAGTGCTCACGGTGATAGGGCCCACAGGGACAGTTCTAATGGTGACAGTTCCAATGGTGACAGTGCCCATGATGATAGTGCTTATGGTGACAGTGCCCACGGTGACAGTGCTCATGGTGACATTGCTCATGGTGACAGTGCCATTGGTGATAGTACCCATGGTAAAAGTGCTCATGGTGACATTGCCCATGGTGATATTGCTCACGGTGACACCGCCCATGGTGATAGTGCTCAAGGTGATAGTGCTCATGGTGACGGTTCCCATGGTTACAGTGCCCATGGTGACAGTGCTCATGCTGACAGTGCTCACGGTGACTATGCTCATGGTGACAGTGCTCACGGTGATAGTGCTCAAGGTGACAGTTCGCATGGTGACAGGGCCCATGTTGAAAGTGCCCATGGTGACACTGCTCATGGTGGCACTGCCCATGGTGACTGTGCTCATGCTGGCGGTGTACATGGTTGGAGTTCCGATGGTGAAATTCCTCATGGTAGCACTGCCCATGATGATAGTGCTCACGGTGAAAGTGTCCATGGTGACAGTGCCTATGGTGACAGTGCCCATTGTGATAGTGCTCATGGTGATAGTGCCCAAAGTGACAGTGCTCATTGTGACAGTTCCTATGGTGACAGTGCCCATGATGATAGTGCTCATGGTAAAAGTTCCCACTGTGATAGTGCTCACGGTGAAAGTGCTCACGGTGACAGTGCCCTTGGTGATAGTGCTCTTGGTGATAGTGCTCATGGTAATAGTGCACATGGTGACACTGCCCATGGTGACAGTGCCCATGGTGACACTGCCCATAGTAACATTTCCCATGGTGACAGTGCTCATGTTGACAGTGCCCATGGTGACAGTGACCATGGTGAGTGTGCCCATGGTGACAGTGCCCATGGTGACAGTGTCCATGGTGACAGTGCTCACCTTGACAGTGCCCTTGGTGATAGTACCCATGTTAATATTGCTCACGGTTACAGTGCCCATGGTGATAGTGCTCATGGTGATAGTGCTCATGGTGACAGTTACCTTGGTGATAGTGCTCATGGTGATAGTGCTCATGGTGATAGTTCGCATGGTGACAGTGCCCATGTGGAAAGTCTCCATGAAGGCAGTGCTCATGGTGACACTGCCCATGGTGACTGTGCCCTTGCTGGCGGTGTACATGTTTGGAGTTCCCATGGTGAAATTCCTTATGGTGGCACTGCCCATGATGATAGTGTTCATCGTGACAATGTCCATGGTGACAGTGCCTATGGTGACAGTGCCCATTGTGATAGTGCTCACGGTGATAGTGCCCTCAGTGTCAGTTCTAATGGTGACAGTTCCCATGGTGATAGAGCCCATGATGACAGTGCTCATGGTGACAGTGCCCACGGTAACATTGCTCATGGTGACAGTGCTCACGGTGACAGTAACCTTGGTGATAGTACCCATGGTAATAGAGGTCACGGTGACAGTGCCCATTTTGATATTGCTCACGGTGACACTGCCCATGGTGATAGTGCTCACGGTGATAGTGCTCAGGGTGACAGTTCCCATGGTTACATTGCCCATGGTGACAGTGCTCATGGTGACAGTGCCCGTGGTGACTATGCTCATGGTGACATTGCTCACAGAGATACTGCTCATGGTGACAGTTCGCATGGCGACAGGGCCCATGTTAAAAGTGCCCATGGTGACAGTGCTCATGGTGGCACTGCCCATGGTGACTCTGCTCATGCTGGCAGTGTACATGGTTGGAGTTCCCATGGGGAAATTCCTTATGGTGGCAATGCCCATGATGATAGTGCTCATGGTGACAGTGCTCATGGTGACAGTGTACATGGTGACAATCCACACGGTGACAGTGCTCACGGTGATAGTTCTCATGGCGATAGTGCCCATTGTAATAGTGCTCACGGTGACACTGCCCATGGTGACAGTGCTCACGGGGATAGTGCGCACAGTGACACTGCCCTTGGTGATAGTGCTCTTGGTGATAGTGCTCATGGTAATAGTGCTCATGGTGACACTGCCCGTGGTGACAGTGCCCATGGTGACACTGCCCATAGTGACATTTCCCATGGTGACAGTGCTGATGGTGAGAGTTCCCATGGTGACAGTGCACATGGTGACAGTGCTCACGGTCACAGTGCTCACTGTGGCAGTCCCAATGGTTACAGTTCTCATGGTGGCAGTGTCCATGGTGGCAGTTCCCAAGATGACAGTGCTCATGGTGACATTTCCCATGGTAACAGAGCTCATGATAACAATGTCCATGGTGACAGTGCCCATGGTGACAGTGGCCATGTTGAAAGTGCCCATGGTGACACTGCTCACCGTGAGAGTGCCCATGGTGACTATGCTAATGCTGGCGGTGTACATCGTTGGAGTTCCCATGGTGAAATTCCTCATGGTGGCACTGCCCATGGTGACAATGTCCATCGTGAGAGTGCCCATGGTGACAGTGCTCATGGTGACAGTGCACACGGTGACAGTGCTCATGTTGACAGTGCACACGGTGACAGTGCCCACCGTGACAGTGTTCATGGTGATATTGCTCATGGTGACACAGCCCATGGTTATAGTGCTCACGCTGATAGTGCTCATGGTGACAGTTCCCATGGTGACGATGCCCACGGTGACAGTGCTCATGGTGACATTGCCCACGGTGACGGTGCTCATGGTGACAGTGCTCATGGTGAAAGTGCTCATGGTGACACAGCCCATGGTGACTGTGCTAAAGCTGGCGGTGTATATGGTTGGAGTTCCCATGGTGAAATTCCTCATGGTGGCACTGCCCATGATGAGAGTGTTCATGGTGACATTTCACATGGTGACAGTGCTCATGGTGAGAGTTCCTATGGTGACATTGCTCATGTTGACAGTGCTCATGTTGACAGTGCCCACAGTGACAGTACTCATGGTGACAGTGCTCACAGTGACAGTGCCCTTGGTGATAGTACCCATGGTAATAGCGCTCAATGTGACAGTGCCCATGGTGATATTTCTCACGGTGACACTGCCCATGGTGATAGTGCTCACGGTGTTTGTGCTCATGGTGACAGTTCACATGGTGACACTGCCCCTGTTGAAAGTGCCCATGGTGACAGTGCTCATGTTGACACTGCCCATGGTGACAATGATCATGTTGACCATGCCCATGGTGACAGCGTCCATGGTGACATTGCCCATGGTGAGAGTGCTCATGGTGACAGTGTCCCTGGTGACAGTGCGCATGGTGACTGTGCCCTTAGTGACAGTTCCCATAGTGACAGTGCCCATGTTGAAAGTGCTCATGGCGACAGTGCTCATGGTGACACTGCCCATGGTGACTGTGCTGATGTTCACGGTGTACATGGTTGGAGTCCCCATGGTGAAATTCCTTATGGTGGCATTGCCCATGATGTTAGTGCTCATGGTGAATGTGTCCATGGTGACAATGCCTATGGTGACAGTGCCCATGATGACATTTCCCCGGGTGACAGTGCTCATACTGACAGTTCCCATGGTGACAGTGCCCATGGTGACAGTGCTAATGTTGACACTGCCCACGGTGACAGTGCTCATGGTGTCAGTGTCCTTGGTGATAGTACACATGGTAATAGTGCTCACAGTGACAGTGCCCACGGTGATATTGCTCATGGTGACACTGCCCATGGTGATAGTGCCAACGGTTACAGTTCTCATTGTGACAGTGCCCATGGTGACAGTGCTCATGGTGACAGTGCTCACAGTGACAGTGCCCATGGTGATATTGTTCACGGTGACACTGCCCAGGGTGATAGTGCTAACGGTGATAGTGCTCATGGTGATAGTTCCCATGGTTACAGTGCCCATGGTGACAGTGCTCATGGTGACAGTGCTCACGGTGATAGTGCTCACATTGACAGTGCCCTTGGTGATAGTGCTCACGGTGATAGTACCCACAGTGACAGTTCAAATGATGACAGTTCCCATGGTGACAGTGCCCATGATGACAGTGCTCATGGTGACAGTGTCCACGGTGAGAGTGCTCATGGTGACACTGCTCACGGTAACAGTGCCCTTGGTGATAGTACCCATGTTAATAGTGCTCACGGTGATAGAGCCCACGGTGACATTTCCCATGGTGACAGTGCTCACTTTAACAGTGTACACGATGACAGTGCCCACGGTGACAGTGTTTATGGTGATATTACTAACGGTGACACGGCCCATGTTCATAGTGCTCACGGTGATAGTGCTCATGGTGACAGTTACCATGGTGATAGGGCCCATGTTGAAAGTGCCCATGGTGACAGTGCTTATGGTGGCACTGCCCATGGTGAATGTGCTCATGCTGGCAGAGTACCTGGTTGGAGTTCCGATGGTAAAATTCCTCATGGTAGCACTCCCCATGATGTTAGTGCTCATGGTGACAGTGTCCAAGGTGACAGTGCCTATGGTGACAGTGCCCATTGTGATAGTGCTCATGGTGATAGTGCCCACAGTGACAGTGCTCATTGTGACCTTTCCTATGGTGACAGTGCCCATGATGACAGTGCTCATGGTGACAGTGCCCACTGTGATAGTGATCACGGTGAAAGTGCTCACGGTGACAGTGCCCTTGGTGATAGTGCTCATGGTGACAGTTCGCATTGTGACAGTTCCCAAGTTGAAAGTGCCCATGGTGACAGTACCCATGGTGACAGTGCCCATGGTGACACAGCCCATGGTGACTGTGCTAAAGCTGGCGGTGTATATGGTTGGAGTTCCCATGATGAAATTCCTCATGGTGGCACTCCCCATGATGATAGTGCTCATGGTGACAGTGCCCAGGGTGAAATTATCCATGGTGACAGTGCTCATGGTGAGAGTTCCTATGGTGACTGTGCTCATGTTGACAGTGCCCATGGTGATAGTGCCCACGGTGACACTGCGCAAGGTGATAGTGCTCAACGTGATAGTGCCCATGGTAATAGTGCTGATGGTGACACTGCCCATGTTGATATTGCTCACGGTGACACTGCCCATGGTGATAGTGCTCACGGTGATAGTGCTCACGGTGACAGTGCCCTTGGTGATATTGCTCATGGTGATACAGCTCATGGTGGAAGTTCGCATGGTGACACTGCCCCTGTTGAAATTGCCCATGGTGACAGTGCTCATGTTGACACTGCCCATGGTGACTGTGCTCACGATGGAGGTGTACATGGTTGGAGTTCCCATGGTACAACTGTTATGGTGGTACTGCCCATGATGATAGTGTTCATGGTGACAGTGTCCATGGTGACAGTGCCCATGGTGATAGTGCCTATTGTGAGAGTGCCCATGGTGACAGTTCCCATGGTGACCATTTCCATGGTGATAATGCTCATGTTGACAGTGCCAACCGTGACAATGCTCATGGTGAGAGTTCCCATGGTGAAAGTGATCATCTTGACAATGCCCATGGCGACCGTTCCCATGGTGACATTTCCCATGGTGATAGTACGCACCGTGATAGTGCCCATGGTGACAGTTCCCATGGATACAGTGTCCATGGTGACAGTGCTCATGGTTGCACTGCCCATGGTGACTGTGCTCATGCTGGTGGTGTACGTGGTCGGAACTCCGATGGTGAAATTCCTCATGGTAGCACTCCCCATGATGTTAGTGCTCATGGTGACAGTGTCCAAGGTGACAGTGCCTATGGTGACAGTGCCCATTGTGATAGTGCTCACGGTGATACTGCTCACAGTGACAGTGCTCATTGTGACCGTTCCTATGGTGACAGTGCCCATGATGACAGTGCTCATGGTGACAGTGCCCACTGTGATAGTGCTCACGGTGAAAGTGCTCACGGTGACACTGCCCTTGGTGATAGTGCTCTTGGTGATAGTGCTCATGGTGACAGTTCGCATTGTGACAGTTCCCATGTTGAAAGTGCCCATGGTGACAGTACCCATGGTGACAGTGCGCATGGTGACAGTGCCCATGGTGATATTTCCCATGGTGACATTGTTCATGTTGACATTGCCCATGGTGACCTTTCCCATGGTGACAGTTCCCATGGTGATAGTGCTCATGGTGACAGTGCTCCTGGTAACAGTGCACACGGTGACAATGCCCACGGTGACAGTGCTCACGGTGACAGTGCTCATGGTGATAGTGCCTACTGTAGTAGTGGTCACGGTGACAGTGCCCATGATGATAGTGCTCACGGTGACACTGCCCATGTTGATAGTGCTCACGATGATACTGCTCCTGGTGACAGTTCCCATGGTTACAGTGCCCATGGTGACAGTGCTCATGGTGAGAGTACTCACGGTGATAGTTCTCATGGTGACAGTGCCCGTGGTGATAGTGCCCATGGTGATAGTGCTCATGGTGATAGTGCTCATGGTGACAGTTCGCATGGTGACAGTGCCCACTTTGAAAGTGCCCATGGTGACAGTACCCATGGTGACTGTGCCCATGGTGACAGTGTCCATGGTGACAGTGCTCATTGTGAGAATTGCCATGGTGACAGTGCTAATGTTGACATTGCCCATGGTGACCGTTCCCATGGTGACAGTTCCCAAGGTGATAGTGCTCATGGTGACAGTGCTATTGGTGACAGTGCACTCGGTGAGAATGCCCACACTTACATTGCTCACGTTGTTAGTGCTCATGGTGATAGTGCCAATTTTAATAGTGCTCATGGTGACCGTGCCCATGTTGATGTTGCTCAAGGTGACACTTCCCATGGTGATAGTGCTCACGGTGATAGTGCTAATGGTGACACTGCCCTTGGTGATAGTGCTCATGGTGATAGTGCTCATGGTAATAGTGCTCATGTTGACGCTGCCCATGGTGACAGTGCCCATGGTGACACTGCCCATAGTGACATTTCCCATGGTGACAGTGCTCATGGTGAGAGTTCCCATGGTGACAGTGCACATGTTGACAGTTCCAATGGTGACAGTGCTCACGGTGACAGTGCTCACTGTGGCAGTGCCAATGGTTACAGTGCTCATGGTGGCAGTGTCCATGGTGGCAGTTCCCAAGATGACAGTGCTCATGGTGACATTTCCCATGGTAACAGAACTCAGGATGACAGTGTCCATGGTGACAGTGCCCATGGTGAGAGTGGCCATGTTGAAATTGCCCATGGTGACAGTGCTCATGGTGACACTGCCCATGGTGACTGTGCTCATGCTGGCGTTGAACAAGGTTGAACAAGGTTGGAGTTCCCATGGTGAAAATCCTCATGGTGGCACTACCCATGATAATAGTGCTCATGGTGACAGTGTACATCGTGAGAGTGCCCATGGTAACAATGCTCATGGAGAAACTGCCCATGGTGACAGTGCCCAAGGTGATATTCCCATGGTGACAGTGCTCATTTTGACAGTGCACACGGTGACAGTGCCCACAGTGACAGTGCTCACGGTGATAGTGTTAATGGTAATATTGCTCATGGTGACACTGCCCATGGTTATAGTGCTCACGGTGATAGTGCTCATGGTGACAGTTCCCAAGGTGACAGTGCCCACGGTGATAGTGCTCATGGTGACATTGCCCACGGTGACAGTGCTCATGGTGAGAGTTTGCATGGTGACAGTGCCCATGGTTACAGTGCTCATGGTCACACAACCCATGGTGACTGTGCTAAAGCTGGCGGTGTACATGGTTGGAGTTCCCATGGTGAAATTCCTCATGGTGGCACTGCCCATGATGATAGTGTTCATGGTGACAGTGTCCATGGTGACAGTGCCCATTGTGATAGTGCTCACGGTGATAGTGCCCTCAGTGACAGTTCTAATGGTGACAATTCCATGGTGACAGTGCCCATGATGACCGTGCTCATGGTGACAGTGCCCACGGTGACATTTCTCATGGTGACAGTGCTCACGGTGACAGTGCCCTTGGTGATAGTACCCATGGTAATAGTGGTCACGGTGACATGGCCCATGGTGATATTGCTCACGGTGATGCTACCCATGGTGATAGTGCTCACGGTGACATTCCCATGGTTACAGTGCCCATGGTGATATTGCTCACGGTGACACTGCCCATGATGACAGTGCTCATGGTGACAATGCCCATTCTGACAATGCTCATAGTGACAGTGCTCACGGTGACAGTGCCCTTGATGATAGTACTCATGGTAATAGTGCTCATGGTGACAGTTCCCATGGTGACAGTGCTCACTGTGGCAGTGCCAATGGTTACAGTGCTCATGGTGGCAGTGTCCATGGTGGCAGTTCCCAAGATGACAGTGCTCATGGTGACATTTCCCATGGTAACAGAGCTCATGATGACAGTGTCCATGGTGACAGTGCCCATGGTGACAGTGGCCATGTTGAAAGTGCCCATGGTGACACTGCTCATGGTGACAGTGCCCATGATGACTATGCTCATGCTGGCTGTGTACATGCTTGGAGATCCCATGGTGAAATTCCTCATGGTGGCACTGCCCATGATGATAGTGCTCATGGTGACAGTGTCCATGGTGACATTGCCTATGGTGACAGTTCCCATTGTGATAGTGCTCACGGTGATAGGGCCCACAGGGACAGTTCTAATGGTGACAGTTCCAATGGTGACAGTGCCCATGATGATAGTGCTTATGGTGACAGTGCCCACGGTGACAGTGCTCATGGTGACATTGCTCATGGTGACAGTGCCATTGGTGATAGTACCCATGGTAAAAGTGCTCATGGTGACATTGCCCATGGTGATATTGCTCACGGTGACACCGCCCATGGTGATAGTGCTCAAGGTGATAGTGCTCATGGTGACGGTTCCCATGGTTACAGTGCCCATGGTGACAGTGCTCATGCTGACAGTGCTCACGGTGACTATGCTCATGGTGACAGTGCTCACGGTGATAGTGCTCAAGGTGACAGTTCGCATGGTGACAGGGCCCATGTTGAAAGTGCCCATGGTGACACTGCTCATGGTGGCACTGCCCATGGTGACTGTGCTCATGCTGGCGGTGTACATGGTTGGAGTTCCGATGGTGAAATTCCTCATGGTAGCACTGCCCATGATGATAGTGCTCACGGTGAAAGTGTCCATGGTGACAGTGCCTATGGTGACAGTGCCCATTGTGATAGTGCTCATGGTGATAGTGCCCAAAGTGACAGTGCTCATTGTGACAGTTCCTATGGTGACAGTGCCCATGATGATAGTGCTCATGGTAAAAGTTCCCACTGTGATAGTGCTCACGGTGAAAGTGCTCACGGTGACAGTGCCCTTGTTGATAGTGCTCTTGGTGATAGTGCTCATGGTAATAGTGCACATGGTGACACTGCCCATGGTGACAGTGCCCATGGTGACACTGCCCATAGTAACATTTCCCATGGTGACAGTGCTCATGTTGACAGTGCCCATGGTGACAGTGACCATGGTGAGTGTGCCCATGGTGACAGTGCCCATGGTGACAGTGTCCATGGTGACAGTGCTCACCTTGACAGTGCCCTTGGTGATAGTACCCATGTTAATATTGCTCACGGTTACAGTGCCCATGGTGATAGTGCTCATGGTGATAGTGCTCATGGTGACAGTTACCTTGGTGATAGTGCTCATGGTGATAGTGCTCATGGTGATAGTTCGCATGGTGACAGTGCCCATGTGGAAAGTCTCCATGAAGGCAGTGCTCATGGTGACACTGCCCATGGTGACTGTGCCCTTGCTGGCGGTGTACATGTTTGGAGTTCCCATGGTGAAATTCCTTATGGTGGCACTGCCCATGATGATAGTGTTCATCGTGACAATGTCCATGGTGACAGTGCCTATGGTGACAGTGCCCATTGTGATAGTGCTCACGGTGATAGTGCCCTCAGTGTCAGTTCTAATGGTGACAGTTCCCATGGTGATAGAGCCCATGATGACAGTGCTCATGGTGACAGTGCCCACGGTAACATTGCTCATGGTGACAGTGCTCACGGTGACAGTAACCTTGGTGATAGTACCCATGGTAATAGAGGTCACGGTGACAGTGCCCATTTTGATATTGCTCACGGTGACACTGCCCATGGTGATAGTGCTCACGGTGATAGTGCTCAGGGTGACAGTTCCCATGGTTACATTGCCCATGGTGACAGTGCTCATGGTGACAGTGCCCGTGGTGACTATGCTCATGGTGACATTGCTCACAGAGATACTGCTCATGGTGACAGTTCGCATGGCGACAGGGCCCATGTTAAAAGTGCCCATGGTGACAGTGCTCATGGTGGCACTGCCCATGGTGACTCTGCTCATGCTGGCAGTGTACATGGTTGGAGTTCCCATGGGGAAATTCCTTATGGTGGCAATGCCCATGATGATAGTGCTCATGGTGACAGTGCTCATGGTGACAGTGTACATGGTGACAATCCACACGGTGACAGTGCTCACGGTGATAGTTCTCATGGCGATAGTGCCCATTGTAATAGTGCTCACGGTGACACTGCCCATGGTGATAGTGCTCACGGGGATAGTGCGCACAGTGACACTGCCCTTGGTGATAGTGCTCTTGGTGATAGTGCTCATGGTAATAGTGCTCATGGTGACACTGCCCGTGGTGACAGTGCCCATGGTGACACTGCCCATAGTGACATTTCCCATGGTGACAGTGCTGATGGTGAGAGTTCCCATGGTGACAGTGCACATGGTGACAGTGCTCACGGTCACAGTGCTCACTGTGGCAGTCCCAATGGTTACAGTTCTCATGGTGGCAGTGTCCATGGTGGCAGTTCCCAAGATGACAGTGCTCATGGTGACATTTCCCATGGTAACAGAGCTCATGATAACAATGTCCATGGTGACAGTGCCCATGGTGACAGTGGCCATGTTGAAAGTGCCCATGGTGACACTGCTCACCGTGAGAGTGCCCATGGTGACTATGCTAATGCTGGCGGTGTACATCGTTGGAGTTCCCATGGTGAAATTCCTCATGGTGGCACTGCCCATGGTGACAATGTCCATCGTGAGAGTGCCCATGGTGACAGTGCTCATGGTGACAGTGCACACGGTGACAGTGCTCATGTTGACAGTGCACACGGTGACAGTGCCCACCGTGACAGTGTTCATGGTGATATTGCTCATGGTGACACAGCCCATGGTTATAGTGCTCACGCTGATAGTGCTCATGGTGACAGTTCCCATGGTGACGATGCCCACGGTGACAGTGCTCATGGTGACATTGCCCACGGTGACGGTGCTCATGGTGACAGTGCTCATGGTGAAAGTGCTCATGGTGACACAGCCCATGGTGACTGTGCTAAAGCTGGCGGTGTATATGGTTGGAGTTCCCATGGTGAAATTCCTCATGGTGGCACTGCCCATGATGAGAGTGTTCATGGTGACATTTCACATGGTGACAGTGCTCATGGTGAGAGTTCCTATGGTGACATTGCTCATGTTGACAGTGCTCATGTTGACAGTGCCCACAGTGACAGTACTCATGGTGACAGTGCTCACAGTGACAGTGCCCTTGGTGATAGTACCCATGGTAATAGCGCTCAATGTGACAGTGCCCATGGTGATATTTCTCACAGTGACACTGCCCATGGTGATAGTGCTCACGGTGTTTGTGCTCATGGTGACAGTTCACATGGTGACACTGCCCCTGTTGAAAGTGCCCATGGTGACAGTGCTCATGTTGACACTGCCCATGGTGACAATGATCATGTTGACCATGCCCATGGTGACAGCGTCCATGGTGACATTGCCCATGGTGAGAGTGCTCATGGTGACAGTGTCCCTGGTGACAGTGCGCATGGTGACTGTGCCCTTAGTGACAGTTCCCATAGTGACAGTGCCCATGTTGAAAGTGCTCATGGCGACAGTGCTCATGGTGACACTGCCCATGGTGACTGTGCTGATGTTCACGGTGTACATGGTTGGAGTCCCCATGGTGAAATTCCTTATGGTGGCATTGCCCATGATGTTAGTGCTCATGGTGAATGTGTCCATGGTGACAATGCCTATGGTGACAGTGCCCATGATGACATTTCCCCGGGTGACAGTGCTCATACTGACAGTTCCCATGGTGACAGTGCCCATGGTGACAGTGCTAATGTTGACACTGCCCACGGTGACAGTGCTCATGGTGTCAGTGTCCTTGGTGATAGTACACATGGTAATAGTGCTCACGGTGACAGTGCCCACGGTGATATTGCTCATGGTGACACTGCCCATGGTGATAGTGCCAACGGTTACAGTTCTCATTGTGACAGTGCCCATGGTGACAGTGCTCATGGTGACAGTGCTCACAGTGACAGTGCCCATGGTGATATTGTTCACGGTGACACTGCCCAGGGTGATAGTGCTAACGGTGATAGTGCTCATGGTGATAGTTCCCATGGTTACAGTGCCCATGGTGACAGTGCTCATGGTGACAGTGCTCACGGTGATAGTGCTCACATTGACAGTGCCCTTGGTGATAGTGCTCACGGTGATAGTACCCACAGTGACAGTTCAAATGATGACAGTTCCCATGGTGACAGTGCCCATGATGACAGTGCTCATGGTGACAGTGTCCACGGTGAGAGTGCTCATGGTGACACTGCTCACGGTAACAGTGCCCTTGGTGATAGTACCCATGTTAATAGTGCTCACGGTGATAGAGCCCATGGTGACATTTCCCATGGTGACAGTGCTCACTTTAACAGTGTACACGATGAAAGTGCCCACGGTGACAGTGTTTATGGTGATATTACTAACGGTGACACGGCCCATGTTCATAGTGCTCACGGTGATAGTGCTCATGGTGACAGTTACCATGGTGATAGGGCCCATGTTGAAAGTGCCCATGGTGACAGTGCTTATGGTGGCACTGCCCATGGTGAATGTGCTCATGCTGGCAGAGTACCTGGTTGGAGTTCCGATGGTAAAATTCCTCATGGTAGCACTGCCCATGATGATAGTGCTCATGGTGACAGTGTCCATGGTGACAGTGCCTATGGTGACAGTGCCCATTGTGATAGTGCTCATGGTGACAGTGCCCACTGTGACTGTGCTCATGGTGACAGTGCTCACGGTGACAGTGCCCTTGGTGATAGTGCTCATGGTGACAGTGCTCATGGGGACAGTGCTCACGATGACAGTGCCCTTGGTGATAGTACCCATGGTAATAGTGCTCACTGTGACAGTGCCCATGGTGATAGTGCTCATAGTGATAGTGCTCATGGTAATAGTGCTCATAGTGACACTGCCCATGGTGACACTGCCCATAGTGACATTTCCCATGGTCGCAGTGCTCATGGTGAGAGTTCCCATGGTGACAGTGCACATGGTGACAATTCCCATGGTGACACTGCTCATGGTGGCAGTGCTCACTGTGGCAGTGCCAATGGTTAAAGTGCTCGTGGTGGCAGTGTCCATGGTGGCAGTTCCCAAAGTGACAGTGCTCATGGTGACATTTCCCATGGTAACAGATTTCATGATGATAGTGTCCATGGTGACAGTGTGCATGGTGACAATGGCCTTGTTGAAAGTACCTATGGTGACAGTGCTCATGGTGACAGTGCCCACGGTGACTATGCTCATGGTGACAGTGCCCACGGTGACAGTGCTCATGGTGGCACTGCCCATGGTGACTGTGCTCATGATGGCGGTGTACATGGTTGGAGTTCCGATGGTGAAATTCCTCATGGTAGCCATGCCCATGATGATAGTGCTCACGGTGATAGTGCGCACAGTGACACTGCCCTTGGTGATAGTGCTCATGGTAATAGTGCTCACAGTGACAGTGCCCATGGTGATATTGTTCACGGTGACACTGCCCATGGTGATAGTGCTCACGGTGATAGTGCTCATGGTGATAGTTCCCATGGTGGCAGTGCCCATGGTGACAGTGCTCATGGTGACAGTGCGCACGGTGAAAATGCTCATGGTGACAGTGCTCACGGTGATAGTGCTCACATTGACAGTGCCCTTGGTGATAGTGCTCATGGTAATACTGCTCATGGTGATAGTGGTCATGGTGATAGTTCGTATGGTGACTGTGCCCATGTTGAAAGTCCCCATGGTGGCAGTGCTCATGGTGACACTCCCTGTGGTGACTATGCTCATGCTGGTGGTATACATGGTTGGAGTTCCCATGGTGAAATTCCTTATGGTGGCACTGCCCATGATGATATTGTCCATGGTGACAGTGTCCACGGTGACAGTGCCTGTGGTGACAGTGCTCATGGTGACAGTGCCAATGGTGACCGTGCTCATGGTGACAGTGCCAACAGTGACAGTGCTCATGGTGGCAGTGCCCTTGGTGATAGTACCCATGTTAATAGTGCTCACGGTGACAGTGCCCATGGTGATATTGCTCACGGTGACCCTGCCCATGTTGATAGTGCCCACGGTGATAGTGCTCAGGGTGAAAGACCCCATGGTTACAGTGCCCATGGTGACAGTGCTCATAGTGACATTGCCCATGGTGACAGTGCCCATAGTGATAGTGCCCATGGTGACATTTCCCATGGTCACAGTGCTCATGGTGACAGTGCACATGATGACAGTGCTCATGTTGACAGTGCCCACGGTGACAGTGCTCATGGTAACAGTGCTCACGGTGACAGTGCCCTTGGTGATATTTCTCATGGTGACACTGCCCATGGTGATAGTGCTCACGGTGATTGTGCTCATGGTGACAGTTCCCATGGTTACAGTGCCCACGGTGACAGTGCTCATGGTGACAGTGCCCACGGTGACAGTGCTAATGGTGACAGTGCTCATGGTGACAGTACACATGGTGACACTGCTCATGGTGACAGTGCTCATGGTGACAGTGACCTTGGTGATAGTACCCATGGTAATAGAGGTCACGGTGACTGTGCCCATGGTGATATTGCTCACAGTGACACTGCCCATGGTGATAGTGCTCACGGTGATAGTGCTCATGTTGACAGTTCCCATGGTGACAGTGCTCATGTTGACAGTGCCCACGGTGACTATGCTCATGATGAAAGTTCTCATGGTGATAGTGCTCATGGTGAGAGTGCTCATGGTGACAGTTCACATGGTAGACATGGCGAAGTTGAAAGTGCCCATGGTGACAGTGCTCATGATGACACTGCCCATGGTGACTGTGCTCATGTTGGCGGTGTACATGGTTGGAGTTCCGATGGTTAAATTCCTCACGGTAGCACTGCCCATGATGATAGTGCTCATGGTGACAGTGTCCACGGTGACAGTGCCTATGTTGACAGTGCCCATTGTGATAGTGCTCATGGTGATAGTGCCCACAGTGACAGTGCTCATGGTGACAGTTCCTATGGTGACTGTAACCATGGTGACAGTGCCCATGGTGAGAGTGCCCATGGTGACAGTGCCCATGGTGACATTTCCCATGGTGACAGTGCTGACGGTGAGAGTTCTCATGGTGAGAGTGCTCAGGTTGACATTGCACATGGTGACCGTTCCGATGGTGACAGTTCCCATGGTGATAGTGCTCATGGTGACAGTGCTCATGGTGACCGTGCACACGGTGACAATGCCCACAGTGACAATGCTCACGGTGATAGTGCTCTTGGCGATAGTGACCATTGTAATAGTGCTCACCGTGACAGTGCCCATGTTGATATTGCTCATGGTGACACTGCCCATGGTGATAGTGCTCACGGTGATAGCGCTCAGGGTGACACTGCCCTTGGTGATAGTGCTCATGGTGATAGTGCTCATGGTAATAGTGCTCATGGTGACACTGCCCATGGTGACAGTGCCCATGGTGACACTCCCGATAGTGACATTTCTTATGGTGACAGTGCTCATGGTGAGAGTTCCCATGGTGACAGTGCACATGGTGACAGTTCCCATGGTGACAGTGCTCACGGTGACCGTGCTCACTGTGGCAGTGCCAATGGTAACATTGTTCATGGTGGCAGTGTCCATGGTGGCGGTTTCCAAGATGACAGTGCTCATGGTGATATTTCCCATGGTAACAGAGTTCATGATGACAGTGTCCATGGTGACAGTGCCCATGGTGACAGTGGCCATGTAGAAAGTGCCCATGATGAAACTGCCCATGGTGACAGTGCCCATAGTGATAGTGCCCATGGTGACATTTCCCATGGTGACAGTGCTAATGGAGAGAGTTCCCATGGTGACAGTGCCCATTATGACAGTGCTCATGGTGACAGTGCCCACGGGGACAGTGCTCATTGTGATAGTGCTCATGGGGATAGTGCCCATGGTAATAGTTCTCACGGTGACAGTGCCCATGGTGATATTGCTCACGGTGACACTGCCCATGGTGATACTGCTCACGGTGATAGTGCTCATGGTGACATATCCCCTTGTGACATTTCCCATGGTGACAGTGCTCATGGTGACCGCACCCACAGTGACAATGTCCACGGTGACAGTGCTCACGGTGACACTGCCCATGGTGACAGTGCTCATGGTGATAGTGCTCATGGTGACAGTGCCCTTGGTGATAGTGCTCCTGGTGATAGTGCTTATGGAGACATTTCCCATGGTGACAGTGCTCATGTTGACAGTCCCCATGGTGACTGTGCTCATGCTGGCGGTGTACATGGTTGGAGTTACAATGGTGAAATTCCTTATTTTGACACTGCCCATGATGATAGTGCTCATGGTGAAGGTGTCCATGGTGACAGCGCCCATGGTGACAGTGCCCATGGTGATATTTCCCATGGTGATAGTGCTCATGGTGAGAGTTCCCATGGTGACAGTGCTCATCTTGGCAGTGCCCATAGTGACCGTTCCCATGGTGACAGTTCCCATGGTGATAGGGCTCATGGTTACAGTGCTCATGGTGACAGTGAACACGGTGACAGTGCCCGCAGTGACAGTGCTCATGGTGATAGTGCTCATGCTTATAGTGCCCACGGTGAAAGTAGTCATGGTGAAAGTGTTCACGGTGATAGTGCTCACGGTGACAGTGCCCTTAATGATAGTGTTCATGGTGATAGTGCTCATGGTGATAGTGCTCATGGTGACACGGCCCATGGTGAATGTGCTCATGCTGGCGGTGAACATGGTTGGAGTTCCCATGGGGAAATTCCTTATGGTGGCAATGCCCATGATGATAGTGCTCATGGTGAGAGTGTCCATGTTGACAATGCCTATGGTGACAGTGCCCATGGTGACATTTCCCATGGTGACAGTGCTCATAGTGAGAGTTCCCATGGTGACAATGCTTATGTTGACAACGCCCATGATGACAGTGCTCATGGTGACAGTGCCCACGGTGAAAATCCTCATGGTGACAGTGCTCACGGTGACAGTGCCCATTGTGATAGTGCTCACGGTGATAGTGCCCTCAGTGACAGTTCTAATGGTGACAATTCCATGGTGACAGTGCCCATGATGACCGTGCTCATGGTGACAGTGCCCACGGTGACATTTCTCATGGTGACAGTGCTCACGGTGACAGTGCCCTTGGTGATAGTACCCATGGTAATAGTGGTCACGGTGACATGGCCCATGGTGATATTGCTCACGGTGATGCTACCCATGGTGATAGTGCTCACGGTGACATTCCCATGGTTACAGTGCCCATGGTGATATTGCTCACGGTGACACTGCCCATGATGACAGTGCTCATGGTGACAATGCCCATTCTGACAATGCTCATAGTGACAGTGCTCACGGTGACAGTGCCCTTGATGATAGTACTCATGGTAATAGTGCTCATGGTGACAGTTCCCATGGTGACAGTGCTCACTGTGGCAGTGCCAATGGTTACAGTGCTCATGGTGGCAGTGTCCATGGTGGCAGTTCCCAAGATGACAGTGCTCATGGTGACATTTCCCATGGTAACAGAGCTCATGATGACAGTGTCCATGGTGACAGTGCCCATGGTGACAGTGGCCATGTTGAAAGTGCCCATGGTGACACTGCTCATGGTGACAGTGCCCATGATGACTATGCTCATGCTGGCTGTGTACATGCTTGGAGATCCCATGGTGAAATTCCTCATGGTGGCACTGCCCATGATGATAGTGCTCATGGTGACAGTGTCCATGGTGACATTGCCTATGGTGACAGTTCCCATTGTGATAGTGCTCACGGTGATAGGGCCCACAGGGACAGTTCTAATGGTGACAGTTCCAATGGTGACAGTGCCCATGATGATAGTGCTTATGGTGACAGTGCCCACGGTGACAGTGCTCATGGTGACATTGCTCATGGTGACAGTGCCATTGGTGATAGTACCCATGGTAAAAGTGCTCATGGTGACATTGCCCATGGTGATATTGCTCACGGTGACACCACCCATGGTGATAGTGCTCAAGGTGATAGTGCTCATGGTGACGGTTCCCATGGTTACAGTGCCCATGGTGACAGTGCTCATGCTGACAGTGCTCACGGTGACTATGCTCATGGTGACAGTGCTCACGGTGATAGTGCTCAAGGTGACAGTTCGCATGGTGACAGGGCCCATGTTGAAAGTGCCCATGGTGACACTGCTCATGGTGGCACTGCCCATGGTGACTGTGCTCATGCTGGCGGTGTACATGGTTGGAGTTCCGATGGTGAAATTCCTCATGGTAGCACTGCCCATGATGATAGTGCTCACGGTGAAAGTGTCCATGGTGACAGTGCCTATGGTGACAGTGCCCATTGTGATAGTGCTCATGGTGATAGTGCCCAAAGTGACAGTGCTCATTGTGACAGTTCCTATGGTGACAGTGCCCATGATGATAGTGCTCATGGTAAAAGTTCCCACTGTGATAGTGCTCACGGTGAAAGTGCTCACGGTGACAGTGCCCTTGGTGATAGTGCTCTTGGTGATAGTGCTCATGGTAATAGTGCACATGGTGACACTGCCCATGGTGACAGTGCCCATGGTGACACTGCCCATAGTAACATTTCCCATGGTGACAGTGCTCATGTTGACAGTGCCCATGGTGACAGTGACCATGGTGAGTGTGCCCATGGTGACAGTGCCCATGGTGACAGTGTCCATGGTGACAGTGCTCACCTTGACAGTGCCCTTGGTGATAGTACCCATGTTAATATTGCTCACGGTTACAGTGCCCATGGTGATAGTGCTCATGGTGATAGTGCTCATGGTGACAGTTACCTTGGTGATAGTGCTCATGGTGATAGTGCTCATGGTGATAGTTCGCATGGTGACAGTGCCCATGTGGAAAGTCTCCATGAAGGCAGTGCTCATGGTGACACTGCCCATGGTGACTGTGCCCTTGCTGGCGGTGTACATGTTTGGAGTTCCCATGGTGAAATTCCTTATGGTGGCACTGCCCATGATGATAGTGTTCATCGTGACAATGTCCATGGTGACAGTGCCTATGGTGACAGTGCCCATTGTGATAGTGCTCACGGTGATAGTGCCCTCAGTGTCAGTTCTAATGGTGACAGTTCCCATGGTGATAGAGCCCATGATGACAGTGCTCATGGTGACAGTGCCCACGGTAACATTGCTCATGGTGACAGTGCTCACGGTGACAGTAACCTTGGTGATAGTACCCATGGTAATAGAGGTCACGGTGACAGTGCCCATTTTGATATTGCTCACGGTGACACTGCCCATGGTGATAGTGCTCACGGTGATAGTGCTCAGGGTGACAGTTCCCATGGTTACATTGCCCATGGTGACAGTGCTCATGGTGACAGTGCCCGTGGTGACTATGCTCATGGTGACATTGCTCACAGAGATACTGCTCATGGTGACAGTTCGCATGGCGACAGGGCCCATGTTAAAAGTGCCCATGGTGACAGTGCTCATGGTGGCACTGCCCATGGTGACTCTGCTCATGCTGGCAGTGTACATGGTTGGAGTTCCCATGGGGAAATTCCTTATGGTGGCAATGCCCATGATGATAGTGCTCATGGTGACAGTGCTCATGGTGACAGTGTACATGGTGACAATCCACACGGTGACAGTGCTCACGGTGATAGTTCTCATGGCGATAGTGCCCATTGTAATAGTGCTCACGGTGACACTGCCCATGGTGACAGTGCTCACGGGGATAGTGCGCACAGTGACACTGCCCTTGGTGATAGTGCTCTTGGTGATAGTGCTCATGGTAATAGTGCTCATGGTGACACTGCCCGTGGTGACAGTGCCCATGGTGACACTGCCCATAGTGACATTTCCCATGGTGACAGTGCTGATGGTGAGAGTTCCCATGGTGACAGTGCACATGGTGACAGTGCTCACGGTCACAGTGCTCACTGTGGCAGTCCCAATGGTTACAGTTCTCATGGTGGCAGTGTCCATGGTGGCAGTTCCCAAGATGACAGTGCTCATGGTGACATTTCCCATGGTAACAGAGCTCATGATAACAATGTCCATGGTGACAGTGCCCATGGTGACAGTGGCCATGTTGAAAGTGCCCATGGTGACACTGCTCACCGTGAGAGTGCCCATGGTGACTATGCTAATGCTGGCGGTGTACATCGTTGGAGTTCCCATGGTGAAATTCCTCATGGTGGCACTGCCCATGGTGACAATGTCCATCGTGAGAGTGCCCATGGTGACAGTGCTCATGGTGACAGTGCACACGGTGACAGTGCTCATGTTGACAGTGCACACGGTGACAGTGCCCACCGTGACAGTGTTCATGGTGATATTGCTCATGGTGACACAGCCCATGGTTATAGTGCTCACGCTGATAGTGCTCATGGTGACAGTTCCCATGGTGACGATGCCCACGGTGACAGTGCTCATGGTGACATTGCCCACGGTGACGGTGCTCATGGTGACAGTGCTCATGGTGAAAGTGCTCATGGTGACACAGCCCATGGTGACTGTGCTAAAGCTGGCGGTGTATATGGTTGGAGTTCCCATGGTGAAATTCCTCATGGTGGCACTGCCCATGATGAGAGTGTTCATGGTGACATTTCACATGGTGACAGTGCTCATGGTGAGAGTTCCTATGGTGACATTGCTCATGTTGACAGTGCTCATGTTGACAGTGCCCACAGTGACAGTACTCATGGTGACAGTGCTCACAGTGACAGTGCCCTTGGTGATAGTACCCATGGTAATAGCGCTCAATGTGACAGTGCCCATGGTGATATTTCTCACAGTGACACTGCCCATGGTGATAGTGCTCACGGTGTTTGTGCTCATGGTGACAGTTCACATGGTGACACTGCCCCTGTTGAAAGTGCCCATGGTGACAGTGCTCATGTTGACACTGCCCATGGTGACAATGATCATGTTGACCATGCCCATGGTGACAGCGTCCATGGTGACATTGCCCATGGTGAGAGTGCTCATGGTGACAGTGTCCCTGGTGACAGTGCGCATGGTGACTGTGCCCTTAGTGACAGTTCCCATAGTGACAGTGCCCATGTTGAAAGTGCTCATGGCGACAGTGCTCATGGTGACACTGCCCATGGTGACTGTGCTGATGTTCACGGTGTACATGGTTGGAGTCCCCATGGTGAAATTCCTTATGGTGGCATTGCCCATGATGTTAGTGTTCATGGTGAATGTGTCCATGGTGACAATGCCTATGGTGACAGTGCCCATGATGACATTTCCCCGGGTGACAGTGCTCATACTGACAGTTCCCATGGTGACAGTGCCCATGGTGACAGTGCTAATGTTGACACTGCCCACGGTGACAGTGCTCATGGTGTCAGTGTCCTTGGTGATAGTACACATGGTAATAGTGCTCACGGTGACAGTGCCCACGGTGATATTGCTCATGGTGACACTGCCCATGGTGATAGTGCCAACGGTTACAGTTCTCATTGTGACAGTGCCCATGGTGACAGTGCTCATGGTGACAGTGCTCACAGTGACAGTGCCCATGGTGATATTGTTCACGGTGACACTGCCCAGGGTGATAGTGCTAACGGTGATAGTGCTCATGGTGATAGTTCCCATGGTTACAGTACCCATGGTGACAGTGCTCATGGTGACAGTGCTCACGGTGATAGTGCTCACATTGACAGTGCCCTTGGTGATAGTGCTCACGGTGATAGTACCCACAGTGACAGTTCAAATGATGACAGTTCCCATGGTGACAGTGCCCATGATGACAGTGCTCATGGTGACAGTGTCCACGGTGAGAGTGCTCATGGTGACACTGCTCACGGTAACAGTGCCCTTGGTGATAGTACCCATGTTAATAGTGCTCACGGTGATAGAGCCCACGGTGACATTTCCCATGGTGACAGTGCTCACTTTAACAGTGTACACGATGACAGTGCCCACGGTGACAGTGTTTATGGTGATATTACTAACGGTGACACGGCCCATGTTCATAGTGCTCACGGTGATAGTGCTCATGGTGACAGTTACCATGGTGATAGGGCCCATGTTGAAAGTGCCCATGGTGACAGTGCTTATGGTGGCACTGCCCATGGTGAATGTGCTCATGCTGGCAGAGTACCTGGTTGGAGTTCCGATGGTAAAATTCCTCATGGTAGCACTCCCCATGATGTTAGTGCTCATGGTGACAGTGTCCAAGGTGACAGTGCCTATGGTGACAGTGCCCATTGTGATAGTGCTCATGGTGATAGTGCCCACAGTGACAGTGCTCATTGTGACCTTTCCTATGGTGACAGTGCCCATGATGACAGTGCTCATGGTGACAGTGCCCACTGTGATAGTGATCACGGTGAAAGTGCTCACGGTGACAGTGCCCTTGGTGATAGTGCTCATGGTGACAGTTCGCATTGTGACAGTTCCCAAGTTGAAAGTGCCCATGGTGACAGTACCCATGGTGACAGTGCCCATGGTGACACAGCCCATGGTGACTGTGCTAAAGCTGGCGGTGTATATGGTTGGAGTTCCCATGATGAAATTCCTCATGGTGGCACTCCCCATGATGATAGTGCTCATGGTGACAGTGCCCAGGGTGAAATTATCCATGGTGACAGTGCTCATGGTGAGAGTTCCTATGGTGACTGTGCTCATGTTGACAGTGCCCATGGTGATAGTGCCCATGGTGACACTGCGCAAGGTGATAGTGCTCAACGTGATAGTGCCCATGGTAATAGTGCTGATGGTGACACTGCCCATGTTGATATTGCTCACGGTGACACTGCCCATGGTGATAGTGCTCACGGTGATAGTGCTCACGGTGACAGTGCCCTTGGTGATATTGCTCATGGTGATACAGCTCATGGTGGAAGTTCGCATGGTGACACTGCCCCTGTTGAAATTGCCCATGGTGACAGTGCTCATGTTGACACTGCCCATGGTGACTGTGCTCACGATGGAGGTGTACATGGTTGGAGTTCCCATGGTACAACTGTTATGGTGGTACTGCCCATGATGATAGTGTTCATGGTGACAGTGTCCATGGTGACAGTGCCCATGGTGATAGTGCCTATTGTGAGAGTGCCCATGGTGACAGTTCCCATGGTGACCATTTCCATGGTGATAATGCTCATGTTGACAGTGCCAACCGTGACAATGCTCATGGTGAGAGTTCCCATGGTGAAAGTGATCATCTTGACAATGCCCATGGCGACCGTTCCCATGGTGACATTTCCCATGGTGATAGTACTCACCGTGATAGTGCCCATGGTGACAGTTCCCATGGATACAGTGTCCATGGTGACAGTGCTCATGGTTGCACTGCCCATGGTGACTGTGCTCATGCTGGTGGTGTACGTGGTCGGAACTCCGATGGTGAAATTCCTCATGGTAGCACTCCCCATGATGTTAGTGCTCATGGTGACAGTGTCCAAGGTGACAGTGCCTATGGTGACAGTGCCCATTGTGATAGTGCTCACGGTGATACTGCTCACAGTGACAGTGCTCATTGTGACCGTTCCTATGGTGACAGTGCCCATGATGACAGTGCTCATGGTGACAGTGCCCACTGTGATAGTGCTCACGGTGAAAGTGCTCACGGTGACACTGCCCTTGGTGATAGTGCTCTTGGTGATAGTGCTCATGGTGACAGTTCGCATTGTGACAGTTCCCATGTTGAAAGTGCCCATGGTGACAGTACCCATGGTGACAGTGCGCATGGTGACAGTGCCCATGGTGATATTTCCCATGGTGACAGTGTTCATGGTGAGAGTTCCCATGGTGACATTGTTCATGTTGACATTGCCCATGGTGACCTTTCCCATGGTGACAGTTCCCATGGTGATAGTGCTCATGGTGACAGTGCTCCTGGTAACAGTGCACACGGTGACAATGCCCACGGTGACAGTGCTCACGGTGACAGTGCTCATGGTGATAGTGCCTACTGTAGTAGTGGTCACGGTGACAGTGCCCATGATGATAGTGCTCACGGTGACACTGCCCATGTTGATAGTGCTCACGATGATACTGCTCCTGGTGACAGTTCCCATGGTTACAGTGCCCATGGTGACAGTGCTCATGGTGAGAGTACTCACGGTGATAGTTCTCATGGTGACAGTGCCCGTGGTGATAGTGCCCATGGTGATAGTGCTCATGGTGATAGTGCTCCTGGTGACAGTTCGCATGGTGACAGTGCCCACTTTGAAAGTGCCCATGGTGACAGTACCCATGGTGACTGTGCCCATGGTGACAGTGCCCATGGTGACAGTGCTCATTGTGAGAATTGCCATGGTGACAGTGCTAATGTTGACATTGCCCATGGTGACCGTTCCCATGGTGACAGTTCCCAAGGTGATAGTGCTCATGGTGACAGTGCTATTGGTGACAGTGCACTCGGTGAGAATGCCCACACTTACATTGCTCACGTTGATAGTGCTCATGGTGATAGTGCCAATTTTAATAGTGCTCATGGTGACCGTGCCCATGTTGATGTTGCTCAAGGTGACACTTCCCATGGTGATAGTGCTCACGGTGATAGTGCTAATGGTGACACTGCCCTTGGTGATAGTGCTCATGGTGATAGTGCTCATGGTAATAGTGCTCATGTTGACGCTGCCCATGGTGACAGTGCCCATGGTGACACTGCCCATAGTGACATTTCCCATGGTGACAGTGCTCATGGTGAGAGTTCCCATGGTGACAGTGCACATGTTGACAGTTCCAATGGTGACAGTGCTCACGGTGACAGTGCTCACTGTGGCAGTGCCAATGGTTACAGTGCTCATGGTGGCAGTGTCCATGGTGGCAGTTCCCAAGATGACAGTGCTCATGGTGACATTTCCCATGGTAACAGAACTCAGGATGACAGTGTCCATGGTGACAGTGCCCATGGTGAGAGTGGCCATGTTGAAATTGCCCATGGTGACAGTGCTCATGGTGACACTGCCCATGGTGACTGTGCTCATGCTGGCGTTGAACAAGGTTGAACAAGGTTGGAGTTCCCATGGTGAAAATCCTCATGGTGGCACTACCCATGATAATAGTGCTCATGGTGACAGTGTACATCGTGAGAGTGCCCATGGTAACAATGCTCATGGAGAAACTGCCCATGGTGACAGTGCCCAAGGTGATATTCCCATGGTGAGAGTGCTCATTTTGACAGTGCACACGGTGACAGTGCCCACAGTGACAGTGCTCACGGTGATAGTGTTAATGGTAATATTGCTCATGGTGACACTGCCCATGGTTATAGTGCTCACGGTGATAGTGCTCATGGTGACAGTTCCCAAGGTGACAGTGCCCACGGTGATAGTGCTCATGGTGACATTGCCCACGGTGACAGTGCTCATGGTGAGAGTTTGCATGGTGACAGTGCCCATGGTTACAGTGCTCATGGTCACACAACCCATGGTGACTGTGCTAAAGCTGGTGGTGTACATGGTTGGAGTTCCCATGGTGAAATTCCTCATGGTGGCACTGCCCATGATGATAGTGTTCATGGTGACAGTGTCCATGGTGACAGTGCCCATTGTGATAGTGCTCACGGTGATAGTGCCCTCAGTGACAGTTCTAATGGTGACAATTCCATGGTGACAGTGCCCATGATGACCGTGCTCATGGTGACAGTGCCCACGGTGACATTTCTCATGGTGACAGTGCTCACGGTGACAGTGCCCTTGGTGATAGTACCCATGGTAATAGTGGTCACGGTGACATGGCCCATGGTGATATTGCTCACGGTGATGCTACCCATGGTGATAGTGCTCACGGTGACATTCCCATGGTTACAGTGCCCATGGTGATATTGCTCACGGTGACACTGCCCATGATGACAGTGCTCATGGTGACAATGCCCATTCTGACAATGCTCATAGTGACAGTGCTCACGGTGACAGTGCCCTTGATGATAGTACTCATGGTAATAGTGCTCATGGTGACAGTTCCCATGGTGACAGTGCTCACTGTGGCAGTGCCAATGGTTACAGTGCTCATGGTGGCAGTGTCCATGGTGGCAGTTCCCAAGATGACAGTGCTCATGGTGACATTTCCCATGGTAACAGAGCTCATGATGACAGTGTCCATGGTGACAGTGCCCATGGTGACAGTGGCCATGTTGAAAGTGCCCATGGTGACACTGCTCATGGTGACAGTGCCCATGATGACTATGCTCATGCTGGCTGTGTACATGCTTGGAGATCCCATGGTGAAATTCCTCATGGTGGCACTGCCCATGATGATAGTGCTCATGGTGACAGTGTCCATGGTGACATTGCCTATGGTGACAGTTCCCATTGTGATAGTGCTCACGGTGATAGGGCCCACAGGGACAGTTCTAATGGTGACAGTTCCAATGGTGACAGTGCCCATGATGATAGTGCTTATGGTGACAGTGCCCACGGTGACAGTGCTCATGGTGACAGTGCTCATGGTGACAGTGCCATTGGTGATAGTACCCATGGTAAAAGTGCTCATGGTGACATTGCCCATGGTGATATTGCTCACGGTGACACCGCCCATGGTGATAGTGCTCAAGGTGATAGTGCTCATGGTGACGGTTCCCATGGTTACAGTGCCCATGGTGACAGTGCTCATGCTGACAGTGCTCACGGTGACTATGCTCATGGTGACAGTGCTCACGGTGATAGTGCTCAAGGTGACAGTTCGCATGGTGACAGGGCCCATGTTGAAAGTGCCCATGGTGACACTGCTCATGGTGGCACTGCCCATGGTGACTGTGCTCATGCTGGCGGTGTACATGGTTGGAGTTCCGATGGTGAAATTCCTCATGGTAGCACTGCCCATGATGATAGTGCTCACGGTGAAAGTGTCCATGGTGACAGTGCCTATGGTGACAGTGCCCATTGTGATAGTGCTCATGGTGATAGTGCCCAAAGTGACAGTGCTCATTGTGACAGTTCCTATGGTGACAGTGCCCATGATGATAGTGCTCATGGTAAAAGTTCCCACTGTGATAGTGCTCACGGTGAAAGTGCTCACGGTGACAGTGCCCTTGTTGATAGTGCTCTTGGTGATAGTGCTCATGGTAATAGTGCACATGGTGACACTGCCCATGGTGACAGTGCCCATGGTGACACTGCCCATAGTAACATTTCCCATGGTGACAGTGCTCATGTTGACAGTGCCCATGGTGACAGTGACCATGGTGAGTGTGCCCATGGTGACAGTGCCCATGGTGACAGTGTCCATGGTGACAGTGCTCACCTTGACAGTGCCCTTGGTGATAGTACCCATGTTAATATTGCTCACGGTTACAGTGCCCATGGTGATAGTGCTCATGGTGATAGTGCTCATGGTGACAGTTACCTTGGTGATAGTGCTCATGGTGATAGTGCTCATGGTGATAGTTCGCATGGTGACAGTGCCCATGTGGAAAGTCTCCATGAAGGCAGTGCTCATGGTGACACTGCCCATGGTGACTGTGCCCTTGCTGGCGGTGTACATGTTTGGAGTTCCCATGGTGAAATTCCTTATGGTGGCACTGCCCATGATGATAGTGTTCATCGTGACAATGTCCATGGTGACAGTGCCTATGGTGACAGTGCCCATTGTGATAGTGCTCACGGTGATAGTGCCCTCAGTGTCAGTTCTAATGGTGACAGTTCCCATGGTGATAGAGCCCATGATGACAGTGCTCATGGTGACAGTGCCCACGGTAACATTGCTCATGGTGACAGTGCTCACGGTGACAGTAACCTTGGTGATAGTACCCATGGTAATAGAGGTCACAGTGACAGTGCCCATTTTGATATTGCTCACGGTGACACTGCCCATGGTGATAGTGCTCACGGTGATAGTGCTCAGGGTGACAGTTCCCATGGTTACATTGCCCATGGTGACAGTGCTCATGGTGACAGTGCCCGTGGTGACTATGCTCATGGTGACATTGCTCACAGAGATACTGCTCATGGTGACAGTTCGCATGGCGACAGGGCCCATGTTAAAAGTGCCCATGGTGACAGTGCTCATGGTGGCACTGCCCATGGTGACTCTGCTCATGCTGGCAGTGTACATGGTTGGAGTTCCCATGGGGAAATTCCTTATGGTGGCAATGCCCATGATGATAGTGCTCATGGTGACAGTGCTCATGGTGACAGTGTACATGGTGACAATCCACACGGTGACAGTGCTCACGGTGATAGTTCTCATGGCGATAGTGCCCATTGTAATAGTGCTCACGGTGACACTGCCCATGGTGATAGTGCTCACGGGGATAGTGCGCACAGTGACACTGCCCTTGGTGATAGTGCTCTTGGTGATAGTGCTCATGGTAATAGTGCTCATGGTGACACTGCCCGTGGTGACAGTGCCCATGGTGACACTGCCCATAGTGACATTTCCCATGGTGAGAGTGCTGATGGTGAGAGTTCCCATGGTGACAGTGCACATGGTGACAGTGCTCACGGTCACAGTGCTCACTGTGGCAGTCCCAATGGTTACAGTTCTCATGGTGGCAGTGTCCATGGTGGCAGTTCCCAAGATGACAGTGCTCATGGTGACATTTCCCATGGTAACAGAGCTCATGATAACAATGTCCATGGTGACAGTGCCCATGGTGACAGTGGCCATGTTGAAAGTGCCCATGGTGACACTGCTCACCGTGAGAGTGCCCATGGTGACTATGCTAATGCTGGCGGTGTACATCGTTGGAGTTCCCATGGTGAAATTCCTCATGGTGGCACTGCCCATGGTGACAATGTCCATCGTGAGAGTGCCCATGGTGACAGTGCTCATGGTGACAGTGCACACGGTGACAGTGCTCATGTTGACAGTGCACACGGTGACAGTGCCCACCGTGACAGTGTTCATGGTGATATTGCTCATGGTGACACAGCCCATGGTTATAGTGCTCACGCTGATAGTGCTCATGGTGACAGTTCCCATGGTGACGATGCCCACGGTGACAGTGCTCATGGTGACATTGCCCACGGTGACGGTGCTCATGGTGACAGTGCTCATGGTGAAAGTGCTCATGGTGACACAGCCCATGGTGACTGTGCTAAAGCTGGCGGTGTATATGGTTGGAGTTCCCATGGTGAAATTCCTCATGGTGGCACTGCCCATGATGAGAGTGTTCATGGTGACATTTCACATGGTGACAGTGCTCATGGTGAGAGTTCCTATGGTGACATTGCTCATGTTGACAGTGCTCATGTTGACAGTGCCCACAGTGACAGTACTCATGGTGACAGTGCTCACAGTGACAGTGCCCTTGGTGATAGTACCCATGGTAATAGCGCTCAATGTGACAGTGCCCATGGTGATATTTCTCACAGTGACACTGCCCATGGTGATAGTGCTCACGGTGTTTGTGCTCATGGTGACAGTTCACATGGTGACACTGCCCCTGTTGAAAGTGCCCATGGTGACAGTGCTCATGTTGACACTGCCCATGGTGACAATGATCATGTTGACCATGCCCATGGTGACAGCGTCCATGGTGACATTGCCCATGGTGAGAGTGCTCATGGTGACAGTGTCCCTGGTGACAGTGCGCATGGTGACTGTGCCCTTAGTGACAGTTCCCATAGTGACAGTGCCCATGTTGAAAGTGCTCATGGCGACAGTGCTCATGGTGACACTGCCCATGGTGACTGTGCTGATGTTCACGGTGTACATGGTTGGAGTCCCCATGGTGAAATTCCTTATGGTGGCATTGCCCATGATGTTAGTGCTCATGGTGAATGTGTCCATGGTGACAATGCCTATGGTGACAGTGCCCATGATGACATTTCCCCGGGTGACAGTGCTCATACTGACAGTTCCCATGGTGACAGTGCCCATGGTGACAGTGCTAATGTTGACACTGCCCACGGTGACAGTGCTCATGGTGTCAGTGTCCTTGGTGATAGTACACATGGTAATAGTGCTCACGGTGACAGTGCCCACGGTGATATTGCTCATGGTGACACTGCCCATGGTGATAGTGCCAACGGTTACAGTTCTCATTGTGACAGTGCCCATGGTGACAGTGCTCATGGTGACAGTGCTCACAGTGACAGTGCCCATGGTGATATTGTTCACGGTGACACTGCCCAGGGTGATAGTGCTAACGGTGATAGTGCTCACGGTGATAGTTCCCATGGTTACAGTGCCCATGGTGACAGTGCTCATGGTGACAGTGCTCACGGTGATAGTGCTCACATTGACAGTGCCCTTGGTGATAGTGCTCACGGTGATAGTACCCACAGTGACAGTTCAAATGATGACAGTTCCCATGGTGACAGTGCCCATGATGACAGTGCTCATGGTGACAGTGTCCACGGTGAGAGTGCTCATGGTGACACTGCTCACGGTAACAGTGCCCTTGGTGATAGTACCCATGTTAATAGTGCTCACGGTGATAGAGCCCACGGTGACATTTCCCATGGTGACAGTGCTCACTTTAACAGTGTACACGATGACAGTGCCCACGGTGACAGTGTTTATGGTGATATTACTAACGGTGACACGGCCCATGTTCATAGTGCTCACGGTGATAGTGCTCATGGTGACAGTTACCATGGTGATAGGGCCCATGTTGAAAGTGCCCATGGTGACAGTGCTTATGGTGGCACTGCCCATGGTGAATGTGCTCATGCTGGCAGAGTACCTGGTTGGAGTTCCGATGGTAAAATTCCTCATGGTAGCACTGCCCATGATGATAGTGCTCATGGTGACAGTGTCCATGGTGACAGTGCCTATGGTGACAGTGCCCATTGTGATAGTGCTCATGGTGACAGTGCCCACTGTGACAGTGCTCATGGTGACAGTGCTCACGGTGACGGTGTCCTTGGTGATAGTGCTCATGGTGACAGTGCTCATGGGGACAGTGCTCACGATGACAGTGCCCTTGGTGATAGTACCCATGGTAATAGTGCTCACTGTGACAGTGCCCATGGTGATAGTGCTCATAGTGATAGTGCTCATGGTAATAGTGCTCATAGTGACACTGCCCATGGTGACACTGCCCATAGTGACATTTCCCATGGTCGCAGTGCTCATGGTGAGAGTTCCCATGGTGACAGTGCACATGGTGACAATTCCCATGGTGACACTGCTCATGGTGGCAGTGCTCACTGTGGCAGTGCCAATGGTTAAAGTGCTCGTGGTGGCAGTGTCCATGGTGGCAGTTCCCAAAGTGACAGTGCTCATGGTGACATTTCCCATGGTAACAGATTTCATGATGATAGTGTCCATGGTGACAGTGTGCATGGTGACAATGGCCTTGTTGAAAGTACCTATGGTGACAGTGCTCATGGTGACAGTGCCCACGGTGACTATGCTCATGGTGACAGTGCCCACGGTGACAGTGCTCATGGTGGCACTGCCCATGGTGACTGTGCTCATGATGGCGGTGTACATGGTTGGAGTTCCGATGGTGAAATTCCTCATGGTAGCCATGCCCATGATGATAGTGCTCACGGTGATAGTGCGCACAGTGACACTGCCCTTGGTGATAGTGCTCATGGTAATAGTGCTCACAGTGACAGTGCCCATGGTGATATTGTTCACGGTGACACTGCCCATGGTGATAGTGCTCACGGTGATAGTGCTCATGGTGATAGTTCCCATGGTGGCAGTGCCCATGGTGACAGTGCTCATGGTGACAGTGCGCACGGTGAAAATGCTCATGGTGACAGTGCTCACGGTGATAGTGCTCACATTGACAGTGCCCTTGGTGATAGTGCTCATGGTAATACTGCTCATGGTGATAGTGGTCATGGTGATAGTTCGTATGGTGACTGTGCCCATGTTGAAAGTCCCCATGGTGGCAGTGCTCATGGTGACACTCCCTGTGGTGACTATGCTCATGCTGGTGGTATACATGGTTGGAGTTCCCATGGTGAAATTCCTTATGGTGGCACTGCCCATGATGATATTGTCCATGGTGACAGTGTCCACGGTGACAGTGCCTGTGGTGACAGTGCTCATGGTGACAGTGCCAATGGTGACCGTGCTCATGGTGACAGTGCCAACAGTGACAGTGCTCATGGTGGCAGTGCCCTTGGTGATAGTACCCATGTTAATAGTGCTCACGGTGACAGTGCCCATGGTGATATTGCTCACGGTGACCCTGCCCATGTTGATAGTGCCCACGGTGATAGTGCTCAGGGTGAAAGACCCCATGGTTACAGTGCCCATGGTGACAGTGCTCATAGTGACATTGCCCATGGTGACAGTGCCCATAGTGATAGTGCCCATGGTGACATTTCCCATGGTCACAGTGCTCATGGTGACAGTGCACATGATGACAGTGCTCATGTTGACAGTGCCCACGGTGACAGTGCTCATGGTAACAGTGCTCACGGTGACAGTGCCCTTGGTGATATTTCTCATGGTGACACTGCCCATGGTGATAGTGCTCACGGTGATTGTGCTCATGGTGACAGTTCCCATGGTTACAGTGCCCACGGTGACAGTGCTCATGGTGACAGTGCCCACGGTGACAGTGCTAATGGTGACAGTGCTCATGGTGACAGTACACATGGTGACACTGCTCATGGTGACAGTGCTCACGGTGACAGTGACCTTGGTGATAGTACCCATGGTAATAGAGGTCACGGTGACTGTGCCCATGGTGATATTGCTCACAGTGACACTGCCCATGGTGATAGTGCTCACGGTGATAGTGCTCATGTTGACAGTTCCCATGGTGACAGTGCTCATGTTGACAGTGCCCACGGTGACTATGCTCATGATGAAAGTTCTCATGGTGATAGTGCTCATGGTGAGAGTGCTCATGGTGACAGTTCACATGGTAGACATGGCGAAGTTGAAAGTGCCCATGGTGACAGTGCTCATGATGACACTGCCCATGGTGACTGTGCTCATGTTGGCGGTGTACATGGTTGGAGTTCCGATGGTTAAATTCCTCACGGTAGCACTGCCCATGATGATAGTGCTCATGGTGACAGTGTCCACGGTGACAGTGCCTATGTTGACAGTGCCCATTGTGATAGTGCTCATGGTGATAGTGCCCACAGTGACAGTGCTCATGGTGACAGTTCCTATGGTGACTGTAACCATGGTGACAGTGCCCATGGTGAGAGTGCCCATGGTGACAGTGCCCATGGTGACATTTCCCATGGTGACAGTGCTGACGGTGAGAGTTCTCATGGTGAGAGTGCTCAGGTTGACATTGCACATGGTGACCGTTCCGATGGTGACAGTTCCCATGGTGATAGTGCTCATGGTGACAGTGCTCATGGTGACCGTGCACACGGTGACAATGCCCACAGTGACAATGCTCACGGTGATAGTGCTCTTGGCGATAATGACCATTGTAATAGTGCTCACCGTGACAGTGCCCATGTTGATATTGCTCATGGTGACACTGCCCATGGTGATAGTGCTCACGGTGATAGCGCTCAGGGTGACACTGCCCTTGGTGATAGTGCTCATGGTGATAGTGCTCATGGTAATAGTGCTCATGGTGACACTGCCCATGGTGACAGTGCCCATGGTGACACTCCCGATAGTGACATTTCTTATGGTGACAGTGCTCATGGTGAGAGTTCCCATGGTGACAGTGCACATGGTGACAGTTCCCATGGTGACAGTGCTCACGGTGACCGTGCTCACTGTGGCAGAGCCAATGGTAACATTGTTCATGGTGGCAGTGTCCATGGTGGCGGTTTCCAAGATGACAGTGCTCATGGTGATATTTCCCATGGTAACAGAGTTCATGATGACAGTGTCCATGGTGACAGTGCCCATGGTGACAGTGGCCATGTAGAAAGTGCCCATGATGAAACTGCCCATGGTGACAGTGCCCATAGTGATAGTGCCCATGGTGACATTTCCCATGGTGACAGTGCTAATGGAGAGAGTTCCCATGGTGACAGTGCCCATTATGACAGTGCTCATGGTGACAGTGCCCATGGTGATACTGCTCACGGTGATAGTGCTCATGGTGACATATCCCCTTGTGACATTTCCCATGGTGACAGTGCTCATGGTGACCGCACCCACAGTGACAATGTCCACGGTGACAGTGCTCACGGTGACACTGCCCATGGTGACAGTGCTCATGGTGATAGTGCTCATGGTGACAGTGCCCTTGGTGATAGTGCTCCTGGTGATAGTGCTTATGGAGACATTTCCCATGGTGACAGTGCTCATGTTGACAGTCCCCATGGTGACTGTGCTCATGCTGGCGGTGTACATGGTTGGAGTTACAATGGTGAAATTCCTTATTTTGGCACTGCCCATGATGATAGTGCTCATGGTGAAGGTGTCCATGGTGACAGCGCCCATGGTGACAGTGCCCATGGTGATATTTCCCATGGTGATAGTGCTCATGGTGAGAGTTCCCATGGTGACAGTGCTCATCTTGGCAGTGCCCATAGTGACCGTTCCCATGGTGACAGTTCCCATGGTGATAGGGCTCATGGTTACAGTGCTCATGGTGACAGTGAACACGGTGACAGTGCCCGCAGTGACAGTGCTCATGGTGATAGTGCTCATGCTTATAGTGCCCACGGTGAAAGTAGTCATGGTGAAAGTGTTCACGGTGATAGTGCTCACGGTGACAGTGCCCTTAATGATAGTGTTCATGGTGATAGTGCTCATGGTGATAGTGCTCATGGTGACACGGCCCATGGTGAATGTGCTCATGCTGGCGGTGTACATGGTTGGAGTTCCCATGGTGAAATTCCTTATGGTGGCAATGCCCATGATGATAGTGCTCATGGTGAGAGTGTCCATGTTGACAATGCCTATGGTGACAGTGCCCATGGTGACATTTCCCATGGTGACAGTGCTCATAGTGAGAGTTCCCATGGTGACAATGCTTATGTTGACAACGCCCATGATGACAGTGCTCATGGTGACAGTGCCCACGGTGAAAATCCTCATGGTGACAGTGCTCACGGTGATAGTGCTCACGGTGATAGTGCTCACGCTGACAGTGCCCTTGGTGATAGTGCTCATGGTAGTAGTGCTCATGGTGACTGTTCGCATGGTGACAATGCCTATGTTGAAAGTGCCCATGGTGGCAGTGCTCATCGTGACACAGCCCATGGTGACTGTGCTAACGCTGCCGATGTACACGGTTGGAGTTCCCAAGGTGAAATTCCTCATGGTGGCACTGCCCATGATGATAGTGTTCGTGGTGACAGTGTCCATGGTGACAGTACCTATGGTGACAGTTTCCGTTGTGATAGTGCTCACGGTGATAGTGCCCACAGTGACAGTGCTAATGTTGACCGTTCCCATGGTGACAGTGCCCATGATGACAGTGCTCATGGTGACAGTGCCCACGGAGACAGTGTTCATGGTGACAGTACCCTTGGTGATAGTTTTCATGGTGATAGTGCTCATCGTGGCAGTTCGCATGGTGACACTGCGTATGTTGAAAGTGACCATGGTGACAGTGCTCATGCTTGCACTGCTCATGGTGACTGTGCTCATGCTGGCGGTGTAAGTGGTCGGAATTCCGATGGTGAAATTCCTCATGGTAGCACTCCCCATGATGTTAGTGCTCATGGTGACACTGTCCAAGGTGACAGTGCCTATGGTGACAGTGCCCATTGTGATAGTGCTCATGGTGATAGTGCCCACAGTGACAGTGCTCATTGTGACCTTTCCTATGGTGACAGTGCCCATGATGACAGTGCTCATGGTGACAGTGCCCACTGTGATAGTGATCACGGTGAAAGTGCTCACGGTGACAGTGCCCTTGGTGATAGTGCTCATGGTGACAGTTCGCATTGTGACAGTTCCCAAGTTGAAAGTGCCCATGGTGACAGTACCCATGGTGACAGTGCCCATGGTGACACAGCCCATGGTGACTGTGCTAAAGCTGGCGGTGTATATGGTTGGAGTTCCCATGATGAAATTCCTCATGGTAGCACTCCCCATGATGTTAGTGCTCATGGTGACACTGTCCAAGGTGACAGTGCCTATGGTGACAGTGCCCATTGTGATAGTGCTCATGGTGATAGTGCCCACAGTGACAGTGCTCATTGTGACCTTTCCTATGGTGACAGTGCCCATGATGACAGTGCTCATGGTGACAGTGCCCACTGTGATAGTGATCACGGTGAAAGTGCTCACGGTGACAGTGCCCTTGGTGATAGTGCTCATGGTGACAGTTCGCATTGTGACAGTTCCCAAGTTGAAAGTGCCCATGGTGACAGTACCCATGGTGACAGTGCCCATGGTGACACAGCCCATGGTGACTGTGCTAAAGCTGGCTGTGTATATGGTTGGAGTTCCCATGATGAAATTCCTCATGGTGGCACTCCCCATGATGATAGTGCTCATGGTGACAGTGCCCAGGGTGAAATTATCCATGGTGACAGTGCTCATGGTGAGAGTTCCTATGGTGACTGTGCTCATGTTGACAGTGCCCATGGTGACAGTGCCCACGGTGACACTGCGCAAGGTGATAGTGCTCAACGTGATAGTGCCCATGGTAATAGTGCTGATGGTGACACTGCCCATGTTGATATTGCTCACGGTGACACTGCCCATGGTGATAGTGCTCACGGTGATAGTGCTCACGGTGACAGTGCCCTTGGTGATATTGCTCATGGTGACAGTGCTCATGGGGACAGTGCTCACGATGACAGTGCCCTTGGTGATAGTACCCATGGTAATAGTGCTCACTGTGACAGTGCCCATGGTGATAGTGCTCATAGTGATAGTGCTCATGGTAATAGTGCTCATAGTGACACTGCCCATGGTGACAGTGCCCATGGTGACACTGCCCATAGTGACATTTCCCATGGTCGCAGTGCTCATGGTGAGAGTTCCCATGGTGACAGTGCACATGGTGACAATTCCCATGGTGACACTGCTCATGGTGGCAGTGCTCACTGTGGCAGTGCCAATGGTTAAAGTGCTCATGGTGGCAGTGTCCATGGTGGCAGTTCCCAAAGTGACAGTGCTCATGGTGACATTTCCCATGGTAACAGATTTCATGATGACAGTGTCCATGGTGACAGTGCGCATGGTGACAATGGCCTTGTTGAAAGTACCTATGGTGACAGTGCTCATGGTGACAGTGCCCACGGTGACTATGCTCATGGTGACAGTGCCCACGGTGACAGTGCTCATGGTGGCACTGCCCATGGTGACTGTGCTCATGATGGCGGTGTACATGGTTGGAGTTCCGATGGTGAAATTCCTCATGGTAGCCATGCCCATGATGATAGTGCTCACGGTGATAGTGCGCACAGTGACACTGCCCTTGGTGATAGTGCTCATGGTAATAGTGCTCACAGTGACAGTGCCCATGGTGATATTGTTCACGGTGACACTGCCCATGGTGATAGTGCTCACGGTGATAGTGCTCATGGTGATAGTTCCCATGGTGGCAGTGCCCATGGTGACAGTGCTCATGGTGACAGTGCGCACGGTGAAAATGCTCATGGTGACAGTGCTCACGGTGATAGTGCTCACATTGACAGTGCCCTTGGTGATAGTGCTCATGGTAATACTGCTCATGGTGATAGTGGTCATGGTGATAGTTCGTATGGTGACTGTGCCCATGTTGAAAGTCCCCATGGTGGCAGTGCTCATGGTGACACTCCCCGTGGTGACTATGCTCATGCTGGTGGTATACATGGTTGGAGTTCCCATGGTGAAATTCCTTATGGTGGCACTGCCCATGATGATATTGTCCATGGTGACAGTGTCCACGGTGACAGTGCCTATGGTGACAGTGCTCATGGTGACAGTGCCAATGGTGACCGTGCTCATGGTGACAGTGCCAACAGTGACAGTGCTCATGGTGGCAGTGCCCTTGGTGATAGTACCCATGTTAATAGTGCTCACGGTGACAGTGCCCATGGTGATATTGCTCACGGTGACGCTGCCCATGTTGATAGTGCCCACGGTGATAGTGCTCAGGATGAAAGACCCCATGGTTAGAGTGCCCATGGTGACAGTGCTCATAGTGACATTGCCCATGGTGACAGTGCCCATAGTGATAGTGCCCATGGTGACATTTCCCATGGTCACAGTGCTCATGGTGACACTGCACATGATGACAGTGCTCATGTTGACAGTGCCCACGGTGACAGTGCTCATGGTAACAGTGCTCACGGTGACAGTGCCCTTGGTGATATTTCTCATGGTGACACTGCCCATGGTGATAGTGCTCACGGTGATTGTGCTCATGGTGACAGTTCCCATGGTTACAGTGCCCACGGTGACAGTGCTCATGGTGACAGTGCCCATGGTGACAGTGCTCATGGTGATAGTGCTCATGGTGACACGGCCCATGGTGACTCTGCTCATGCTGGCAGTGTACATGGTTGGAGTTCCCATGGGGAAATTCCTTATGGTGGCAATGCCCATGATGATAGTGCTCATGGTGACAGTGCTCATGGTGACAGTGTACATGGTGACAATCCACACGGTGACAGTGCTCACGGTGATAGTTCTCATGGCGATAGTGCCCATTGTAATAGTGCTCACGGTGACACTGCCCATGGTGATAGTGCTCACGGGGATAGTGCGCACAGTGACACTGCCCTTGGTGATAGTGCTCTTGGTGATAGTGCTCATGGTAATAGTGCTCATGGTGACACTGCCCGTGGTGAGAGTGCCCATGGTGACACTGCCCATAGTGACATTTCCCATGGTGACAGTGCTGATGGTGAGAGTTCCCATGGTGACAGTGCACATGGTGACAGTGCTCACGGTCACAGTGCTCACTGTGGCAGTGCCAATGGTTACAGTTCTCATGGTGGCAGTGTCCATGGTGGCAGTTCCCAAGATGACAGTGCTCATGGTGACATTTCCCATGGTAACAGAGCTCATGATAACAGTGTCCATGGTGACAGTGCCCATGGTGACAGTGGCCATGTTGAAAGTGCCCATGGTGACACTGCTCACCGTGAGAGTGCCCATGGTGACTATGCTAATGCTGGCGGTGTACATCGTTGGAGTTCCCATGGTGAAATTCCTCATGGTGGCACTGCCCATGGTGACAATGTCCATCATGAGAGTGCCCATGGTGACAGTGCTCATGGTGACAGTGCACACGGTGACAGTGCTCATGTTGACAGTGCACACGGTGACAGTGCCCACCGTGACAGTGTTCATGGTGATATTGCTCATGGTGACACAGCCCATGGTTATAGTGCTCACGCTGATAGTGCTCATGGTGACAGTTCCCATGGTGACGATGCCCACGGTGACAGTGCTCATGGTGACATTGCCCACGGTGACGGTGCTCATGGTGACAGTGCTCATGGTGACAGTGCTCATGGTGACACAGCCCATGGTGACTGTGCTAAAGCTGGCGGTGTATATGGTTGGAGTTCCCATGGTGAAATTCCTCATGGTGGCACTGCCCATGATGAGAGTGCTCATGGTGACATTTCACATGGTGACAGTGCTCATGGTGAGAGTTCCTATGGTGACATTGCTCATGTTGACAGTGCTCATGTTGACAGTGCCCACAGTGACAGTACTCATGGTGACAGTGCTCACAGTGACAGTGCCCTTGGTGATAGTACCCATGGTAATAGCGCTCAATGTGACAGTGCCCATGGTGATATTTCTCACGGTGACACTGCCCATGGTGATAGTGCTCACGGTGTTTGTGCTCATGGTGACAGTTCACATGGTGACACTGCCCCTGTTGAAAGTGCCCATGGTGACAGTGCTCATGTTGACACTGCCCATGGTGACAATGATCATGTTGACCATGCCCATGGTGACAGCGTCCATGGTGACATTGCCCATGGTGAGAGTGCTCATGGTGACAGTGTCCCTGGTGACAGTGCGCATGGTGACTGTGCTCTTAGTGACAGTTCCCATAGTGACAGTGCCCATGTTGAAAGTGCTCATGGCGACAGTGCTCATGGTGACACTGCCCATGGTGACTGTGCTGATGTTCACGGTGTACATGGTTGGAGTCCCCATGGTGAAATTCCTTATGGTGGCATTGCCCATGATGTTAGTGCTCATGGTGAATGTGTCCATGGTGACAGTGCCTATGGTGACAGTGCCCATGGTGACATTTCCCCGGGTGACAGTGCTCATACTGACAGTTCCCATGGTGACAGTGCCCATGGTGACAGTGCTAATGTTGACACTGCCCACGGTGACAGTGCTCATGGTGACAGTGTCCTTGGTGATAGTACCCATGGTAATAGTGCTCACGGTGACAGTGCCCACGGTGATATTGCTCATGGTGACACTTCCCATGGTGATAGTGCCAACGGTTACAGTTCTCATGGTGACAGTGCCCATGGTGACAGTGCTCATGGTGACAGTGCTCACAGTGACAGTGCCCATGGTGATATTGTTCACGGTGACACTGCCCAGGGTGATAGTGCTAACGGTGATAGTGCTCATGGTGATAGTTCCCATGGTTACAGTGCCCATGGTGACAGTGCTCATGGTGACAGTGCTCACGGTGATAGTGCTCACATTGACAGTGCCCTTGGTGATAGTGCTCACGGTGATAGTACCCACAGTGACAGTTCAAATGATGACAGTTCCCATGGTGACAGTGCCCATGATGACAGTGCTCATGGTGACAGTGTCCACGGTGAGAGTGCTCATGGTGACACTGCTCACGGTAACAGTGCCCTTGGTGATAGTACCCATGTTAATAGTGCTCACGGTGATAGAGCCCACGGTGACATTTCCCATGGTGACAGTGCTCACTTTAACAGTGTACACGATGACAGTGCCCACGGTGACAGTGTTTATGGTGATATTACTAACGGTGACCCGGCCCATGTTCATAGTGCTCACGGTGATAGTGCTCATGGTGACAGTTACCATGGTGATAGGGCCCATGTTGAAAGTGCCCATGGTGACAGTGCTTATGGTGGCACTGCCCATGGTGAATGTGCTCATGCTGGCAGAGTACCTGGTTGGAGTTCCGATGGTAAAATTCCTCATGGTAGCACTGCCCATGATGATAGTGCTCATGGTGACAGTGTCCATGGTGACAGTGCCTATGGTGACAGTGCCCATTGTGATAGTGCTCATGGTGACAGTGCCCACTGTGACAGTGCTCATGGTGACAGTGCTCACGGTGACAGTGCCCTTGGTGATAGTGCTCATGGTGACAGTGCTCATGGGGACAGTGCTCACGATGACAGTGCCCTTGGTGATAGTACCCATGGTAATAGTGCTCACTGTGACAGTGCCCATGGTGATAGTGCTCATAGTGATAGTGCTCATGGTAATAGTGCTCATAGTGACACTGCCCATGGTGACAGTGCCCATGGTGACACTGCCCATAGTGACATTTCCCATGGTCGCAGTGCTCATGGTGAGAGTTCCCATGGTGACAGTGCACATGGTGACAATTCCCATGGTGACACTGCTCATGGTGGCAGTGCTCACTGTGGCAGTGCCAATGGTTAAAGTGCTCATGGTGGCAGTGTCCATGGTGGCAGTTCCCAAAGTGACAGTGCTCATGGTGACATTTCCCATGGTAACAGATTTCATGATGACAGTGTCCATGGTGACAGTGCGCATGGTGACAATGGCCTTGTTGAAAGTACCTATGGTGACAGTGCTCATGGTGACAGTGCCCACGGTGACTATGCTCATGGTGACAGTGCCCACGGTGACAGTGCTCATGGTGGCACTGCCCATGGTGACTGTGCTCATGATGGCGGTGTACATGGTTGGAGTTCCGATGGTGAAATTCCTCATGGTAGCCATGCCCATGATGATAGTGCTCACGGTGATAGTGCGCACAGTGACACTGCCCTTGGTGATAGTGCTCATGGTAATAGTGCTCACAGTGACAGTGCCCATGGTGATATTGTTCACGGTGACACTGCCCATGGTGATAGTGCTCACGGTGATAGTGCTCATGGTGATAGTTCCCATGGTGGCAGTGCCCATGGTGACAGTGCTCATGGTGACAGTGCGCACGGTGAAAATGCTCATGGTGACAGTGCTCACGGTGATAGTGCTCACATTGACAGTGCCCTTGGTGATAGTGCTCATGGTAATACTGCTCATGGTGATAGTGGTCATGGTGATAGTTCGTATGGTGACTGTGCCCATGTTGAAAGTCCCCATGGTGGCAGTGCTCATGGTGACACTCCCCGTGGTGACTATGCTCATGCTGGTGGTATACATGGTTGGAGTTCCCATGGTGAAATTCCTTATGGTGGCACTGCCCATGATGATATTGTCCATGGTGACAGTGTCCACGGTGACAGTGCCTATGGTGACAGTGCTCATGGTGACAGTGCCAATGGTGACCGTGCTCATGGTGACAGTGCCAACAGTGACAGTGCTCATGGTGGCAGTGCCCTTGGTGATAGTACCCATGTTAATAGTGCTCACGGTGACAGTGCCCATGGTGATATTGCTCACGGTGACCCTGCCCATGTTGATAGTGCCCACGGTGATAGTGCTCAGGGTGAAAGACCCCATGGTTACAGTGTCCATGGTGACAGTGCTCATAGTGACATTGCCCATGGTGACAGTGCCCATAGTGATAGTGCCCATGGTGACATTTCCCATGGTCACAGTGCTCATGGTGACAGTGCACATGATGACAGTGCTCATGTTGACAGTGCCCACGGTGACAGTGTTCATGGTAACAGTGCTCACGGTGACAGTGCCCTTGGTGATATTTCTCATGGTGACACAGCCCATGGTGATAGTGCTCACGGTGATTGTGCTCATGGTGACAGTTCCATGGTTACAGTGCCCACGGTGACAGTGCTCATGGTGACAGTGCCCACGGTGACAGTGCTCATGGTGACAGTGCTCATGGTGATAGTGCTCATGGTGATAGTGCTCATGGTGACACGGCCCATGGTGACTCTGCTCATGCTGGCAGTGTACATGGTTGGAGTTCCCATGGGGAAATTCCTTATGGTGGCAATGCCCATGATGATAGTGCTCATGGTGACAGTGCTCATGGTGACAGTGTACATGGTGACAATCCACACGGTGACAGTGCTCACGGTGATAGTTCTCATGGCGATAGTGCCCATTGTAATAGTGCTCACGGTGACACTGCCCATGGTGATAGTGCTCACGGGGATAGTGCGCACAGTGACACTGCCCTTGGTGATAGTGCTCTTGGTGATAGTGCTCATGGTAATAGTGCTCATGGTGACACTGCCCGTGGTGAGAGTGCCCATGGTGACACTGCCCATAGTGACATTTCCCATGGTGACAGTGCTGATGGTGAGAGTTCCCATGGTGACAGTGCACATGGTGACAGTGCTCACGGTCACAGTGCTCACTGTGGCAGTGCCAATGGTTACAGTTCTCATGGTGGCAGTGTCCATGGTGGCAGTTCCCAAGATGACAGTGCTCATGGTGACATTTCCCATGGTAACAGAGCTCATGATAACAGTGTCCATGGTGACAGTGCCCATGGTGACAGTGGCCATGTTGAAAGTGCCCATGGTGACACTGCTCACCGTGAGAGTGCCCATGGTGACTATGCTAATGCTGGCGGTGTACATCGTTGGAGTTCCCATGGTGAAATTCCTCATGGTGGCACTGCCCATGGTGACAATGTCCATCGTGAGAGTGCCCATGGTGACAGTGCTCATGGTGACAGTGCACACGGTGACAGTGCTCATGTTGACAGTGCACACGGTGACAGTGCCCACCGTGACAGTGTTCATGGTGATATTGCTCATGGTGACACAGCCCATGGTTATAGTGCTCACGCTGATAGTGCTCATGGTGACAGTTCCCATGGTGACGATGCCCACGGTGACAGTGCTCATGGTGACATTGCCCACGGTGACGGTGCTCAGGGTGACAGTGCTCATGGTGACAGTGCTCATGGTGACACAGCCCATGGTGACTGTGCTAAAGCTGGCGGTGTATATGGTTGGAGTTCCCATGGTGAAATTCCTCATGGTGGCACTGCCCATGATGAGAGTGCTCATGGTGACATTTCACATGGTGACAGTGCTCATGGTGAGAGTTCCTATGGTGACATTGCTCATGTTGACAGTGCTCATGTTGACAGTGCCCACAGTGACAGTACTCATGGTGACAGTGCTCACAGTGACAGTGCCCTTGGTGATAGTACCCATGGTAATAGCGCTCAATGTGACAGTGCCCATGGTGATATTTCTCACGGTGACACTGCCCATGGTGATAGTGCTCACGGTGTTTGTGCTCATGGTGACAGTTCACATGGTGACACTGCCCCTGTTGAAAGTGCCCATGGTGACAGTGCTCATGTTGACACTGCCCATGGTGACAATGATCATGTTGACCATGCCCATGGTGACAGCGTCCATGGTGACATTGCCCATGGTGAGAGTGCTCATGGTGACAGTGTCCCTGGTGACAGTGCGCATGGTGACTGTGCTCTTAGTGACAGTTCCCATAGTGACAGTGCCCATGTTGAAAGTGCTCATGGCGACAGTGCTCATGGTGACACTGCCCATGGTGACTGTGCTGATGTTCACGGTGTACATGGTTGGAGTCCCCATGGTGAAATTCCTTATGGTGGCATTGCCCATGATGTTAGTGCTCATGGTGAATGTGTCCATGGTGACAGTGCCTATGGTGACAGTGCCCATGGTGACATTTCCCCGGGTGACAGTGCTCATACTGACAGTTCCCATGGTGACAGTGCCCATGGTGACAGTGCTAATGTTGACACTGCCCACGGTGACAGTGCTCATGGTGACAGTGTCCTTGGTGATAGTACCCATGGTAATAGTGCTCACGGTGACAGTGCCCACGGTGATATTGCTCATGGTGACACTGCCCATGGTGATAGTGCCAACGGTTACAGTTCTCATGGTGACAGTGCCCATGGTGACAGTGCTCATGGTGACAGTGCTCACAGTGACAGTGCCCATGGTGATATTGTTCACGGTGACACTGCCCAGGGTGATAGTGCTAACGGTGATAGTGCTCATGGTGATAGTTCCCATGGTTACAGTGCCCATGGTGACAGTGCTCATGGTGACAGTGCTCACGGTGATAGTGCTCACATTGACAGTGCCCTTGGTGATAGTGCTCACGGTGATAGTACCCACAGTGACAGTTCAAATGATGACAGTTCCCATGGTGACAGTGCCCATGATGACAGTGCTCATGGTGACAGTGTCCACGGTGAGAGTGCTCATGGTACCACTGCTCACGGTAACAGTGCCCTTGGTGATAGTACCCATGTTAATAGTGCTCACGGTGATAGAGCCCACGGTGACATTTCCCATGGTGACAGTGCTCACTTTAACAGTGTACACGATTACAGTGCCCACGGTGACAGTGTTTATGGTGATATTACTAACGGTGACCCGGCCCATGTTCATAGTGCTCACGGTGATAGTGCTCATGGTGACAGTTACCATGGTGATAGGGCCCATGTTGAAAGTGCCCATGGTGACAGTGCTTATGGTGGCACTGCCCATGGTGAATGTGCTCATGCTGGCAGAGTACCTGGTTGGAGTTCCGATGGTAAAATTCCTCATGGTAGCACTGCCCATGATGATAGTGCTCATGGTGACAGTGTCCATGGTGACAGTGCCTATGGTGACAGAGCCCATTGTGATAGTGCTCATGGTGACAGTGCCCACTGTGACAGTGCTCATGGTGACAGTGCTCACGGTGACAGTGCCCTTGGTGATAGTGCTCATGGTGACAGTGCTCATGGGGACAGTGCTCACGATGACAGTGCCCTTGGTGATAGTGCTCATAGTGATAGTGCTCATGGCGACAGTGCTCATGGTGACACTGCCCATGGTGATAGTGCCAACGGTTACAGTTCTCATGGTGACAGTGCCCATGGTGACAGTGCTCACGTTGACAGTGCCCACGCTGGCAGTGCTCATGGTTACAGTGATCACAGTGACAGTGCCCATGGTGATATTGTTCACGGTGACACTGCCCAGGGTGATAGTGCTAACGGTGATAGTGCTCATGGTGATAGTTCCCATGGTTACAGTGCTCATGGTGACAGTGCTCACGGTGATAGTGCTCACATTGACAGTGCCCTTGGTGATAGTGCTCACGGTGATAGTACCCACAGTGACAGTTCAAATGATGACAGTTCCCATGGTGACAGTGCCCATGATGACAGTGCTCATGGTGACAGTGTCCACGGTGAGAGTGCTCATGGTGACACTGCTCACGGTAACAGTGCCCTTGGTGATAGTACCCATGTTAATAGTGCTCACGGTGATAGAGCCCACGGTGACATTTCCCATGGTGACAGTGCTAACTTTGACAGTGTACACGATGACAGTGCCCACGGTGACAGTGTTTATGGTGATATTACTAACGGGGACACGGCCCATGTTCATAGTGCTCATGGTGATAGTGCTCATGGTGACAGTTACCATGGTGACAGTGCCCACAGTGACAGTGCTCATGGTGACATTACCCACAGTGACAGTACTCATGGTGACAGTACACATGGTGACAGTGCCCATGGTGACAGTGCTCATGGTGACACAGCCCATGGTGACTGTGCTAAAGCTGGCGGTGCATATGGTTGGAGTTCCCATGGTGAAATTCCTCATGGTGGCACTGCCCATGATGATAGTGCTCATGGTGACAGTGCCCATGGTGACATTTCCCATGGTGACAGTGCTCATGGTGAGAGTTCCCAGGCCGACCGTGCCCATGATGACAGTGCTCATGTTTACTGTGCCCACGGTGAAAGTGCTCATGGTAACAGTGATCACGGTGACAGTGCCCTTGGTGATAGTCCCCATGGTAACAGTGCTCAATGTGACAGTGCCCATGGTGATATTTCTTACGGTGACACTGCCCATGGTGATAGTGCTCACGGTGATTGTGCTCATGGTGACAGTTCCCATGGTTACAGTGCCCACTGTGACAGTGCCCATGGTGACAGTGCCCACGGTGACAGTGCTCATGGTGACAGTGCTCATGGTGATAGTGCTCACGGTGATAGTGCTCATGGTGACAGTGCCCTTGGTGATAGTGCTCATGGTGATAGTTCTCATGGTGGCAGTTTGCATGGTGACACTGCCCCTGTTGAAAGTGCCCATGGTGACAGTGCTCATGTTGACACCGCCCATGGTGACAGTGCTCATGTTGGAGGTGTACATGGTTGGAGTTCCCATGGTACAACTGTTATGGTGCACTGCCCATGATGATAGTGCTCATGGTGACAGTGTCCGTGGTGACAGTGCACATGGTGACAGTGCCTATGGTGAGAGTGCCCATGGTGACAGCGCCCATGGTGACCGTTTCCATGGTGACAGTGCTCATGTTGACAGTGCCCATGGTGACCGTTTCCATGGTGACAGTTCCCATGGTGATAGTGCTCACCGTGATAGTGCCCATTGTGACAGTTCCCATGGATCCAGTGCCCATGGTGACAGTGCTCATTGTGACAGTGCCCTCGGTGATAGAGCTCATGGTGGCATTTCGCATGGTGACAGTGCCCATGACGACAGTGCTCATGGTTACAATGCCCACGGAGACAGTGCTCATGGTTACAGTGCTCACGGTGACAGTGCTCATGGTGACATTGCCCATGGTGACAGTGCTCATGGTGACAGTTCGCATGGTGACAGTGCCCACGGTGATAGTGCTCACGGTGATAATGCTCGCAGTGACAGTGCTCTTGATGATAGTGCTCATGGTTAAAGTTCTCATGGTGAGAGTGCTCATGGTAACACTGACCATCGTGACTGTGCTCATGCTGGCGGTGTACATGGCTGGAGTCCCCATGGTGAAATTTCTTATGCTGGCAGTGCCCATGATGATAGTGCTCATGGTGACAGTGTCCATCGTGAGAGTGCCCATGGTGACAGTGCTCATGGTGACCCTGCCCATGGTGAGAGTTCCCATGGTGATATTTCCCATGTTGACAGTGCTCATGTTGACAGTGCACACGGTGACAGTGTTCATGGTGATATTGCTCAAGGTGACGGTGCCCATGGTTATAGTGCTCACGTTGATAGTGCTCATGGTGACAGTTCCCATGGTGACAGTGCTCATGGTGACATTTCCCATGGTAACAGAGCTCATGATGACAGTGTCCATGGTGACAGTGCCCATGTTGAAAGTGCCCATGGTGACATTGCTCATGGTGACACTGCCATGGTGACTGTGCTCATGCTGGCGGTGTACATGATTGGAGTTCCCATGGTGAAATTCCTCATGGTGTCACTGCCCATGATGACACTGCCCATGGTGACAGTGCCCATGGTGACATTTCCCATGGTGACAGTGCTCATGTTGACAGTGCACATGGTGACAGTGCCCACGGTGACATTTCCCATGGTTACAGTGTTCATGGTGATATTGCTCACGGTGACAGTGCCCATGGTTATAGTCCTCACGGTGATAGTGCTCATGGTGACAGTTCCCATGGTGACAGTGCCCACGGTGACAGTGCTCATGGTGACATTGCCCACGGTGACAGTTCTCATGGTAACAGTTCCCATGGTGACAGTGCTCATGTTGATAGTGCCCACGGTGACAGTGCTCATGGTGACAGTGCTCACAATGACAGTGCCCTTGGTGATAGTGCCCATGGTAATAGGGCTCACGGTGACACTGCCCATGGTGATATTGTTCACGGTGACACTGCCCATGGTGATAGAGCTCACGGTGATAGTGCTCACATTGACAGTGCCCTTGGGGATAGTGCTCATGGTAATACTGCTCATGGTGATAGTGCTCATGGCGATAGTTCGCATGGTGACAGTGCCCATGTGGAAAGTGCCCATGGTGGCAGTGCTCATGGTGACACGCCCATGGTGGCTGTGCTCATGCTGGCGGTGTCCATGGTTGGAGTTCCCATGGTGAAATTCCTTATGGTAGCACTGCCCATGATGATAGTGCTCATGGTGACAGTATCCATGGTGACAGTGCCTATGGTGACAGTGTCCATGGTGATAGTGCCCACAGTGACTGTGCTCATTGTGACAGTTTCTATGGTGAGAGTAACCATGATGACAGTGCTCATGGTGACAATGCCCACAGTGACAGTGCTCACGGTGATAGTGCTCACGTTGACATTGCCCTTGGTGATAGTACGCATGGTAATATTGCTCACGGTGACAGTGCCCATGGTGATAGTGCTCATGGTGATAGTGCTCATGGTAATAGTGATCATGGTGAAACTGCCTATGGTGACAGTGCCCACGGTGACACTGCCCATAGTGATATTTGCCATGGTGACAATGCTCATGGTGAGAGTTCCCATGGTGACAGTGCTCACGGTGACAGTGCTCATGGTGACACAGCCCATGGTGACTGTGCTAAAGCTGGCGGTGTATATGGTTGGAGTTCCCATGATGAAATTCCTCATGGTGGCACTCCCCATGATGATAGTGCTCATGGTGACAGTGCCCATGGTGAAATTATCCATGGTGACAGTGCTCATGGTGAGAGTTCCTATGGTGACTGTGCTCATGTTGACAGTGCCCATGGTGACAGTGCCCACGGTGACACTGCGCAAGGTGATAGTGCTCAACGTGATAGTGCCCATGGTAATACTGCTGATGGTGACACTGCCCATGTTGATATTGCTCACGGTGACACTGCCCATGGTGATAGTGCTCACGGTGATAGTGCTCACGGTGACAGTGCCCTTGGTGATATTGCTCATGGTGATACAGCTCATGGCGGAAGTTCGCATGGTGACACTGCCCCTCTTGAAATTGCCCATGGTGACAGTGCTCATGTTGACACTGCCCATGGTGACTGTGCTCACGATGGAGGTGTACATGGTTGGAGTTCCCATGGTACAACTGTTATGGTGGTACTGCCCATGATGATAGTGCTCATGGTGACAGTGTCCATGGTGACAGTGCCCATGGTGATAGTGCCTATTGTGAGAGTGCCCATGGTGACAGTTCCCATGGTGACCATTTCCATGGTGATAATGCTCATGTTGACAGTGCCAACCGTGACAATGCTCATGGTGAGAGTTCCCATGGTGAAAGTGATCATCTTGACAATGCCCATGGCGACCGTTCCCATGGTGACATTTCCCATGGTGATAGTACTCACCGTGATAGTGCCCATGGTGACAGTTCCCATGGATACAGTGTCCATGGTGACAGTGCTCATTGTGGCACTGCCCATGGTGACTGTGCTCATGCTGGCGGTGTACTTGGTTGGAGTTCCGATGGTGAAATTCCTCATGGTAGCACTGCCCATGATGATAGTGCTCATGGTGACAGTGTCCGTCATGAGAGTGTCCATGGTGACAGTTCCCATGGTGATAGTGCATACCGTGATAGTGCCCATGGTGACAGTTCCCATGGATACAGTGCCCATGGTGACAGTGCTCACGGTGATAGTGCTCATGCAGACAGTTCGCATGGTGACACGGCCCATGTTGAAAGTGCCCATGGTGACAGTGCTCATAGTGGCACTGCCCATGATGATTGTGCTCATTCTGGCGGTGTACTTGGTTGGAGTTCCCATGGTGAAATTCCTCATGGTAGCACTGCCCATGCTGATAGTGCTCATGGTGACAGTGCACATGGTGACAATGCCCACACTGACAGTGCTCACGGTGTTAGTGCACATGGTGATAATGCCCATTGTAATTGTGCTCAAGGTGACAGTGCCCATGTTGATATTGCTCAAGGTGATAGTGCTCATGGTGACACTGCCCTTGATGATAGTGCTCTTGGTGATAGTGCTCATGGTAATAGTGTTCATGGTGACAGTGCCCATGGTGACACTGCTCATAGTGACAATTCCCATGGTGACAGTGCTCATGGTGAGAGTTCCCATGGTGACAGTGCACATGGTGACAGTTCCCATGGTGACAGTGCTCACTGTGACAGTGCTCACTGTGGCAGTGTCAATGGTTACAGTGCACATGGTGACCGTTCCCATAGTGACAGTTCCCATGGTGATAGTGCTCACCGTGATAGTGCCCATGGTGACAGTGCCCATTATGATAGTGCTCCCGGTGACAGTGCCCCTGGTGATAGTGCTCATGGAGATAGTGCTCATGGTGACAGTGTCCTCAGTGACAGTGATCACGGTGATAGTGCTCATGGTGATTGTGCCCATGGTAATAGTGCTCACGGTGACAGTGCCCATGGTGATATTGCTCACGGTGACCCTGTCCATGGTGATAGTACTCACGGTGATGCTGCTCATGGTGACAGTTCCCATGGTGACATTGCCCATGGTGACAGTGCGCATGGTGACAGTGCCCACGGTGACAGTGCTCAGGGTGATAGTGCTCACAGTGATAGTGCTCAAGGTGACATTGCTCTGGCTGATAGTGCCCATGGTGACAGTGTCCCTGGTGACCGTTCTCATGGTGACAGTGCTCATGATGACAGTGCCCACGGTGGCAGTGCCAATGGTTACAGTGGTGATGGTGGCAGTGTCCGTGCTGGCAGTTCGTAAGAGGACAGTGCTCATGGTGACAGTTCCCATGGTAATAGAGCTCATGATGACAGTGTCCTTTGTGATAGTGCCCATGGTGACAGTGCCCATGGTGACACAGCCCTTGGTGACTGTGCTAATGCTGGTGGTGTACATGGTTGGAGTTTCCATGGTGAAATTACTCATGGTGGTACTGCTCATGATGACAGTGTCCACGGTTACAGTGCTCATGGTGACACTGCCCATGGTGACAGTGCACACGGTGACAGTGCCCACGGTGACAGTGCACACGGTGACAGTGCCCACGGTGACAGTGCTCACGGTGATAGTGCTAATGGTGATAGTGCCCATGGTAATAGTGCTCACCATGAAAGTTCCCATGGTGCTATTGCTCATGGTGACACTGCCAATGCTGTTAGTGCTCACGGTGATAGTGCTCATGGTGACAGTTCCCATGGTGACAGAGCCCATGGTGACAGAGCTCATGGTGACAGTGCCCACGGTGACAGTGCTCATGGTGACAGTGCTCATGGTGATGGTGCTCACAGTGATACTGCTCATGGTGAAAGTGCCTTTTGTGATAGTGCTCATGGTGATAGTGCTCATAGTGATAGTGCTCATTGTGACAGTTCTCATGGTGACAGTGCCCATGTTGAAATTGCCCATGGTGAGAGTGTTCATGGTGAAAATGCCCATGGTGACTGTGCTCATGCTGGCGGTGTACATGGTTGGAGTTCCCATGGTGAAATTCCTCATGGTGGCACTTCCCATGATGATAGTGCTCATGCAGACAGTGTCCATGGTGACATTGCTCATGGTGACTGTGCCCATGGTAATAGTGCTCATGGTGACAGTACCCATGGTGATATTGCTCACCATGACACTGCCCATAGTGACAGTGCTGACGGCGAGAGTGCTCGTTGTGACAGTTCCCCTGGTGACAGTGTCTATGGTAACAGTGTCCATGGTGAAAGTGGCCATGGTGACATTGCCCATGGTGACATTCCCCATGGTGACAGTGCCCATGGTGTCAGTACCCAAGGTGGAAGCATCAATTGTGACAGTTCCTATGGTGACATTGCTCATGGCATCAGTTCCCATGGTGACAGTGCTCATGTTGACAATGCGCACGGTGACACTGCTCACGGTGACAATGCTCACGGTGACAATGCTCATGGTGGCAGTTTCCATGGTTGTGGTTACCATCTTGAAAGTTCTCATGGTGGCAGTTCCCATGATGACAGTGCTCACGGTGAGAGTGCTCATAGTGACGGTTCTCACGGTGAGAGTGCTCGAGGTGATATTTCTCATTGTGAGAGTGCTCATGATGAAAGTGCTCATGGTGAGAGTGCTCACGGTATCAGTGCTCACTGTGACAGTCCTGGAGATGATAGTACTCATGGTGACACATCCCATGATGACAATGCCCTGGTGACAATGATCATGGTGACAGTGCTCACAGTGACAGTGCTCATGGTGGCAGTGTCCATGGTGACAGTGCTCATGGTGTCAGATCCCATATTGACGGTGCTCATGGTGACAGTGCTCATGGTGACATTGCCCATGATGACACTTCCAATGTTGACAGTGTACATGGGGACAATGCTCATGGAAAGAGTGTCCATGGTGATAGTGCTCCTGGTGAGAGTGTCCATGGTTACAGTGCCCATGGTGACATTTCCCATGGTGATAGTTCCCAAGCTGACATTGTCCTTGGTGACAGTGCCTATGGTGACAGTGCCCATGGTGAAAGTTCCCATGGTGACAGTGCCCACGGTGACAGTGCTCATGGTGACAGTGCTCACGGTGATTGTGCTCACAGTGATAGTGCTCATGGTGACAGTGCCCTTTGTGATAGTGTTCATGGTGATAATGCTCATAGTGATAGTGCTCATGGTGACAGTTCGAATGGTGACAGAGCCCATGGTGACAGTGCTCATGGTGACTGTGCTCATGCTGGCGGTGTACACGGTTGGAGTTCCAATGGTGAAATTCCTTATGGTGGCCCTGCCCATGATGATAGGGCTCATGGTGACAGTGTCCATGGTGACAGTGCCCATTGTGACAGTGCCCAGAGTGACATTTCCCATGGTGACAGTGCCCATGGTGACATTTCCCATGGTGACAGTGCTCATGGTGAGAGTTGCCATGGTGACAGTGCTCATGTTGACAGCGCCCACGGTGCCAGTGCTCATGGTGAGAATTCCCATGGTGACAGTGCACATGGTGACAATATCCATGGTGACAGTGCCCATGGTGACAGTGCCCATGGTGACATTTCCCATGGTGACAGTGTCCATGGTGACATTGCCCATGGTGAGAGTGCCCATGGTGACAGTGTCCCTGGTGACAGTGCCCATGGTGAGAGTGCTCTTAGTGACAGTTCCCATGGTGCCAGTGCCCATGTTGAAAGTGCCCATGGCGACAGTGCTCATGGTGACACTGCCCATGGTGACTGTGCTCATGCTGGCGGTGTACATGTTTGGAGCTCCCATGGTGAAATTCCTTATGGGAGTTCTGCCCATGACAATAGTGCTCATGGTGACACTGTCCATGTTTACAGTGCCTATGGTGACAGTGCCCATTGTGAGAGTGCTCACGGTGATAGTACCCAGAGTGAGAGTGACAGTTCTAATGGTGACAGTGCCCATGGTGACATTGCCCATGATGACAGTGCTCATGGTGACAGTGCCCACGGTGACAGTGCTCATGGTGACTTTGCCCACGGTGACAGTGCTCATGGTGACAGTGCTCATGGTGATAGTGCTCACGGTGATAGTGCTCACGGTGACAGTGCCCTTGGTGATAGTGCTCATGGGGATAGTGCTCATGGTGGCACTGCCAATGTTCACAGTGCTCATGGTGGCAGTGTCCATGGTGGCAGTTCCCAAGATGACAGTGCTCGTGGTGACATTTCCCTTGGTAACAGAGCTCATGATGACAGTGTCCATGGTGACAGTGCCCATGGTGACAGTGGCCATGTAGAAATTGCCCATGGTGACAGTGCACACGGTGACAGTGCCCACAGTGACAGTGCTCACGGTGACAGTGCTCATGGTGATAGTGCTTACGGTGATAGTGCGCACGTTGACAGTGCCCTTGGTGATAGTGTTCATGGTAATATTTCTCATGGTGATAGTCCTCATGGTGATAGTTCGCATGGTGACTGTGCCCATGTTGAAAGTGCCCATGGTGGCATTGCTCATGGTGACACTGCCCATGGTGACTATGCTCATGGTGACAGTGCTCACGGTGATAGTGCTCATGGAGACAGTTCGCATGGTGACAGGGCCCATGTTGAAAGTACCCATGGTGACAGTGCTCATAGTGGCAGTGTCCATGATGACTGTGCTCATGCTGGCGGTGTACTTGGTTGGAGTTCCGATGGTGAAATTCCTCATGGTAGCACTGCCCATGATGATAGTGCTCATGGTGACAGTGTCCATGGTGACAGTGCCTATGGTGACAGTGCCCATTGTGAGAGTGCTCATGGTGATAGTGCCCAAAGTGACAGTGCTAATGGTGACAGTCGCCATGGTGACAGTGCCCATGATGACAGTGCTCATGGTGACAGTGCCTACTGTGACAGTGCTCACGGTGACAATGCTCACGGTGACAGTGCCCTTGGTGATAGTGCTCATGGTGATAGTGCTCATTGTGACTGTGCGCATGGTGACAGTGCCCATGTTGAAAGTGCCCATGGTGACAGTACCCATGGTGACAGTGCTCATGGTGAGATTGCCCATGGTGACCATTCCCATGGTGACAGTTCCCATGTTAATAGTGCTCATGGTAACAGTGCTCATGTTGACAGTGCACATGGTGACAATGCCCACACTGACAGTGCTCACGGTGATAGTGCTCATGGTGACACTGCCCATGATGATAGTGTTCATGGTGATAGTGCTCATGGTAATAGTGCTCATGGTGACACTACCCATGGTGACACTGCCCATGGTGACACTGCCCATTGTGACATTTCCCATGGTGACAGTGCCCATGGTGACATTGCTCATGGTGACAGTTCTCACGGTGACAGTGACTTTGGTGATAGTACCCATGGTAATAGAGGTCACAGTGACAGTGCCCATGGTGATATTGCTCACGGTGACACTGCCCATGGTGATAGTGCTTACGGTGATAGTGCTCATGGTGACAGTTCCCATGGTTACAGTGCCCATGGTGACAGTGCTCATGATGACAGTGCCCACGGTGACTATGCTCATGGTGAGAGTGCTCACAGAGATACTGTTCATGGTGACAGTTCGCATGGCGACAGGGCCCATGTTAAAAGTGCCCATGGTGACAGTGCTCATGGTGGCACTGCCCATGGTGACTGTGCTCATGCTGGTGGTGTACATGGCTGGAGTTCCCATGGTGAAATTCCTTATGGTGGCAATGCCCATGATGATAGTGCTCATGGTGACAGTGTCCATGGTGACAGTGCCCATGGTGACATTTCCCATCTTGACAGTGCTCATGGTGAGAGTTCCCATGATGACAATGCTCATGTTGACAATACCCAAGGTGCCAGTGCTCATGATGACAGTGTCCAGGGTGACAATTCTCATGGTGACAGTGCTCACAGTGATAGTGCTCATGGTGACAGTGCTCCCGCTGACAGTGCCCTTGGTGATAGTGCTCATGGTAATACTGCTGATGGTGATAGTGCTCATGGTGACGGTTTGCATGTTGAGAGTGCCCATGTTGAAAGTGCCCATGGTGGCAGTGATCATGGTGACACTGCCCATTGTGACTGTGCTCATGCTGGCGGTGTACATAGTTGGAGTTCCCATGGTGAAATTCCGTATGGTGGCACTGCCCATGATGATAGTTTTCATGGTGACAGTGTCCATGGTGACAGTGCCTATGGTGACAGTGCCCATTGTGATAGTGCTCACGGTGATAGTGCCCTCAGTGACAGTTCTAATGGTGACAGTTCCCATGGTGACAGTGCCCATGATGACAGTGCTCATGGTGACAGTGCCCATGGTGACATTGCTCATGGTGACAGTGCTCACGGTGACAATGCCCTTGGTGATAGTACCCATGGTAATAGGGGTCACGGTGACAGTGCCCATGGTGATATTGCTCACGGTGACACTGCCCATGGTGATAGTGCTCATGGTGATAGTGCTCATGTTGACAGTTCCCATGGTGACAGTGCTCATGTTCACAGTGCCCACGGTGACTATGCTCATGATGAAAGTTCTCACGGTGATAGTGCTCATGGAGACAGTGCTCATGGTGACAGTTCGCATGGTAGACATTGTGAAGTTCAAAGTGCCCATGGTGACAGTGCTCATGGTGACACTGCCCATGGTGACTGTGCTCATGTTGGCGGTGTACATGGTTGGAGTTCCGATGGTTAAATTCCTCACGGTAGCACTGCCTATGATGATAGTGCTCATGGTGACAGTGTCCACGGTGACAGTGCCTATGGTGACAGTGCCCATTGTGATAGTGCTCATGGTGATAGTGCCCACAGTGACAGTGCTCATGGTGACAGTTCCTATGGTGACAGTAACCATGGTGACAGTGCCCATGGTGACAGTGCCCATGGTGACATTTCCCATGGTAACAGTGCTCACAGTGAGAGTTCTCATGGTGAGAGTGCTCATGTTGACATTGCCCATGGTGACCGTTCCCATGGAGACAGTTCCCATGGTGATACTGCTCATGGTGACAGTGCTCATGGTGACCGTGCACACGGTGACAATACCCACAGTTACAGTGCTCACGGTGATAGTGCTCATGGCGATAGTGCCCATTGTTACAGTGCCCACTGTGACAGTGCCCACGGTGACAGTGCCCACGGTGACAGTGCTCACAGTGACAGTGCTCTTGGTGATAGTGCTCATGGTGATAGTGCTCATGGTGTCAGATCGCATAGTGACAGTGCCCATGTTGAAAGGGCCCATGGTGACAGTACCCATGGTGACATTGCCCATGTTGACATTTCCCATGTTGACAGTGATCATGGTGAGAGTTCTCATGTTGAGAGTGCTCAGGTTGACATTGCCCATGGTGACCCTTCCGATGGTGACAGTTCCCATGGTGATAGTGCTCATGGTGACAGTGCTCATGGTGACCGTGCACACGGTGACAATGCCCACAGTGACAATGCTCACGGTGATAGTGCTCATGGCGATAGTGACCATTGTAATAGTGCTCACTGTGACAGTGCCCATGTTGATATTGCTCATGGTGACACTGCCCATGGTGATAGTGCTCACGGTGATAGCGCTCAGGGTGACACTCCCCTTGGTAATAGTGCTCATGGTGACACTGCCCATGGTGACAGTGCCCATGGTGACACTCCCGATAGTGACATTTCTTATGGTGACAGTGCTCATGGTGAGAGTTCCCATGGTGACAGTGCACATGGTGACAGTTCCCATTGTGACAGTGCTCACGGTGACCGTGCTGATGGTGACAGTGCCCTTGGTTATAGTACCCATGGTAATAGTGCTCACGGTGACAGTGCCCATGGTGATATTTCTCACAGTGACACTGCCCATGGTGATAGTGATCACGTTGATAGTGCTCATGGTGACACTGTCCATGGTGACAGTGTCCATGGTGACAGTGCTCATGTTGACAGTGCCCACGGTGACAGTGCTCATGGTGAGAGTACCCATGGTGACAGTGCTCACCGTGATAGTGCCCATGGTGACAGTTCGCATGGATAGATTGCCAATGGTGACAGTGCTCATGGTGACAGTGCCCACGGTGATAGTGCTCATGGTGGCAGTTCGCATGGTGACAGTGACCATGATGACAGTGCTCATGGTGACAGTGCCGACGGTGACAGTGCTCATTGTGATACTGCTCATGGTAATAGTGCTCATGGTGACACTGCCCATGGTGACAGTGCCCATGGTGACAGTGCCCATGGTGACATATCCCATGGTGATAGTTCTCATGGTGAGAATTCCCATGGTGACAATGCTCATGTTGACAGTGACCATGGTGACAGTGTCCATGGTGACAATGCCCATGGTGAGAGTGCCCATGATGTCAGTTCTCATGGTGAGAGTGCCCATGATGACATTGCCCATGGTGTCAGTGCTCATGGTGATAGTGCTCATGGTGATATTTCGCATGCTGACAGTGCCCATGTTGAAAGTGACCAAGGTGACAATTCCCATGGTACAGTGCCCATGGTGACAGTGCTCATGGTGAGAGTTCCCATGGTGACATTGCTCATGTTGACAGTGCCCATGGTGACCGTTCCCATGGTGACAGTTCCCATGGTGATAGTGCTCTTGTTGACAGTGATAATGGTGACGGTGTACACCGTAACATTGCCCACGGTGACAGTGCTCATTGTGATAGTGCTCATGGGGATAGTGCCCATGGTAATAGTTCTCACGGTGACAGTGCCCATGGTGATATTGCTCACGGTGACACTGCCCATGGTGATACTGCTCACGGTGATAGTGCTCATGGTGACATATCCCCTTGTGACATTTCCCATGGTGACAGTGCTCATGGTGACCGCGCCCACAGTGACAATATCCACGGTGACAGTGCTCACGGTGACACTGCCCATGGTGATAGTGCTCACGGTGATAGTGCTCATGGTGACATGGTCAAAGGTTATAGTGCTCATGGTGACAGTGCTCATGGTGATAGTGCTCATGGTGACAGTGCCCTTGGTGATAGTGCTCATGGTGATAGTGCTCATGGAGACATTTCCCATGGTGACAGTGCTCATGTTGACAGTCCCCATGGTGACTGTGCTCATGCTGGCGGTGTACATGGTTGGAGTTACAATGGTGAAATTCAATATTTTGGCACTGCCCATGATGATAGTGTTCGTGGTGACACTGTCCATGGTGACAGTACCTATGGTGAAAGTGTCCGTTGTGATAGTGCTCACGGTGATAGTGCCCACAGTGACAGTGCTAATGTTGACCATTCCCATGGTGACAGTGCCCATGACGACAGTGCTCATGGTGACAGTGCCCACGGAGACAGTGTTCATGGTGACAGTACCCTTGGTGATAGTTTTCATGGTGATAGTGCTCATCGTGGCAGTTCGCATGGTGACAGTGCCCACTTTGAAAGTGCCCATGGTGACAGTACCCATGGTGACTGTGCCCATGGTGACAGTGCCCATGGTGACAGTGCTCATTGTGAGAATTGCCATGGTGACAGTGCTAATGTTGACATTGCCCATGGTGACCGTTCCCATGGTGACAGTTCCCAAGGTGATAGTGCTCATGGTGACAGTTCTATTGGTGACAGTGCACACGGTGAGAATGCCCACACCTACACTGCTCACGTTGATAGTGCTCATGGTGATAGTGCCAATTTTAATAGTGCTCATGGTGACCGTGCCCATGTTGATGTTGCTCAAGGTGACACTGCCCATGGTGATAGTGCTCACGGTGATAGTGCTCATGGTGACACTGCCCTTGGTGATAGTGCCCTTGGTGATAGTGCTCATGGTAATAGTGCTCATGTTGATGCTGCCCATGGTGACAGTGCCCATGGTGACACTGCCCATAGTGACATTTCCCATGCTGACAGTGCTCATGGTGAGAGTTCCCATGGTGACAGTGCACATGGTGACAGTTCCGATGGTGACAGTGCTCACGGTGACAGTGCTCACTGTGGCAGTGCCAATGGTTACAGTGCTCATGGTGGCAGTGTCCATGGTGGCAGTTCCCAAGATGACAGTGCTCATGGTGACATTTCCCATGGTAACAGAACTCAGGATGACAGTGTCCATGGTGACAGTGCCCATGGTGAGAGTGGCCATGTTGAAATTGCCCATGGTGACAGTGCTCATGGTGACACTGCCCATGGTGACTGTGCTCATGCTGGCGTTGAACAAGGTTGGAGTTCCCATGGTGAAATTCCTCATGGTGGCACTACCCATGATAATAGTGCTCATGGTGACATTGTACATCGTGAGAGTGCCCATGGTAACAATGCTCATGGTGAAACTGCCCATGGTGACAGTGCCCAAGGTGATATTCCCATGGTGACAGTGCTCATTTTGACAGTGCACACGGTGACAGTGCCCACAGTGACAGTGCTCACGGTGATAGTGTTAATGGTAATATTGCTCATGGTGACACTGCCCATGGTTATAGTGCTCACGGTGATAGTGTTCATGGTGACAGTTCCCATGGTGACAGTGCCCCCGGTGACAGTGCTCATGGTGACATTGCCCACGGTGACAGTGCTCATGGTGAGAGTTCGCATGGTGACAGTGCCCATGGTTACAGTGCTCATGGTCACACAACCCATGGTGACTGTGCTAAAGCTGGCGGTGTACATGGTTGGAGTTCCCATGGTGAAATTCCTCATGGTGGCACTGCCCATGATGATACTGTTCATGGTGACAGTGTCCATGGTGACAGTGCCTATGGTGACAGTGCCCATTGTGATAGTGCTCACGGTGATAGTGTCCACAGTGACAGTGCTAATGGTGACAGTCTCCATGGTGACAGTGCCCATGATGACAGTGCTCATGGTGACAGTGCCCATGGTGACAGTGCTCATGGTGACAGTGCTCACGGTGACAATGCCCTTGGTGATAGTACCCATGGTGACAGTGCCCATGGTGACATATCCCATGGTGATAGTTCTCATGGTGAGAGTTCCCATGGTGACAATGCTCATGTTGACAGTTACCATGGTGACAGTGTCCATGGTGACAGTGCCCATGGTGAGAGTGCCCATGATGTCAGTTCCCATGGTGAGAGTGCCTATGATGACATTGCCCATGGTGACAGTGCTCATGGTGATAGTGCTCATGGTGATATTTTGCATGCTGACAGTGCCCATGTTGAAAGTGACCAAGGTGACAATTCCCATGGTACAATGCCCATGGTGACAGTGCTCATGGTGAGAGTTCCCATGGTGACAGTGCTCATGTTGACAGTGCCCTTGGTGACCGTTCCCATGGTGACAGTTCCCATGGTGATAGTGCTCTTGGTGACAGTGATAATGGTGACAGTGTACACGGTAACATTGCCCACGGGGACAGTGCTCATTGTGATAGTGCTCATGGGGATAGTGCCCATGGTAATAGTTCTCACGGTGACAGTGCCCATGGTGTTATTGCTCACGGTGACACTGCCCATGGTGATACTGCTCACAGTGATACTGCTCATGGTGACATACCCCTTGTGACATTTCCCATGGTGACAGTGCTCATGGTGACCGTGCCCACAGTGACAATGTCCACTGTGACAGTGCTCACGGTGACACTGCCCATGGTGATAGTGCTCACGGTGAGAGTGCTCATGGTGACATGGTCCAAGGTTATAGTGCTCATGGTGACAGTGCTCATGTTGATAGTGTTCATGGTGACAGTGCCCTTGGTGATAGTGCTCATGGTGATAGTGCTAATGGTGATAGTGCCCATGGTAATAGTGCTCACCATGAAATTTCCCATGGTGCTATTGCTCACGGTGACAATGCCAATGCTGTTAGTGCTCACGGTGATAGTGCTCATGGTGACAGTTCCCATGGTGACAGAGCTCATGGTGACAGTGCCCATGGTGACACTGCTCATGGTGACAGTGCTCACGGTGATGGTGCTCACAGTGATACTGCTCATGGTGAAAGTGCCTTTTGTGATAGTGCTCATGGTGATAGTGCTCATGGTGATAGTGCTCATAGTGATAGTGCTCATGGTGACAGTCCGCATGGTGACAGTGCCCATGTTGAAAGTGCCCATGGTGACAGTGTTCATGGTGACAATGCCCATGGTGACTGTGCTCATGCTGGCGGTGTACATGGTTGGAGTTCCCATGGTGAAATTCCTCATGGTGGCCCTGCCCATGATGATAGTGCTCATGGTGAAAGTGTCCATGGTGACAGTGCTCATGCTGACAGTGCCCATGGTGACATTTCCCATGGTGACAGTGTTCATGGTAAGAGTTACCATGGTGACAGTGCTCATGTTCACAGTGCCCATGGTGACAGTGTCCATGGTGAACAGTGCTCATGGTGAGAGGGCCCATGGTGACTGTGCCCATGGTGACAGTGCTCATGATGAGAGTTCCCATGTTGACAGTGCCCATGGTGACAGTGCCCTTGGTGACAATGCCCATAGTGACATTTCCAATGGTGACAGTGCTCATAGTGAGAGTTCCCATGGCGACAGTGCCGATGGTGACAGTGCTCATGTTGACAGTGCCCATGGGGACAATGCTGATGGATATAGTGTCCATGGTGATAGTGCTCCTGGGGACAGTGTAGATGGTTACAGTTCCCATGGTGACATTTTCCACAGTGACAGTGCCCATGGTAAGAGTGCCCATGGAGACCGTGTCCATAGTGACAGTGCCCATGGTGACAGTGCTCATGGTGACACTTCCCATGGTGAACAGTGTCCAGGGTGACATTTCCCATGGAGACAGTGCTCCTGGTGAGAGGTCCCATGCTGACAGTGCTCACGTTGACAGTGCCCATGGTGACCGTTCCCATGTTGACACTTCCCAAGGTGATAGTGCTCATGGTGACAGTGCTCATGGTGACAGTGCCCATGGTGATAGTGCTCATGGTGATAGTGCCCATGGTAATAGTGCTCACGGTGACAGTGCCCATGGTGATATTGCTCACGGTGACACTGCCTATGGTGATAGTGCACACGGTCATAGTGCTCATTGTGACAGTGCCCATGGTGACTATGCTCATGGTTACAGTGCTCACGGTGATAGTGCTCATGGTGACAGTGCTCATGATGATAGTGCTCATGGTGACAGTTCGCATGGTGATAGGGCCCATGTTGAAAGTGCCCATGGTGAAAGTGCTCATGGTGACACTGCCCATGTTGACTGTGCTCATGCTGGCGGTGTACATGGTTGGAGTTCCGATGGTGAAATTGCTCATGGTAGCACTGCCCATAATGATAGTGCTCATGGTGACAGTGTCCATGGTGACAGTGCCTATGGTGACAGAGCCCATTGTGATAGTGTTCACGGTGATAGTGCCCACAGTGACAGTGCTCATGGTGACAGTTCCTATGGTAACACTGCCCATGATGACAGTGCTCATGGTGACAGTGCCCACGGTGACAGTGCTCATTGTGACACTGCTCACGGTAAAAGTGCCCTTGGTGATAGTACCCATGTTAATAGTGCTCACGGTGACAGTTCACATAGTGACAGTGCCCATTTTGAATGTGCCCATGGTGGCAGTGCCCATGGTGACAGTGCTCATGGTGAGAGTTCCCATGGTGACAGTGCTCATGTTGACAGTGCCCATGGTGTCAGTGCTCATGGTGAGAGTTCCCATGGTGACAGTGCTCATCTTGACAGTGCCCATGGTGACCGTTCCCATGGTGACTGCTCCCACTGTGATAGTGCTCACCGTGATAGTGCCCATGGTGACAGTTCCCATGGATACAGTGCCCATGGTGACAGTGCTCATTGTGACAGTGCCCACGGTGATAGAGCTCATGGTGGCCTTTCGCATGGTGACAGTGCCGATGATGACAGTGCTCATGGTTACAATGCCCAAGGAGACAGTGCTCATGGTGACAGTGCCCTTGGTGATAGTACGCATGGTAATAATGCTCACAGTGACAGTGCCCATGGTGACAGTGCTCACGGTGACAGTGCTCACTGTGGCAGTGCCAATGGTTACAGTGCTCATGGTGGCAGTGTCCATGGTGGCAGTTCCGAAGATGACAGTGCTCATGGTGACATTTCCCATGGTAACAAAGCTCATGATGACAGTGTCCATGGTGACAGTCCCCATGGTGACAGTGGCCATGTTGAAAGCGTCCATGGTGATAGTGCTCATGGTGACACTTCCCATGGTGACTGTGATCATGCTGGCGGTGTACATGGTTGGAGTTCCCATGGTGAAATTCCTCATGGTGGCTCTGCCCATGATGATAGTGCTCATGGTGACGGTTTCCATTGTGAGAGAGCCCATTGTGACAGTGCTCATGGTAACACTGCCCATGGTGACAGTGCTCCTGGTGACAGTGCACACGGTGACAGTGCCCACAGTGAAAGTGCTCACGGTGACAGTGTTCATGGTGATATTGCTCACGGTGACAGTGCCCATGGTTATAGTGCTCACGGTGATAGTGCTCATGGTGACAGTTCCCATGGTGACAGTGCCCACGCTGACAGTGCTCATGGTGACATTGCACATGGTGACACTGCTCATGGTGACAGTTCGCATGGTGACAGTGCCCATGGTGACACTGCTCATGGTGACACAGCCCATGGTGACTGTGCTAAAGCTGGCGCTGTACATGATTGGAGTTCTCATGGTGAAATTCCTCATGGTGGCACTGCCCATGATGATAGTGCCCATGGGGACATTTCCCATGGTGACAGTGCTCATGGTGAGAGTTCCCATGGTGACAGTGCTGATCTTGACAGTGCCCATGGTGACCATTCCCATGGTGACAGTTACCATGGTGATAGTGCTCATGGTGACAGTGCACACGATGACAGTGCACACGGTGACAGTGCTCACGGTGATAGTGCTCATGGTGATAGTGCCCATGGTAATAGTGCTCATGGTGACACTGCCCATGGTGATATTGCTCACGGTGACAGTGCCCATGGTGCTAGTGCTCACGGTGATAGTGCTCATGGTGACAGTTCCCATGGTTATAGTGCCCATGTTGACAGTGCTCATGGTGAGAGTGTGCACGGTGACAGTGCTCATGATGACAGTGCTCACGGTGATAGTGCCCTTGGTGATAGTGCTCCTGGTGATAGTGCTCATGGTGACATTGCACATGGTGACTGTGCTCATGCTGGCGGTGTACATGGTTGGAGTTCCCATGGTGAAATTCCTTATGGTGGCAATGCCCATGATGATAGTGCTCATGGTGAGAGTGTCCACGGTGACAGTGCCTATGGTGACAGTGCCCATGGTGACTTTTACCATGGTGACAGTGCTCATGGTGAGAGTTCCCATGGTGACAATGATAATGTTGACCATGCCCATGGTGACAGTGTCCATGGTGACATTGCCCATGGTGAGAGTGCCCATGGTGACAGTGTCCCTGTTGACAGTGCCCATGGTGAGAGTGCTCTTAGTGACAGTTCCCATGGTGCCAGTGCCCATGTTGAAGGTGCCCATGGCGACAGTGCTCATGGTGACACTGCCCATGGTGACTGTGCTCATGCTGGCGGTGTACATGGTTGGAGTTCCCATGGTGAAATTCCTTATGGTGGAACTGCCCATGATGTTAGTGCTCATGGTGAATGTGTCCATGGTGACAGTGCCTATGGTGACAGTGCCCATGTTGACATTTCCCCTGGTGACAGTGCTCATAGTGACATTTCCCATGGTGACAGTGCGCATGGTGACAGTGCTCATGTTGACACTGCCCACGGTGTCAGTGCTCATGTTGACAGTGTCCTTGGTGATAGTACCCATGGTAATAGTGCTCATGGTGACAGTGCCCACGGTGATATTGCTCACGGTGACGCTGCCCATGGTGATAGTGCCAACGGTTACAGTTCTCATGGTGACAGTGCCCATGGTGACAGTGCTCATGTTGACAGTGCCCACGGTGACAGTCCTCATGGTGACAGTGCTCACAGTGACAGTGCCCTTGGTGATATTGCCCATGGTAATAGTGCTCACGGTGACAGTGCCCATGGTGATATTGTTCACGGTGACACTGACCATGGTGATAGTGCTCACGGTGATAGTGCTCATGGTGATAGTTCCCATGGTGACAGTGCCCATGGTGACAGTGCTCATGGTGACAGTGCGCACGGTGAAAATGCTCATGGTGACAGTGTTCACGCTGATAGTGCTCACATTGACAGTGCCCTTGATAATAGTGCTCATGGTAATACTGCTCATGGTGATAGTGCTCATGGTGATAGTTCGCATGGTGATAGTGCCCATGTTGAAAGTGCCCATGGTGCCACTGCTCATGGTGACACTGCCCATGGTGACTGTGCTCATGCTGGCGGTGTACATGGTTGGAGTTCCCATGGTGAAATTCCTTATGGGAGTTCTGCCCATGACAATAGTGCTCATGGTGACACTGTCCATGTTTACAGTGCCTATGGTGACAGTGCTCATTGTGAGAGTGCTCACGGTGATAGTACCCAGAGTGACAGTTCTAATGGTGACAGTGTCCATGGTGACATTGCCCATGATGACAGTGCTCATGGTGACAGTGCCCACAGTGACAGTGCTCATGGTGACACTGATCACGGTAACAGTGCCCTTGGTGATAGTACCCATGTTAATAGTGCTCACGTTGATAGTGCCCATGGTGATATTCCCCATGGTGACAGTGCTCACATTGACAGTGTACACGGTGAAAGTGCCCACGGTGACAGTGTTTATGGTGATATTACTCACGGTGACACTACCCATGCTTATAGTGCTCACGGTGATAGTGCTCATGGTGACAGTTACCATGGTGACAGTGCCCACAGTGACAGTGCTCATGGTGATATTGCCCACGGTGACAGTACTCATGGTTTCATTACGCATGGTGACACTGCCCATGGTGACAGTGCTCATGGTGACACAGCCCATGGTGACTGTGCTAAAGCTGGCAGTGTATATGGTTGGAGTTCCCATGGTGAAATTCCTCATGGTGGCACTGCCCATGATGATAGTGTTCATGGTTACAGTGCCCATGGTGACATTTCCCCTGGTGACAGTGCTCATGGTGAGAGTTCCTATGCTGACTGTGCTCATGTTGACAGTGCCCATGGTGACAGTGCCCACGGTGACAGTGCTCACGGTGATAGTGCTCAACGTGATAGTGCCCATGGTAATAGTGCTGATGATGATGCTGCCCATGTTGATATTCCTCACGGTGACACTGCCCATGGTGATAGTGCTCACGGTGATAATGCTCATCGTGACATTTCCCATGGTGACAGTGCCCATGGTGACACTGCTCATAGTGACACTGCCCATGGTGACAGTGCCCATAGTGATAGTGCCCATGGTGACATTTCCCATGGTGACAGTGCTCATGGTGAGAGTTCCCATGCCGACAGTGCCCATGATGACAGTGCTCATGTTGACAGTACCCACGGTGACAGTGCTCATGGTAACAGTGTCACGGTGAGAGTGCCCTTGGTGATAGTACCCATGGTAATAGTGCTCAATGTGCCAGTGCCCATGGTGATATTTCTCACGGTGACACTGCCCATGGTGATTGTGCTCACGGTGATTGTGCTCATGGTGACAGTTTCCATGGTTACAGTGCCCACGGTGACAGTGCCCATGGTGACAGTGCCCACAGTGACATTGCTCATGGTGACAGTGCTCATGGTGATAGTGCTCACGGTGATAGTGCTCACGGTGACAGTGCCCTTGGTGATAGTGCTCATGGTGATAGTGCTCATGGTGGCACTGCCAATGGTCACAGTGCTCATGGTGGCAGTGTCCATGGTGGCAGTTCCCAAGATGACAGTGCTCGTGGTGACATTTCCCTTGGTAACAGAGCTCATGATGACAGTGTCCATGGTGACAGTGCCCATGGTGACAGTGGCCATGTAGAAATTGCCCATGGTGACAGTGCACACGGTGACAGTGCCCACAGTGACAGTGCTCACGGTGATAGTGCTTACGGTGATAGTGCTCACGTTGACAGTGCCCTTGGTGATAGTGTTCATGGTAATATTGCTCATGGTGATAGTCCTCATGGTGATAGTTCGCATGGTGAACGTGCCCATGTTGAAAGTGCCCAAGGTGATAGTGCTCATGGTGGCACTGCCCATGGTGACTGTGCTCATGATGGCGGTGTACATGGTTGGAATTCCGATGGTGAAATTCCTCATGGTAGCACTGCCCATGATGTTTGTGCTCATGTTGACAGTGCCTATGGTGACAGTGCCCATTTTGATAGGGCTCACGGTGATAGTGCCCACAGTGACAGTGCTCATTGTGACAGTTCCTATGGTGACAGTGCCCATAATGACAGTGCTCATGGTGACAGTGCCCTTGGTGATAGTGCTCATGGTGATAGTGCTCATGGTGACAGTTCGCATGGTGACAGTGCCCATGTTGAAAGTGCCCATGGTGACAGTACCCATGGTGACAGTACGCATGGTGACAGTGCCCATGGTGATAGTACCCATGGAGGCCATGGAGCATTGAGATGACAGTGGTCATGGAGCATTGTGATGAAAATGGTAATGGATCCTTGTGATGACAAGTGTCCTGGGACCCTGTGATGACATGGTTCATGGAGCATTGTGATAACAATGGTCATGGCGAATTGTGATGACAATGTCATGGGGCATTGTGATGGCAGTGGTCATCTAGAAATGTGATTAAAGTTATTATGGAGAACAGTAATGAGAGGGGCCATGGAGCATTGTGATGACAAGTGTCATGGAGCATGGTGAAGAAACGGACATGGAGCATTATAATGACAAGAGTTCTGGAGCCTTGTGATGACAAGGGCATGGAGCATTGTGATTACAGGGGTCATGGGGCATTGTGATGAGTGAGGTCATGGAGCATTGAGATAAAACGGGTCATGGAGCACTGTGATTACAGGGTCCATGGAGCATTGTGATGACAAAGGCCATGGAGCATTGTGATGACAGGTGTCATGGAGCATTGAGATGAAACGTGTCATGGACCATTACGATGACAGCAGTCATGGAGAATTGTGATGACAGTGGCCATGGGGAATTTGGATGAAAGGCATACTGGAGCATTGTGAGGAAATGTTTCATGGAGCATTGTGATGACAAGGGCCATGGAGCATAGTGATGACAGGGGTCATGGGGCATTGTGCTGAAAGCGGTCATGGAGCATTGCGATGAAAAGTGCTATGGAGCATTGTGATGACAAGGGCCATGGAGCATTGTGAATACAAGGGACATGGAGCCTTGTGATGACAAGGGTCATGGATCATTGTAAAAACAGGTATCATTGGGCATTGTGATGACAGGGGCATGGAGCTTTTTTATGTAAGTTGCCATGGAGAAATGTGATGAAAGGGATCATGTGGATTTGTAATGACGAGGGCCATGGAGCATTGTGATGAAACAAATCTTGGAGTATTTTGATGAAAGTTGTCATGGAGCATTGCGATGAAAAGCACCAAGGAACATTGTGATGACAAGGGCCATCGAGCATTGTGATGACAAGTGTCATGGAGCATTGTGATGACAGGTGTCATGGAGCATCGTGATGACAAATGCCATGGAGAATTGTGATGAGATGTGGCCTTGGGCATTGTGATGAATGGGGTCATGGAGTAATGTGATTACAGGGGTCATGGAGCATTGTGATAACAAGTGACATGGAGAAGAGTGATGACAGGCGTCATAGAGCATTGTGATGACAAGTGCCATTTAGCATTTTGATGACAGGGGTCATCAGGCATTGTGTTGACAGGGGTCACGGAGCATTGTGATTACAAAGCCCATAGAGCATTGTGATGACAGGGATCATGGAGCATTGTGAAGACATGGTCCATGGAGCATTGTGAAAACAAGATTCATGGAGCATTGTGATGACACGGGCATGAAGCATGGTGATGACAACACACCTGGAGCATTGTGATGACAAGGGCATGGAGCATTGTGATTACAGGAGACATGGAGCATTGTGATGACATTGGCAGGGATCATTGTGATTACAGGGATCATGGAGCATTGTGATGACAAGTGTCATGCAATATTGTGCTGACACAGATCATGGAGCATTTTGCTGAAAGTGGCCTTGGAGCACAGTGATGAGAGACGTCATGGGGCATTATGGTGACAGTGGTCAAGGAGCATTGTGATGAAAGTGTTCATGGAGCAACGCGATTATCGGGACAATGGAGCATTGTGAATACAAAGGCCATGGAGCATTGAGATAACAGAGTTCATGGAGCATTGTGATGAAAGTGGTCATGGATCACTGTGATGACAAGTGTCCTGGAACCTAGTGATGACACGGTTCATACAGCATTGAGATGACAAGGGCCAAGGCGAATTGTGATGACACGTGTCATGGGGCATTGTGATGACATTGGTCATCTTGCATTCTGATGACAGTGCTCATGTAGAATTTTGATTAAAGGTATCGTGGAGCACTGTGATGACAAAGGCCAAGGAACATTTTGATGACAAGTGTCATTGAGCAATGGGATGACACGGGAATGGAGTATTATGATGACAAGTGTTCTGGAGCATTGTGATGACAAGGGCATGGAGCATTGTGATGACAGGGGTCATTGAGCATTGTGATTACAAAGACCATGAGGCATTGTGAGGACAGGGGTCATTGAGCATTGTGATTACAAAGACCATGAGGCATTGTGATTACAGGGGTTATGGGGCACTGTGATGACAGGGGGCATGGAGCATTGTGATGAAAATTGTCCTGGAGCATTGTGATGACAGTGGTCACAGAGAATTGGGATGAAAGTTATCATGCAGCATTGTGATGACAACGGTTATGGATCATTTTGATGACAGGGGTCATGGAACATTCTGATAACAAGGTTCATAAAGCATTTTGATGACAGGGGTCATGCAGCATTGTGTTGACATGGGCATGGAGCATTGTAGTGATAGGATATCTGGAGCATTGTGATGAAAAGGGGATGGAGCATTTTGATGACAGGATCCAAGGAGCATTGTGCTGACAAAGGCCATAGAGCATTGTGATGACAGGGATCATAGAGCATTGTGATGAGAAAGACCATGGAGCATGGTGATGACAGAGGCCATGTACCATTGTGATGACAAGGGTCATGGAGCATTGTGATGACAAGGGCAGGGAACCTTGTGGTGACCGGGGTCATGGAGCATTTTGATGACGACTTTCATGGAACGTTGTGATGACAGGGTTCATGGAGCATTGTGTTGAAAGGGAACATGGAGCAGTGTGATTACAGGGTCCATGGAGCATTGTGAATACATAGGCCATGGAACAATGTGATGACAGGGGTCATGTAGCATTGTGATGACAGGGTCATGGAGCATTGTGATTACAGGGGTTATGGGGCACTGTGATGACAGGGGGCATGGAACATTGTGATGAAAATTGTCCTGGAGCATTGTGATGACAGCGGTCACAGAGAATTGGGATGAAAGGTATCATGCAGCATTGTGATGACAACGGTCATGGATCATTTTGATGACAGGGGTCATGGAACATTCTGATAACAAGGTTCATAAAGCATTTTGATGACAGGGGTCATGGAGCATTGTGATGACACGGGCATGGAGCATTGTAATGATAGGATATCAGGAGCATTGTGATGAAAAGGGGATGGAGCATTTTGATGACAGGGTCCAAGGAGCATTGTGCTGACAATGGCATGGAGCATTGTGATGAAAAGGTTACTGGAGCACTGTGAGGAAAGGAATCATGGATCATTGTGATATCAGGGGACATGAAGCTTTGTGATTACAAGGGTTAAGGAGCTTTGTGATGACACGATCAAGGAACATTGTGATGACAAGAATTCTGGAGCATTGTGATGAAAGGGCATGGACCATTGTGATTCAAGATGACAAGGAGCATTGTGATGATATGGGCAGAGAACTTTGTGATGACAGGGGTCATGGAGAATTGTGATGAAAAGTGTCATGGAACATTGTGCTGAAAGGGATCATGGAACTTTTTGGTAAGAGAGGCCTTGGAGAATTGTGATGGCAGGCATCATGGGGCATTGTGATGACAGGGGTTATGGAGCATTGTGATGACAAGGGCGTGGAGCATTGTGATGACAGTGGTCATGGAACATTGTGACGATAAGGGCATCGAGCCGAGTTAGGGACAGTCTAGCGGCCTTGGGACTAAATTCAGTGCCTGAATTAGGCACAGCATAAGGTCTTCAGTTAGCATAAGAGGTAGGACATTAGCTCGGGACAGGTTTAGGGTAAAGGCTTGGAATCGTGTCAGGAAATGACCTAAGGAGAGTGTGAAGACCTTTGTTACTGAGACTCTCAGGGACTTATTCAGAAGCAGCGTTAGGGCTTCAGGTAGGCACAGCATCAGGGCCTGACTTAGGAAGAGCGACAGGGCCTGAGTGAGACCTGATGTCAGGCCCTTAGCTGGGGACACTGTCAGGGAATGACTTAGGAGCAGCATCAGTGCCTCTGTTGGATCAGCTTTAGGCTCTTAGTTAAAGACATGACCGGAGCCCAAGTTAGTCACAGCGTCAAGGCCTCAGTTAGGGAAAGCTTCAGGGTCTGAGTTACAGACAGCCTCAGGTCTTCACTTAAAGACAGCGACAGGGCTTTCTTAGGGACAGTGTCAGGACCTTGGTTAGAAATGAGTCAGGATATTAGCTCAGGAGAGTGTCAGGATTTTAGTTATTGCTGGCAGCAGGGCCTATATTAAGGACAGATTCCAGGCCTTTGTTAGATTCAGTGTCATGGCCTTAGTTAGGAGTAGTCAGGGCCTTAGTTAGGGAGAGCATTAGGGTTTCAGTTAGCAGAAGATGCAGGAGATTATCTCGGGACAGAGTCAGGTCCCAGGCCAGAGATAGTGCAAGGAGATGACCAAGGGATAACGAGAAGACCTTAGTTATTGAGAGCATCAGGGCCTTAGTTAGCAGCAGCGTGAGCGCCTTAATCAGGACCAGCGCCAGGGCTGGATGTACGGACAGCGTCAGAGCCTAACTGAGGTACAGCAACAGGGCCTAAGTGAGGCCTATCTTTAGGGCCTGAGTAAGGGACAGTATCAGGGCATGACTTAGGAGCAGCATAAAGGCCTCTGTAGGATCAGCATTAGGGTCTTCGTTAAAGCTATTATCAGGGCCTCCGTTAGGGATAGCCTCAAGGCCTCACTTAGGGGCAGCGTCAGGGCTTACTTTGGGAAAGTTTCAGGACCTTGGTAAGACATGGGTCAGGCTATTAGCTCAGGATAATATCAGGTGTTCAGATATTGACGGCAGCAGGGCCTTAGTTAGAGGCAGTGTCAGGCCCTAAGTTAGGACTAGCATCAGAGCCTTTGTTAGGTACAGTGTCAGTGACTGAGTTAGGTGTAGTGTCAGAGCCTTAGTTGGGGACAGTGTCAGGGCCTGCATTAGGACGAGCCTCCAGGCCTCAGTTAGGGACAGGTTCACGGCCTCGGACCTAAATTCAGGGCCTCATTTAGGGACAGAATCAGGGATTTAGCTAGCATAAGGGGATCTACAGCTGAAAGCAACCTGAACACCACCACAAGCAGATGCAGAAGTGAACCATGCACGCTCCTATGAAGGAATATTCCACAGCAGTTGAGTACATTTTGTTTAAAGTTAGTAACACTACAAAAATTATGTTTTGAAGAAAACTATATTCAGAAGATGAAAGAATCTCGTTCTAAAGAATCTCTTTAGCTAATCTCGACATTAGCTAAAGAGAAGGTTAGGTTAAGGTCTAGGGAGAGTGTCAGGAAATGACCTAGGGATAGTGTCAAGACCTTAGTTACTTAGCACATCAGGACCTAATTTAGGAGCAGTGAGTGTCAGGGCTTCGGGTAGGAACAGCGTCAGAGCCTGACTTAGGGAGTGGGACAGGGCCTGAGTGAGGCCTAGCGTCAGGGCCTTAGCTAGAGACAGTGTCAGGGCATGACTTAGGAGCAGCATAAGAGCCCCGGTAGGATCAGCCTCAGGGGCTATGTGAAAGATATTATCAGGGCCTCTGTTAGGGACAGCCTCAAGGCCTCACTTGGAGACAGCATCAGGGCTTCCTTAGGGACAGTTTCAGGACCTTGGTAAGAGATGGGTCAAGAAATTAGCTCAGGATAGTGTCAGGACTTTAGATATTGACGGCAGCAGGGCCTTAGTTAGGGACAGTGTCAGGCCCTGAATTAGGACGAACATCGAGGCCTTAGGTACGGACAGGGTCACAGCCTCGAGAGTAATTTTAGGCCCTTAGTTAAGGACAGCAGCAGGGCTGTAGTTAGCATAAGAGGCACGACATTTGCTAGGGACAGGGTCAGGTTATGGTCTAGGGATAGTGTCAGGAAAGGACCTAAGCATAGTGTCAAAACTTTAGTTACTGAGAGTATCAGATCCTTATTTAGAACCAGTGTCAGGGCTTCAGGTAGGGACAGCATCAGAGCCTGACTTAGGGAGAGCGACAGGGCCTGAGTGAGGCCTAGCGTCAGGCCCTTAGCTGAGGACACTGTCAGGGCACGACTTAGGAACAGAATCAGCGCCTCTGTTGGATCAGCCTTAGCGTCTTTGTTACAGATATGATCAGGGCCTGACTTAGTCACAGCTTCTAGGCCTCAGTTAGGGAAAGCTTCAGGGCCTGAGTTAGGGACAGCCTCAGTTCTTAACACAGGGACAGCGACAGGGCTTTCTTAGGGACAGTGTCAGGACCTTGGTTAGAAATATGTCAGGATATTAACTCAGGCTAGTGTCCAGTTTTTAGTTATTGCTGACAGCAGGGCCTATATTAGGGGCAAATTCTGAGCCTTACTTAGAGACAGTGTCAGGGCCTGAGTTAGGACTAGCATCAGAGCCCTTGTAAAGTACAGTGTCAGGGACTGAGTTAGGTGTAGTGTCAGGGCTTTAGTTAGGGACAGTGTCAGCGCCTCAGTTAGGATGAGCCTCCAACCTCAGTTAGGGACAGGTTGACGGCCTCGGGGCTAATTTCAGGCTCTTAGTTAGAGACAGCATCAGGGATTTAGTTAGCATAAGAGGCTCGACAATAGCTAAAGACAAGTTTAGGTTAAGATCTAGGGATAGTGTCAGGAAATGACCTAGGGATAGTGTCAAGACCATAGCTAATTAGAGCATCAGTGCCTAATTTAGGCCCAGTGTCAGGGCTTCAGGTAGGGACAGAGTCTTAGCCTGACGTAGGGAGAGCGACAGGGCCTGAGTGATGCCTAGAGTCAGGGCCTTAGCTACGGACAGCGTCAGGGCATGACATAGGATCAACATAAGGGTCTCTGTAAGATCAGCATTAGAGTTTAGTTAAAGACATTATCAGGACCTCTGTGAGGGACAGCCTCAGGGCCTCACTTAGGGACAGTGTCAGGGCTAACGTTGGGAGAGTTTCAGGACCTTGGTAAGACATGGGTCAGGATATTAGCTCAGGATAATGTCAGGACTTTAGATATTGATGGTAGCAGCGCCTACGTTAGGGAAAGTTTCAAGGCGTTAGTTAGGAGTAGAGGGCCTCTGATAGGTCCAGTGTCAGATCCTCAGTTAGCAATAGTGTTAGGGCCTTAGTTAGGGACAGTGTCAGGGCCGGATGTAGGGCGAGCATCTAGGCCTTAGTTCGGGACAGTTTCATGGTCTTGGGACTAAATTCAGTGCCTGAGGTAGGCACAGCCTAAGGACTTCAGTTAGCATAAGAGGCAGGACATTAGCTAGTGGCCGTGTCAGTTTAACATCTAGGGATAGTGTCAGGAAATGACAAAGTGTGAAGACCTTTGTTATGGAGACTCTCAGGACCTTATTCAGAACCAGTGTTAGGGCTTCAGGTAGGGACAGCATCAGAGCCTGACTTAGGGAGAGCGATAGGGTCTGAGTGAGGCCTAGCATCAGACACTTAGTGGGGGACACTATCGGGGCATGACTTAGGAGCAGCATCAGGGCCTCTGTTGGATCAGCCTTAGGGTCTTAGTTAAAGACATGATCAGGGTCTGAGTTAGTCACAGCATCAAGGCCTGAGTTAGGTAGGGAAAGCTTCAGGGCCTCACTTAGGGACAGCGTCAGGGCTTACTTTGGGACAGTTTCAGGACCTTGGTAAGACATGGGTCAGGTTATTAGCTCCGGATAATGTCAGGACTTTAGATGTTGATGGCAGCAGCCCTTAGTTAGAGACAGTGTCAGGCCCTGAGTTACGACTAGCATCAGAGCCTTTGTTAGACACAATGTTCGGGACTGAATTAGGAGTAGAGTCAGGGCCTTAGTTAGTGACAGTGTCAGGGCCTGACTTAGGGAGAGCGACAGGGCCTGAGTGAGGCGTAGCGTCAGGCCCTTAGCTGGGCACACTGTCAGGGCATGACTTTGGAGCAGCATCAGCGTCTTTGCTGGATCAGCATTAAGGTCTTCGTTAGGTACATGATCAGGGCCTGAATTAGTCACAGCTTCAAGGCTTCAGTTCAGGAAAGCTTCAGGGCCTGAGTTAGGGACAGCCTCAGGTCTTCACTTAGGGACAGCGTCAGGGCTTACTTTGGGACAGTTTCAGGACCTTGGAAAGACATAGGTCAGGATATTAGCTCAGGATAACGTCAGGACTTTTGATAGTGATGGCAGCAGGGCCTTAGTTACAGACGGTTTCAGGGCCTGAGTTAGGCCTAGCATCAGAGACTTTGTTAGGTACAGTGTAAGGGACTGAGTTAGGAGTAGTGTCAGGGCCTTGCTTAGGGACAGTGTCAGGGTCTGATTTAGGTGTACTGTCTGAGACCTAGTTAGGGACAGTGCTAGGGCCTGAGTTAGGATTAGTGTCAAGGCCTTATTTAGGACCAATTTCAGGGCCTTAGTTTGGACTAGCATCAGAGCCATTGTTAGGAATCGTATGAGGGCCTGAGTTAGGCATACTATCAGGGCCTTAGTTAGGGACAGTTTTAGGGCCTGAGTTAGGATTAGTGTCAAGGCCTTATTTAGGACCAATTTTAGGGCTTTAGTTTGGACTAGCAACAAAGCCTTTGTTAGGTATCATGTCGGGGCCTCAGTTAGGTGTAGTGTCAGGGCCATTGTTAGGGACAGTATCAGGGCCTGACTTAGGAGAAGTTCAGGGCCTTAGCCAAGGAAAGTGTCAGGGCCTTAGCTAGGGACATTATCAGGGCCTGAATTAGCAGTAGTGTCCAAAGTCCTTAGTGAGGAGAGTAAGGAGTAAGTCAGGACTCAGGCCCTGACACTGTTCTTAAATAAGGCCCTGACATTACCTGGAACACAGGTCCTGATCTGATTCCTATCATAGGCGCTGATGTTGGACTTAACTAAGGCCCTGACACTGGTCCTAACTAAAGCTGTGACACTACTCTTAACTCAGGCCCTGACACTGTCCCTAACAAAGCCTCTGACACTACTCCTAAATCAGGCTCTGACACTGTCCCTAACTAAGGCCCTGACGTACACCTAACTCAGGCCCTGACACTGTCTCTAACTAAGGCCCTGATACTACTCCAAACTCAGCACTGACACTGTCACTAACTAAGGCCCTGACATTATTCATAGCTCACACCCTAAAACAACTCCTAAATCATGCCCTGACAATGTCCCTAACTAAGGCCCTGACACTACTCCTATCTCAAGCAATGACACTGTCCTTAACTTAGGCCCTGACTCTACTCCTGACTCAGGCACTGACACTGGCCCTAACTTAGGCCGTGACGCTACTCCTAACTAAGCAACTGACACTGTCCCTAACTAAGGCCCGGACACTACTCCTTACTCAGGCGCTGATAATATCACAAACTAAGGCCGAGACACTACTCCCAAAATAGGCTTTGAGACTGTCCCTAAATACGCCCTGACAGTACTCCCAACTCAGGCACTGACACTGTCCCTAACTAAGGCCCTGACAGTACTCCCAAACTACGCACTGACATTGTCCCTAACTAAGGTCTTGACATTACTCTCAACTCAGGCACTAACACTGTCCCTAACTAAGGACTTGACACTACTCTTAACTCAGGCCCTGGCACAGTCCCTAACAAAGGCCTGACACTACCCCCAACTCTGGCACTGAGAGTGTCCCTAAGTAAGGCCCTGACACTACTCCCAACGCAGGCACTGACGCTGTCCCTAAGTAAGGCCCTGACACTACTCCCAACGCAGGCACTGACGGTGTCCCTAACTAAGGCTCTGACACTACTCCCAACGCAGGCACTGACGGTGTCCCTTACTAAGTCTCTGACACTACTCCCAACACAGGCATTGACACTGTCCCTAACTAAGGCTCTCACACTACTACTTACTTAGGCATTGACACGCTACCTAACTAAGGCCCTGAGACTACTTCTACCTCAGACCCTGACACTGTCCCTAACGAAGGGCCTGATACTACTCCCAACGCAGGCACTCACGGTGTCCCTAACTAAGGCTCTGACACTACTCCCAACGCAGGCACTGACGGTGTCCCTTACTAAGTCTCTGACACTACTCCCAACACAGGCATTGACACTCTCCCTAACTAAGGCCTTGACACTACTTTTAACTCATGCCCTGAAGCTGTCCCCAGAAAAGACCCTGAGACTATTCCCAACACAGGCACTGACACTCTCCCTAACTAAGACCCTGACACTACTCCCATTGCAGCCACTGACACTGTCCCTAATGCCCTGACACTACTTCCTACTCAGGCACTGACACTGTCCCTAACTAGGCCCTGACACTACTCCCAACTCAGGCCCTGACACTGTCCCTAACTAAGGCCCTGACATAACTCCCAACTCTGGCACTGACACTTTCTCTAACTAAGGCCCTGAAACTACTCCCAACTCAGGCACTGACCCTGTCCCTAACTAGGACCTGACACTACTCCCAACTCAGGCACTGACACTGTCCCTAACTAAGGGCCTGACATAACTCCCAACTCCGGCACTGACACTTTCTCTAACTAAGGCCCTGAAACTACTCCCAACTCAGGCACTGACCCTGTCCCTAACTAGGCCCTGACACTACTCCCAACTCAGGCACTGACACTGTCCCTAACTAAGGCCCTGACATAACTGCCAAACCCGGCACTGACACTTTCTCTAACTAAGGCCCTGAAACTACTCACAACTCAGGCCCTGACACTGTTCCTAACTACCGGTCTCAGACTACTCCTAACTTAGGCGCTGACACTATTCCTAACACAGTCACTGACACTGTCCCTAACTAAGGTCCTGAGACTATTCTTAACTCAGTCCCTGACACTGTCCATAACTTAAGCCACGTCACTACTCCCAACTCAGGCACTGAGGCTGTTCCTAACTAAGGGTCTGACACGACTCCAAACTGAGACACTGACACTCTTCCAAATTAAGGCCTTGACACTACTCTTAACTCAGGCCCTGACACTGTCCATAATAAAGACCCTGACAAAAATCCCAACTTAGGCACTGACAATGTCCGTAACTAAGGCCCTGACACTATTCCCATCTCAGCCACTGACACTGTCCCTAACTATGGCCCTGACACTATTCCCAACGCAAGCACTGGTGCTGTCCCTAACTAAGGCACTGGCACTACTCCCAACTCGCCCTGGCGCTGTCCCTAACTAAGGCTCTGACACTACTCCCAATTCAGGCAATGACAGTGTCCCTAACTGAGGCAATGACACTACTCCCAACTCAAGCACTAAGGCTCTGGATCATTGTGATGACAAGCGCCATGGAGCATTGTGATGACAAGGGCCATGGAGAATTGTGATGACGGGTCCTGGAGCATTGTGGCGACAAGGGCCATGGAGCATTTTGATTACAGGGGTCATGGGGCATTGTGATGAAAGTGGTCATGGAGCACTGTGATTAAAGTGGTCATGGAACATTGTGATAAAAGTGGTCATGCAGCATTGTGATGAAAAGTGCTATGGAGCATTGGGATGACAGGGGTCATGGAGCATTTTGATGACAGATGCGTGGAGATTTGTGATGACGAGGACCATGGAGCATTGAGATTATAAGCATCATGCAGCATTGTGATGACAGGGGCCATGGAGCATTTTAATGACAAGAGACATGGAGCATTGTGATGACAGAAGTCATGGAGCATTGTGGTGACCAGCGGCATGGAGCATTGTGAAGAAAGGGGTACTGTAACATTGTGAAGAAAGGGTCAAGGAGCATTTTGATTACAAGGATCATGGAGCATTGTGATGACAAGGGTCATGGAGCATTGTGATGACAAGAGGCATGGAGACTTGTGATGACAGGGGGCATGGAGCTTTGTGATTTCACAGACATGTAGCATTTGAGACAATGGTCATGGAGCATTGTGATGAAAGGGGTCATGGAGCATTGTGATGATAAGGGCATGGAGCATTGTGATGACAATGGCATGTAGCATTGCGATGACAAAAGTCATGGAGCATTGTGATGACAGGGGTTATGGAGCATTGTGATGACAAGGGCGTGGAGCATTGTGATGACAGTGGTCATGGAACATTGTGACGATAAGGGCATCGAGCCGAGTTAGGGACAGTCTAGCGGCCTTGGGACTAAATTCAGTGCCTGAATTAGGCACAGCATAAGGTCTTCAGTTAGCATAAGAGGTAGGACATTAGCTCGGGACAGGTTTAGGGTAAAGGCTTGGAATCGTGTCAGGAAATGACCTAAGGAGAGTGTGAAGACCTTTGTTACTGAGACTCTCAGGGACTTATTCAGAAGCAGCGTTAGGGCTTCAGGTAGGCACAGCATCAGGGCCTGACTTAGGAAGAGCGACAGGGCCTGAGTGAGGCCTGATGTCAGGCCCTTAGCTGGGGACACTGTCAGGGAATGACTTAGGAGCAGCATCAGTGCCTCTGTTGGATCAGCTTTAGGCTCTTAGTTAAAGACATGACCGGAGCCCAAGTTAGTCACAGCGTCAAGGCCTCAGTTAGGGAAAGCTTCAGGGTCTGAGTTACAGACAGCCTCAGGTCTTCACTTAAAGACAGCGACAGGGCTTTCTTAGGGACAGTGTCAGGACCTTGGTTAGAAATGAGTCAGGATATTAGCTCAGGAGAGTGTCAGGATTTTAGTTATTGCTGGCAGCAGGGCCTATATTAAGGACAGATTCCGGGCCTTTGTTAGATTCAGTGTCATGGCCTTAGTTAGGAGTAGTCAGGGCCTTAGTTAGGGAGAGCATTAGGGTTTCAGTTAGCAGAAGATGCAGGAGATTATCTCGGGACAGAGTCAGGTCCCAGGCCAGAGATAGTGCAAGGAGATGACCAAGGGATAACGAGAAGACCTTAGTTATTGAGAGCATCAGGGCCTTAGTTAGCAGCAGCGTGAGCGCCTTAATCAGGACCAGCGCCAGGGCTGGATGTACGGACAGCGTCAGAGCCTAACTGAGGTACAGCAACAGGGCCTAAGTGAGGCCTATCTTTAGGGCCTGAGTAAGGGACAGTATCAGGGCATGACTTAGGAGCAGCATAAAGGCCTCTGTAGGATCAGCATTAGGGTCTTCGTTAAAGCTATTATCAGGGCCTCCGTTAGGGATAGCCTCAAGGCCTCACTTAGGGGCAGCGTCAGGGCTTACTTTGGGAAAGTTTCAGGACCTTGGTAAGACATGGGTCAGGCTATTAGCTCAGGATAATATCAGGTGTTCAGATATTGACGGCAACAGGGCCTTAGTTAGAGGCAGTGTCAGGGCCTAAGTTAGGACTAGCATCAGAGCCTTTGTTAGGTACAGTGTCAGTGACTGAGTTAGGTGTAGTGTCAGAGCCTTAGTTGGGGACAGTGTCAGGGCCTGCATTAGGACGAGCCTCCAGGCCTCAGTTAGGGACAGGTTCACGGCCTCGGACCTAAATTCAGGGCCTCATTTAGGGACAGAATCAGGGATTTAGCTAGCATAAGGGGATCTACAGCTGAAAGCAACCTGAACACCACCACAAGCAGATGCAGAAGTGAACCATGCACGCTCCTATGAAGGAATATTCCACAGCAGTTGAGTACATTTTGTTTAAAGTTAGTAACACTACAAAAATTATGTTTTGAAGAAAACTATATTCAGAAGATGAAAGAATCTCGTTCTAAAGAATCTCTTTAGCTAATCTCGACATTAGCTAAAGAGAAGGTTAGGTTAAGGCCTAGGGAGAGTGTCAGGAAATGACCTAGGGATAGTGTCAAGACCTTAGTTACTTAGCACATCAGGACCTAATTTAGGAGCAGTGAGTGTCAGGGCTTCGGGTAGGAACAGCGTCAGAGCCTGACTTAGGGAGTGGGACAGGGCCTGAGTGAGGCCTAGCGTCAGGGCCTTAGCTAGAGACAGTGTCAGGGCATGACTTAGGAGCAGCATAAGAGCCCCGGTAGGATCAGCCTCAGGGGCTATGTGAAAGATATTATCAGGGCCTCTGTTAGGGACAGCCTCAAGGCCTCACTTGGAGACAGCATCAGGGCTTCCTTAGGGACAGTTTCAGGACCTTGGTAAGAGATGGGTCAAGAAATTAGCTCAGGATAGTGTCAGGACTTTAGATATTGACGGCAGCAGGGCCTTAGTTAGGGACAGTGTCAGGCCCTGAATTAGGACGAACATCGAGGCCTTAGGTACGGACAGGGTCACAGCCTCGAGAGTAATTTTAGGCCCTTAGTTAAGGACAGCAGCAGGGCTGTAGTTAGCATAAGAGGCACGACATTTGCTAGGGACAGGGTCAGGTTATGGTCTAGGGATAGTGTCAGGAAAGGACCTAAGCATAGTGTCAAAACCTTAGTTACTGAGAGTATCAGATCCTTATTTAGAACCAGTGTCAGGGCTTCAGGTAGGGACAGCATCAGAGCCTGACTTAGGGAGAGCGACAGGGCCTGAGTGAGGCCTAGCGTCAGGCCCTTAGCTGAGGACACTGTCAGGGCACGACTTAGGAACAGAATCAGCGCCTCTGTTGGATCAGCCTTAGCGTCTTTGTTACAGATATGATCAGGGCCTGACTTAGTCACAGCTTCTAGGCCTCAGTTAGGGAAAGCTTCAGGGCCTGAGTTAGGGACAGCCTCAGTTCTTAACACAGGGACAGCGACAGGGCTTTCTTAGGGACAGTGTCAGGACCTTGGTTAGAAATATGTCAGGATATTAACTCAGGCTAGTGTCCAGTTTTTAGTTATTGCTGACAGCAGGGCCTATATTAGGGGCAAATTCTGAGCCTTACTTAGAGACAGTGTCAGGGCCTGAGTTAGGACTAGCATCAGAGCCCTTGTAAAGTACAGTGTCAGGGACTGAGTTAGGTGTAGTGTCAGGGCTTTAGTTAGGGACAGTGTCAGCGCCTCAGTTAGGATGAGCCTCCAACCTCAGTTAGGGACAGGTTGACGGCCTCGGGGCTAATTTCAGGCTCTTAGTTAGAGACAGCATCAGGGATTTAGTTAGCATAAGAGGCTCGACAATAGCTAAAGACAAGTTTAGGTTAAGATCTAGGGATAGTGTCAGGAAATGACCTAGGGATAGTGTCAAGACCATAGCTAATTAGAGCATCAGTGCCTAATTTAGGCCCAGTGTCAGGGCTTCAGGTAGGGACAGAGTCTTAGCCTGACGTAGGGAGAGCGACAGGGCCTGAGTGATGCCTAGAGTCAGGGCCTTAGCTACGGACAGCGTCAGGGCATGACATAGGATCAACATAAGGGTCTCTGTAAGATCAGCATTAGAGTTTAGTTAAAGACATTATCAGGACCTCTGTGAGGGACAGCCTCAGGGCCTCACTTAGGGACAGTGTCAGGGCTAACGTTGGGAGAGTTTCAGGACCTTGGTAAGACATGGGTCAGGATATTAGCTCAGGATAATGTCAGGACTTTAGATATTGATGGTAGCAGCGCCTACGTTAGGGAAAGTTTCAAGGCGTTAGTTAGGAGTAGAGGGCCTCTGATAGGTCCAGTGTCAGATCCTCAGTTAGCAATAGTGTTAGGGCCTTAGTTAGGGACAGTGTCAGGGCCGGATGTAGGGCGAGCATCTAGGCCTTAGTTCGGGACAGTTTCATGGTCTTGGGACTAAATTCAGTGCCTGAGGTAGGCACAGCCTAAGGACTTCAGTTAGCATAAGAGGCAGGACATTAGCTAGTGGCCGTGTCAGTTTAACATCTAGGGATAGTGTCAGGAAATGACAAAGTGTGAAGACCTTTGTTATGGAGACTCTCAGGACCTTATTCAGAACCAGTGTTAGGGCTTCAGGTAGGGACAGCATCAGAGCCTGACTTAGGGAGAGCGATAGGGTCTGAGTGAGGCCTAGCATCAGACACTTAGTGGGGGACACTATCGGGGCATGACTTAGGAGCAGCATCAGGGCCTCTGTTGGATCAGCCTTAGGGTCTTAGTTAAAGACATGATCAGGGTCTGAGTTAGTCACAGCATCAAGGCCTGAGTTAGGTAGGGAAAGCTTCAGGGCCTCACTTAGGGACAGCGTCAGGGCTTACTTTGGGACAGTTTCAGGACCTTGGTAAGACATGGGTCAGGTTATTAGCTCCGGATAATGTCAGGACTTTAGATGTTGATGGCAGCAGCCCTTAGTTAGAGACAGTGTCAGGCCCTGAGTTACGACTAGCATCAGAGCCTTTGTTAGACACAATGTTCGGGACTGAATTAGGAGTAGAGTCAGGGCCTTAGTTAGTGACAGTGTCAGGGCCTGACTTAGGGAGAGCGACAGGGCCTGAGTGAGGCGTAGCGTCAGGCCCTTAGCTGGGCACACTGTCAGGGCATGACTTTGGAGCAGCATCAGCGTCTTTGCTGGATCAGCATTAAGGTCTTCGTTAGGTACATGATCAGGGCCTGAATTAGTCACAGCTTCAAGGCTTCAGTTCAGGAAAGCTTCAGGGCCTGAGTTAGGGACAGCCTCAGGTCTTCACTTAGGGACAGCGTCAGGGCTTACTTTGGGACAGTTTCAGGACCTTGGAAAGACATAGGTCAGGATATTAGCTCAGGATAATGTCAGGACTTTTGATAGTGATGGCAGCAGGGCCTTAGTTACAGACGGTTTCAGGGCCTGAGTTAGGCCTAGCATCAGAGACTTTGTTAGGTACAGTGTAAGGGACTGAGTTAGGAGTAGTGTCAGGGCCTTGCTTAGGGACAGTGTCAGGGTCTGATTTAGGTGTACTGTCTGAGACCTAGTTAGGGACAGTGCTAGGGCCTGAGTTAGGATTAGTGTCAAGGCCTTATTTAGGACCAATTTCACGGCCTTAGTTTGGACTAGCATCAGAGCCATTGTTAGGAATCGTATGAGGGCCTGAGTTAGGCATACTATCAGGGCCTTAGTTAGGGACAGTTTTAGGGCCTGAGTTAGGATTAGTGTCAAGGCCTTATTTAGGACCAATTTTAGGGCTTTAGTTTGGACTAGCAACAAAGCCTTTGTTAGGTATCATGTCGGGGCCTCAGTTAGGTGTAGTGTCAGGGCCATTGTTAGGGACAGTATCAGGGCCTGACTTAGGAGAAGTTCAGGGCCTTAGCCAAGGAAAGTGTCAGGGCCTTAGCTAGGGACATTATCAGGGCCTGAATTAGCAGTAGTGTCCAAAGTCCTTAGTGAGGAGAGTAAGGAGTAAGTCAGGACTCAGGCCCTGACACTGTTCTTAAATAAGGCCCTGACATTACCTGGAACACAGGTCCTGATCTGATTCCTATCATAGGCGCTGATGTTGGACTTAACTAAGGCCCTGACACTGGTCCTAACTAAAGCTGTGACACTACTCTTAACTCAGGCCCTGACACTGTCCCTAACAAAGCCTCTGACACTACTCCTAAATCAGGCTCTGACACTGTCCCTAACTAAGGCCCTGACGTACACCTAACTCAGGCCCTGACACTGTCTCTAACTAAGGCCCTGATACTACTCCAAACTCAGCACTGACACTGTCACTAACTAAGGCCCTGACATTATTCATAGCTCACACCCTAAAACAACTCCTAAATCATGCCCTGACAATGTCCCTAACTAAGGCCCTGACACTACTCCTATCTCAAGCAATGACACTGTCCTTAACTTAGGCCCTGACTCTACTCCTGACTCAGGCACTGACACTGGCCCTAACTTAGGCCGTGACGCTACTCCTAACTAAGCAACTGACACTGTCCCTAACTAAGGCCCGGACACTACTCCTTACTCAGGCGCTGATAATATCACAAACTAAGGCCGAGACACTACTCCCAAAATAGGCTTTGAGACTGTCCCTAAATACGCCCTGACAGTACTCCCAACTCAGGCACTGACACTGTCCCTAACTAAGGCCCTGACAGTACTCCCAAACTACGCACTGACATTGTCCCTAACTAAGGTCTTGACATTACTCTCAACTCAGGCACTAACACTGTCCCTAACTAAGGACTTGACACTACTCTTAACTCAGGCCCTGGCACAGTCCCTAACAAAGGCCTGACACTACCCCCAACTCTGGCACTGAGAGTGTCCCTAAGTAAGGCCCTGACACTACTCCCAACGCAGGCACTGACGCTGTCCCTAAGTAAGGCCCTGACACTACTCCCAACGCAGGCACTGACGGTGTCCCTAACTAAGGCTCTGACACTACTCCCAACGCAGGCACTGACGGTGTCCCTTACTAAGTCTCTGACACTACTCCCAACACAGGCATTGACACTGTCCCTAACTAAGGCTCTCACACTACTACTTACTTAGGCATTGACACGCTACCTAACTAAGGCCCTGAGACTACTTCTACCTCAGACCCTGACACTGTCCCTAACGAAGGGCCTGATACTACTCCCAACGCAGGCACTCACGGTGTCCCTAACTAAGGCTCTGACACTACTCCCAACGCAGGCACTGACGGTGTCCCTTACTAAGTCTCTGACACTACTCCCAACACAGGCATTGACACTCTCCCTAACTAAGGCCTTGACACTACTTTTAACTCATGCCCTGATGCTGTCCCCAGAAAAGACCCTGAGACTATTCCCAACACAGGCACTGACACTCTCCCTAACTAAGACCCTGACACTACTCCCATTGCAGCCACTGACACTGTCCCTAATGCCCTGACACTACTTCCTACTCAGGCACTGACACTGTCCCTAACTAGGCCCTGACACTACTCCCAACTCAGGCCCTGACACTGTCCCTAACTAAGGCCCTGACATAACTCCCAACTCTGGCACTGACACTTTCTCTAACTAAGGCCCTGAAACTACTCCCAACTCAGGCACTGACCCTGTCCCTAACTAGGACCTGACACTACTCCCAACTCAGGCACTGACACTGTCCCTAACTAAGGGCCTGACATAACTCCCAACTCCGGCACTGACACTTTCTCTAACTAAGGCCCTGAAACTACTCCCAACTCAGGCACTGACCCTGTCCCTAACTAGGCCCTGACACTACTCCCAACTCAGGCACTGACACTGTCCCTAACTAAGGCCCTGACATAACTGCCAAACCCGGCACTGACACTTTCTCTAACTAAGGCCCTGAAACTACTCACAACTCAGGCCCTGACACTGTTCCTAACTACCGGTCTCAGACTACTCCTAACTTAGGCGCTGACACTATTCCTAACACAGTCACTGACACTGTCCCTAACTAAGGTCCTGAGACTATTCTTAACTCAGTCCCTGACACTGTCCATAACTTAAGCCACGTCACTACTCCCAACTCAGGCACTGAGGCTGTTCCTAACTAAGGGTCTGACACGACTCCAAACTGAGACACTGACACTCTTCCAAATTAAGGCCTTGACACTACTCTTAACTCAGGCCCTGACACTGTCCATAATAAAGACCCTGACAAAAATCCCAACTTAGGCACTGACAATGTCCGTAACTAAGGCCCTGACACTATTCCCATCTCAGCCACTGACACTGTCCCTAACTATGGCCCTGACACTATTCCCAACGCAAGCACTGGTGCTGTCCCTAACTAAGGCACTGGCACTACTCCCAACTCGCCCTGGCGCTGTCCCTAACTAAGGCTCTGACACTACTCCCAATTCAGGCAATGACAGTGTCCCTAACTGAGGCAATGACACTACTCCCAACTCAAGCACTAAGGCTCTGGATCATTGTGATGACAAGCGCCATGGAGCATTGTGATGACAAGGGCCATGGAGAATTGTGATGACGGGTCCTGGAGCATTGTGGCGACAAGGGCCATGGAGCATTTTGATTACAGGGGTCATGGGGCATTGTGATGAAAGTGGTCATGGAGCACTGTGATTAAAGTGGTCATGGAACATTGTGATAAAAGTGGTCATGCAGCATTGTGATGAAAAGTGCTATGGAGCATTGGGATGACAGGGGTCATGGAGCATTTTGATGACAGATGCGTGGAGATTTGTGATGACGAGGACCATGGAGCATTGAGATTATAAGCATCATGCAGCATTGTGATGACAGGGGCCATGGAGCATTTTAATGACAAGAGACATGGAGCATTGTGATGACAGAAGTCATGGAGCATTGTGGTGACCAGCGGCATGGAGCATTGTGAAGAAAGGGGTACTGTAACATTGTGAAGAAAGGGTCAAGGAGCATTTTGATTACAAGGATCATGGAGCATTGTGATGACAAGGGTCATGGAGCATTGTGATGACAAGAGTCATGGAGACTTGTGATGACAGGGGGCATGGAGCTTTGTGATTTCACAGACATGTAGCATTTGAGACAATGGTCATGGAGCATTGTGATGAAAGGGGTCATGGAGCATTGTGATGATAAGGGCATGGAGCATTGTGATGACAATGGCATGTAGCATTGCGATGACAAAAGTCATGGAGCATTGTGATGACAGGGGTTATGGAGCATTGTGATGACAAGGGCGTGGAGCATTGTGATGACAGTGGTCATGGAACATTGTGACGATAAGGGCATCGAGCCGAGTTAGGGACAGTCTAGCGGCCTTGGGACTAAATTCAGTGCCTGAATTAGGCACAGCATAAGGTCTTCAGTTAGCATAAGAGGTAGGACATTAGCTCGGGACAGGTTTAGGGTAAAGGCTTGGAATCGTGTCAGGAAATGACCTAAGGAGAGTGTGAAGACCTTTGTTACTGAGACTCTCAGGGACTTATTCAGAAGCAGCGTTAGGGCTTCAGGTAGGCACAGCATCAGGGCCTGACTTAGGAAGAGCGACAGGGCCTGAGTGAGGCCTGATGTCAGGCCCTTAGCTGGGGACACTGTCAGGGAATGACTTAGGAGCAGCATCAGTGCCTCTGTTGGATCAGCTTTAGGCTCTTAGTTAAAGACATGACCGGAGCCCAAGTTAGTCACAGCGTCAAGGCCTCAGTTAGGGAAAGCTTCAGGGTCTGAGTTACAGACAGCCTCAGGTCTTCACTTAAAGACAGCGACAGGGCTTTCTTAGGGACAGTGTCAGGACCTTGGTTAGAAATGAGTCAGGATATTAGCTCAGGAGAGTGTCAGGATTTTAGTTATTGCTGGCAGCAGGGCCTATATTAAGGACAGATTCCGGGCCTTTGTTAGATTCAGTGTCATGGCCTTAGTTAGGAGTAGTCAGGGCCTTAGTTAGGGAGAGCATTAGGGTTTCAGTTAGCAGAAGATGCAGGAGATTATCTCGGGACAGAGTCAGGTCCCAGGCCAGAGATAGTGCAAGGAGATGACCAAGGGATAACGAGAAGACCTTAGTTATTGAGAGCATCAGGGCCTTAGTTAGCAGCAGCGTGAGCGCCTTAATCAGGACCAGCGCCAGGGCTGGATGTACGGACAGCGTCAGAGCCTAACTGAGGTACAGCAACAGGGCCTAAGTGAGGCCTATCTTTAGGGCCTGAGTAAGGGACAGTATCAGGGCATGACTTAGGAGCAGCATAAAGGCCTCTGTAGGATCAGCATTAGGGTCTTCGTTAAAGCTATTATCAGGGCCTCCGTTAGGGATAGCCTCAAGGCCTCACTTAGGGGCAGCGTCAGGGCTTACTTTGGGAAAGTTTCAGGACCTTGGTAAGACATGGGTCAGGCTATTAGCTCAGGATAATATCAGGTGTTCAGATATTGACGGCAACAGGGCCTTAGTTAGAGGCAGTGTCAGGGCCTAAGTTAGGACTAGCATCAGAGCCTTTGTTAGGTACAGTGTCAGTGACTGAGTTAGGTGTAGTGTCAGAGCCTTAGTTGGGGACAGTGTCAGGGCCTGCATTAGGACGAGCCTCCAGGCCTCAGTTAGGGACAGGTTCACGGCCTCGGACCTAAATTCAGGGCCTCATTTAGGGACAGAATCAGGGATTTAGCTAGCATAAGGGGATCTACAGCTGAAAGCAACCTGAACACCACCACAAGCAGATGCAGAAGTGAACCATGCACGCTCCTATGAAGGAATATTCCACAGCAGTTGAGTACATTTTGTTTAAAGTTAGTAACACTACAAAAATTATGTTTTGAAGAAAACTATATTCAGAAGATGAAAGAATCTCGTTCTAAAGAATCTCTTTAGCTAATCTCGACATTAGCTAAAGAGAAGGTTAGGTTAAGGCCTAGGGAGAGTGTCAGGAAATGACCTAGGGATAGTGTCAAGACCTTAGTTACTTAGCACATCAGGACCTAATTTAGGAGCAGTGAGTGTCAGGGCTTCGGGTAGGAACAGCGTCAGAGCCTGACTTAGGGAGTGGGACAGGGCCTGAGTGAGGCCTAGCGTCAGGGCCTTAGCTAGAGACAGTGTCAGGGCATGACTTAGGAGCAGCATAAGAGCCCCGGTAGGATCAGCCTCAGGGGCTATGTGAAAGATATTATCAGGGCCTCTGTTAGGGACAGCCTCAAGGCCTCACTTGGAGACAGCATCAGGGCTTCCTTAGGGACAGTTTCAGGACCTTGGTAAGAGATGGGTCAAGAAATTAGCTCAGGATAGTGTCAGGACTTTAGATATTGACGGCAGCAGGGCCTTAGTTAGGGACAGTGTCAGGCCCTGAATTAGGACGAACATCGAGGCCTTAGGTACGGACAGGGTCACAGCCTCGAGAGTAATTTTAGGCCCTTAGTTAAGGACAGCAGCAGGGCTGTAGTTAGCATAAGAGGCACGACATTTGCTAGGGACAGGGTCAGGTTATGGTCTAGGGATAGTGTCAGGAAAGGACCTAAGCATAGTGTCAAAACCTTAGTTACTGAGAGTATCAGATCCTTATTTAGAACCAGTGTCAGGGCTTCAGGTAGGGACAGCATCAGAGCCTGACTTAGGGAGAGCGACAGGGCCTGAGTGAGGCCTAGCGTCAGGCCCTTAGCTGAGGACACTGTCAGGGCACGACTTAGGAACAGAATCAGCGCCTCTGTTGGATCAGCCTTAGCGTCTTTGTTACAGATATGATCAGGGCCTGACTTAGTCACAGCTTCTAGGCCTCAGTTAGGGAAAGCTTCAGGGCCTGAGTTAGGGACAGCCTCAGTTCTTAACACAGGGACAGCGACAGGGCTTTCTTAGGGACAGTGTCAGGACCTTGGTTAGAAATATGTCAGGATATTAACTCAGGCTAGTGTCCAGTTTTTAGTTATTGCTGACAGCAGGGCCTATATTAGGGGCAAATTCTGAGCCTTACTTAGAGACAGTGTCAGGGCCTGAGTTAGGACTAGCATCAGAGCCCTTGTAAAGTACAGTGTCAGGGACTGAGTTAGGTGTAGTGTCAGGGCTTTAGTTAGGGACAGTGTCAGCGCCTCAGTTAGGATGAGCCTCCAACCTCAGTTAGGGACAGGTTGACGGCCTCGGGGCTAATTTCAGGCTCTTAGTTAGAGACAGCATCAGGGATTTAGTTAGCATAAGAGGCTCGACAATAGCTAAAGACAAGTTTAGGTTAAGATCTAGGGATAGTGTCAGGAAATGACCTAGGGATAGTGTCAAGACCATAGCTAATTAGAGCATCAGTGCCTAATTTAGGCCCAGTGTCAGGGCTTCAGGTAGGGACAGAGTCTTAGCCTGACGTAGGGAGAGCGACAGGGCCTGAGTGATGCCTAGAGTCAGGGCCTTAGCTACGGACAGCGTCAGGGCATGACATAGGATCAACATAAGGGTCTCTGTAAGATCAGCATTAGAGTTTAGTTAAAGACATTATCAGGACCTCTGTGAGGGACAGCCTCAGGGCCTCACTTAGGGACAGTGTCAGGGCTAACGTTGGGAGAGTTTCAGGACCTTGGTAAGACATGGGTCAGGATATTAGCTCAGGATAATGTCAGGACTTTAGATATTGATGGTAGCAGCGCCTACGTTAGGGAAAGTTTCAAGGCGTTAGTTAGGAGTAGAGGGCCTCTGATAGGTCCAGTGTCAGATCCTCAGTTAGCAATAGTGTTAGGGCCTTAGTTAGGGACAGTGTCAGGGCCGGATGTAGGGCGAGCATCTAGGCCTTAGTTCGGGACAGTTTCATGGTCTTGGGACTAAATTCAGTGCCTGAGGTAGGCACAGCCTAAGGACTTCAGTTAGCATAAGAGGCAGGACATTAGCTAGTGGCCGTGTCAGTTTAACATCTAGGGATAGTGTCAGGAAATGACAAAGTGTGAAGACCTTTGTTATGGAGACTCTCAGGACCTTATTCAGAACCAGTGTTAGGGCTTCAGGTAGGGACAGCATCAGAGCCTGACTTAGGGAGAGCGATAGGGTCTGAGTGAGGCCTAGCATCAGACACTTAGTGGGGGACACTATCGGGGCATGACTTAGGAGCAGCATCAGGGCCTCTGTTGGATCAGCCTTAGGGTCTTAGTTAAAGACATGATCAGGGTCTGAGTTAGTCACAGCATCAAGGCCTGAGTTAGGTAGGGAAAGCTTCAGGGCCTCACTTAGGGACAGCGTCAGGGCTTACTTTGGGACAGTTTCAGGACCTTGGTAAGACATGGGTCAGGTTATTAGCTCCGGATAATGTCAGGACTTTAGATGTTGATGGCAGCAGCCCTTAGTTAGAGACAGTGTCAGGCCCTGAGTTACGACTAGCATCAGAGCCTTTGTTAGACACAATGTTCGGGACTGAATTAGGAGTAGAGTCAGGGCCTTAGTTAGTGACAGTGTCAGGGCCTGACTTAGGGAGAGCGACAGGGCCTGAGTGAGGCGTAGCGTCAGGCCCTTAGCTGGGCACACTGTCAGGGCATGACTTTGGAGCAGCATCAGCGTCTTTGCTGGATCAGCATTAAGGTCTTCGTTAGGTACATGATCAGGGCCTGAATTAGTCACAGCTTCAAGGCTTCAGTTCAGGAAAGCTTCAGGGCCTGAGTTAGGGACAGCCTCAGGTCTTCACTTAGGGACAGCGTCAGGGCTTACTTTGGGACAGTTTCAGGACCTTGGAAAGACATAGGTCAGGATATTAGCTCAGGATAATGTCAGGACTTTTGATAGTGATGGCAGCAGGGCCTTAGTTACAGACGGTTTCAGGGCCTGAGTTAGGCCTAGCATCAGAGACTTTGTTAGGTACAGTGTAAGGGACTGAGTTAGGAGTAGTGTCAGGGCCTTGCTTAGGGACAGTGTCAGGGTCTGATTTAGGTGTACTGTCTGAGACCTAGTTAGGGACAGTGCTAGGGCCTGAGTTAGGATTAGTGTCAAGGCCTTATTTAGGACCAATTTCAGGGCCTTAGTTTGGACTAGCATCAGAGCCATTGTTAGGAATCGTATGAGGGCCTGAGTTAGGCATACTATCAGGGCCTTAGTTAGGGACAGTTTTAGGGCCTGAGTTAGGATTAGTGTCAAGGCCTTATTTAGGACCAATTTTAGGGCTTTAGTTTGGACTAGCAACAAAGCCTTTGTTAGGTATCATGTCGGGGCCTCAGTTAGGTGTAGTGTCAGGGCCATTGTTAGGGACAGTATCAGGGCCTGACTTAGGAGAAGTTCAGGGCCTTAGCCAAGGAAAGTGTCAGGGCCTTAGCTAGGGACATTATCAGGGCCTGAATTAGCAGTAGTGTCCAAAGTCCTTAGTGAGGAGAGTAAGGAGTAAGTCAGGACTCAGGCCCTGACACTGTTCTTAAATAAGGCCCTGACATTACCTGGAACACAGGTCCTGATCTGATTCCTATCATAGGCGCTGATGTTGGACTTAACTAAGGCCCTGACACTGGTCCTAACTAAAGCTGTGACACTACTCTTAACTCAGGCCCTGACACTGTCCCTAACAAAGCCTCTGACACTACTCCTAAATCAGGCTCTGACACTGTCCCTAACTAAGGCCCTGACGTACACCTAACTCAGGCCCTGACACTGTCTCTAACTAAGGCCCTGATACTACTCCAAACTCAGCACTGACACTGTCACTAACTAAGGCCCTGACATTATTCATAGCTCACACCCTAAAACAACTCCTAAATCATGCCCTGACAATGTCCCTAACTAAGGCCCTGACACTACTCCTATCTCAAGCAATGACACTGTCCTTAACTTAGGCCCTGACTCTACTCCTGACTCAGGCACTGACACTGGCCCTAACTTAGGCCGTGACGCTACTCCTAACTAAGCAACTGACACTGTCCCTAACTAAGGCCCGGACACTACTCCTTACTCAGGCGCTGATAATATCACAAACTAAGGCCGAGACACTACTCCCAAAATAGGCTTTGAGACTGTCCCTAAATACGCCCTGACAGTACTCCCAACTCAGGCACTGACACTGTCCCTAACTAAGGCCCTGACAGTACTCCCAAACTACGCACTGACATTGTCCCTAACTAAGGTCTTGACATTACTCTCAACTCAGGCACTAACACTGTCCCTAACTAAGGACTTGACACTACTCTTAACTCAGGCCCTGGCACAGTCCCTAACAAAGGCCTGACACTACCCCCAACTCTGGCACTGAGAGTGTCCCTAACTACGGCCATCACACTACTCCTAACTCAGGCACTGACGCTGTCCCTAAGTAAGGCCCTGACACTACTCCCAACGCAGGCACTGACGGTGTCCCTAACTAAGGCTCTGACACTACTCCCAACGCAGGCACTGACGGTGTCCCTTACTAAGTCTCTGAAACTACTCCCAACACAGGCATTGACACTGTCCCTAACTAAGGCCCTCACACTACTACTTACTTAGGCATTGACACGCTACCTAACTAAGGCCCTGAGACTACTTCTACCTCAGACCCTGACACTGTCCCTAACGAAGGGCCTGATACTACTCCCAACGCAGGCACTCACGGTGTCCCTAACTAAGGCTCTGACACTACTCCCAACGCAGGCACTGACGGTGTCCCTTACTAAGTCTCTGACACTACTCCCAACACAGGCATTGACACTCTCCCTAACTAAGGCCTTGACACTACTTTTAACTCATGCCCTGATGCTGTCCCCAGAAAAGACCCTGAGACTATTCCCAACACAGGCACTGACACTCTCCCTAACTAAGACCCTGACACTACTCCCATTGCAGCCACTGACACTGTCCCTAATGCCCTGACACTACTTCCTACTCAGGCACTGACACTGTCCCTAACTAGGCCCTGACACTACTCCCAACTCAGGCCCTGACACTGTCCCTAACTAAGGCCCTGACATAACTCCCAACTCTGGCACTGACACTTTCTCTAACTAAGGCCCTGAAACTACTCCCAACTCAGGCACTGACCCTGTCCCTAACTAGGACCTGACACTACTCCCAACTCAGGCACTGACACTGTCCCTAACTAAGGGCCTGACATAACTCCCAACTCCGGCACTGACACTTTCTCTAACTAAGGCCCTGAAACTACTCCCAACTCAGGCACTGACCCTGTCCCTAACTAGGCCCTGACACTACTCCCAACTCAGGCACTGACACTGTCCCTAACTAAGGCCCTGACATAACTGCCAAACCCGGCACTGACACTTTCTCTAACTAAGGCCCTGAAACTACTCACAACTCAGGCCCTGACACTGTTCCTAACTACCGGTCTCAGACTACTCCTAACTTAGGCGCTGACACTATTCCTAACACAGTCACTGACACTGTCCCTAACTAAGGTCCTGAGACTATTCTTAACTCAGTCCCTGACACTGTCCATAACTTAAGCCACGTCACTACTCCCAACTCAGGCACTGAGGCTGTTCCTAACTAAGGGTCTGACACGACTCCAAACTGAGACACTGACACTCTTCCAAATTAAGGCCTTGACACTACTCTTAACTCAGGCCCTGACACTGTCCATAATAAAGACCCTGACAAAAATCCCAACTTAGGCACTGACAATGTCCGTAACTAAGGCCCTGACACTATTCCCATCTCAGCCACTGACACTGTCCCTAACTATGGCCCTGACACTATTCCCAACGCAAGCACTGGTGCTGTCCCTAACTAAGGCACTGGCACTACTCCCAACTCGCCCTGGCGCTGTCCCTAACTAAGGCTCTGACACTACTCCCAATTCAGGCAATGACAGTGTCCCTAACTGAGGCAATGACACTACTCCCAACTCAAGCACTAAGGCTCTGGATCATTGTGATGACAAGCGCCATGGAGCATTGTGATGACAAGGGCCATGGAGAATTGTGATGACGGGTCCTGGAGCATTGTGGCGACAAGGGCCATGGAGCATTTTGATTACAGGGGTCATGGGGCATTGTGATGAAAGTGGTCATGGAGCACTGTGATTAAAGTGGTCATGGAACATTGTGATAAAAGTGGTCATGCAGCATTGTGATGAAAAGTGCTATGGAGCATTGGGATGACAGGGGTCATGGAGCATTGTGATGACAAATGCGTGGAGATTTGTGATGACGAGGACCATGGAGCATTGAGATTATAAGCATCATGCAGCATTGTGATGACAGGGGCCATGGAGCATTTTAATGACAAGAGACATGGAGCATTGTGATGACAGAAGTCATGGAGCATTGTGGTGACCAGCGGCATGGAGCATTGTGAAGAAAGGGGTACTGTAACATTGTGAAGAAAGGGTCAAGGAGCATTTTGATTACAAGGATCATGGAGCATTGTGATGACAAGGGTCATGGAGCATTGTGATGACAAGAGTCATGGAGACTTGTGATGACAGGGGGCATGGAGCTTTGTGATTTCACAGACATGTAGCATTTGAGACAATGGTCATGGAGCATTGTGATGAAAGGGGTCATGGAGCATTGTGATGATAAGGGCATGGAGCATTGTGATGACAATGGCATGTAGCATTGCGATGACAAAAGTCATGGAGCATTGTGATGACAGGGGTTATGGAGCATTGTGATGACAAGGGCGTGGAGCATTGTGATGACAGTGGTCATGGAACATTGTGACGATAAGGGCATCGAGCCGAGTTAGGGACAGTCTAGCGGCCTTGGGACTAAATTCAGTGCCTGAATTAGGCACAGCATAAGGTCTTCAGTTAGCATAAGAGGTAGGACATTAGCTCGGGACAGGTTTAGGGTAAAGGCTTGGAATCGTGTCAGGAAATGACCTAAGGAGAGTGTGAAGACCTTTGTTACTGAGACTCTCAGGGACTTATTCAGAAGCAGCGTTAGGGCTTCAGGTAGGCACAGCATCAGGGCCTGACTTAGGAAGAGCGACAGGGCCTGAGTGAGGCCTGATGTCAGGCCCTTAGCTGGGGACACTGTCAGGGAATGACTTAGGAGCAGCATCAGTGCCTCTGTTGGATCAGCTTTAGGCTCTTAGTTAAAGACATGACCGGAGCCCAAGTTAGTCACAGCGTCAAGGCCTCAGTTAGGGAAAGCTTCAGGGTCTGAGTTACAGACAGCCTCAGGTCTTCACTTAAAGACAGCGACAGGGCTTTCTTAGGGACAGTGTCAGGACCTTGGTTAGAAATGAGTCAGGATATTAGCTCAGGAGAGTGTCAGGATTTTAGTTATTGCTGGCAGCAGGGCCTATATTAAGGACAGATTCCGGGCCTTTGTTAGATTCAGTGTCATGGCCTTAGTTAGGAGTAGTCAGGGCCTTAGTTAGGGAGAGCATTAGGGTTTCAGTTAGCAGAAGATGCAGGAGATTATCTCGGGACAGAGTCAGGTCCCAGGCCAGAGATAGTGCAAGGAGATGACCAAGGGATAACGAGAAGACCTTAGTTATTGAGAGCATCAGGGCCTTAGTTAGCAGCAGCGTGAGCGCCTTAATCAGGACCAGCGCCAGGGCTGGATGTACGGACAGCGTCAGAGCCTAACTGAGGTACAGCAACAGGGCCTAAGTGAGGCCTATCTTTAGGGCCTGAGTAAGGGACAGTATCAGGGCATGACTTAGGAGCAGCATAAAGGCCTCTGTAGGATCAGCATTAGGGTCTTCGTTAAAGCTATTATCAGGGCCTCCGTTAGGGATAGCCTCAAGGCCTCACTTAGGGGCAGCGTCAGGGCTTACTTTGGGAAAGTTTCAGGACCTTGGTAAGACATGGGTCAGGCTATTAGCTCAGGATAATATCAGGTGTTCAGATATTGACGGCAGCAGGGCCTTAGTTAGAGGCAGTGTCAGGGCCTAAGTTAGGACTAGCATCAGAGCCTTTGTTAGGTACAGTGTCAGTGACTGAGTTAGGTGTAGTGTCAGAGCCTTAGTTGGGGACAGTGTCAGGGCCTGCATTAGGACGAGCCTCCAGGCCTCAGTTAGGGACAGGTTCACGGCCTCGGACCTAAATTCAGGGCCTCATTTAGGGACAGAATCAGGGATTTAGCTAGCATAAGGGGATCTACAGCTGAAAGCAACCTGAACACCACCACAAGCAGATGCAGAAGTGAACCATGCACGCTCCTATGAAGGAATATTCCACAGCAGTTGAGTACATTTTGTTTAAAGTTAGTAACACTACAAAAATTATGTTTTGAAGAAAACTATATTCAGAAGATGAAAGAATCTCGTTCTAAAGAATCTCTTTAGCTAATCTCGACATTAGCTAAAGAGAAGGTTAGGTTAAGGTCTAGGGAGAGTGTCAGGAAATGACCTAGGGATAGTGTCAAGACCTTAGTTACTTAGCACATCAGGACCTAATTTAGGAGCAGTGAGTGTCAGGGCTTCGGGTAGGAACAGCGTCAGAGCCTGACTTAGGGAGTGGGACAGGGCCTGAGTGAGGCCTAGCGTCAGGGCCTTAGCTAGAGACAGTGTCAGGGCATGACTTAGGAGCAGCATAAGAGCCCCGGTAGGATCAGCCTCAGGGGCTATGTGAAAGATATTATCAGGGCCTCTGTTAGGGACAGCCTCAAGGCCTCACTTGGAGACAGCATCAGGGCTTCCTTAGGGACAGTTTCAGGACCTTGGTAAGAGATGGGTCAAGAAATTAGCTCAGGATAGTGTCAGGACTTTAGATATTGACGGCAGCAGGGCCTTAGTTAGGGACAGTGTCAGGCCCTGAATTAGGACGAACATCGAGGCCTTAGGTACGGACAGGGTCACAGCCTCGAGAGTAATTTTAGGCCCTTAGTTAAGGACAGCAGCAGGGCTGTAGTTAGCATAAGAGGCACGACATTTGCTAGGGACAGGGTCAGGTTATGGTCTAGGGATAGTGTCAGGAAAGGACCTAAGCATAGTGTCAAAACCTTAGTTACTGAGAGTATCAGATCCTTATTTAGAACCAGTGTCAGGGCTTCAGGTAGGGACAGCATCAGAGCCTGACTTAGGGAGAGCGACAGGGCCTGAGTGAGGCCTAGCGTCAGGCCCTTAGCTGAGGACACTGTCAGGGCATGACTTAGGAACAGAATCAGCGCCTCTGTTGGATCAGCCTTAGCGTCTTTGTTACAGATATGATCAGGGCCTGACTTAGTCACAGCTTCTAGGCCTCAGTTAGGGAAAGCTTCAGGGCCTGAGTTAGGGACAGCCTCAGTTCTTAACACAGGGACAGCGACAGGGCTTTCTTAGGGACAGTGTCAGGACCTTGGTTAGAAATATGTCAGGATATTAACTCAGGCTAGTGTCCAGTTTTTAGTTATTGCTGACAGCAGGGCCTATATTAGGGGCAAATTCTGAGCCTTACTTAGAGACAGTGTCAGGGCCTGAGTTAGGACTAGCATCAGAGCCCTTGTAAAGTACAGTGTCAGGGACTGAGTTAGGTGTAGTGTCAGGGCTTTAGTTAGGGACAGTGTCAGCGCCTCAGTTAGGATGAGCCTCCAACCTCAGTTAGGGACAGGTTGACGGCCTCGGGGCTAATTTCAGGCTCTTAGTTAGAGACAGCATCAGGGATTTAGTTAGCATAAGAGGCTCGACAATAGCTAAAGACAAGTTTAGGTTAAGATCTAGGGATAGTGTCAGGAAATGACCTAGGGATAGTGTCAAGACCATAGCTAATTAGAGCATCAGTGCCTAATTTAGGCCCAGTGTCAGGGCTTCAGGTAGGGACAGAGTCTTAGCCTGACGTAGGGAGAGCGACAGGGCCTGAGTGATGCCTAGAGTCAGGGCCTTAGCTACGGACAGCGTCAGGGCATGACATAGGATCAACATAAGGGTCTCTGTAAGATCAGCATTAGAGTTTAGTTAAAGACATTATCAGGACCTCTGTGAGGGACAGCCTCAGGGCCTCACTTAGGGACAGTGTCAGGGCTAACGTTGGGAGAGTTTCAGGACCTTGGTAAGACATGGGTCAGGATATTAGCTCAGGATAATGTCAGGACTTTAGATATTGATGGTAGCAGCGCCTACGTTAGGGAAAGTTTCAAGGCGTTAGTTAGGAGTAGAGGGCCTCTGATAGGTCCAGTGTCAGATCCTCAGTTAGCAATAGTGTTAGGGCCTTAGTTAGGGACAGTGTCAGGGCCGGATGTAGGGCGAGCATCTAGGCCTTAGTTCGGGACAGTTTCATGGTCTTGGGACTAAATTCAGTGCCTGAGGTAGGCACAGCCTAAGGACTTCAGTTAGCATAAGAGGCAGGACATTAGCTAGTGGCCGTGTCAGTTTAACATCTAGGGATAGTGTCAGGAAATGACAAAGTGTGAAGACCTTTGTTATGGAGACTCTCAGGACCTTATTCAGAACCAGTGTTAGGGCTTCAGGTAGGGACAGCATCAGAGCCTGACTTAGGGAGAGCGATAGGGTCTGAGTGAGGCCTAGCATCAGACACTTAGTGGGGGACACTATCGGGGCATGACTTAGGAGCAGCATCAGGGCCTCTGTTGGATCAGCCTTAGGGTCTTAGTTAAAGACATGATCAGGGTCTGAGTTAGTCACAGCATCAAGGCCTGAGTTAGGTAGGGAAAGCTTCAGGGCCTCACTTAGGGACAGCGTCAGGGCTTACTTTGGGACAGTTTCAGGACCTTGGTAAGACATGGGTCAGGTTATTAGCTCCGGATAATGTCAGGACTTTAGATGTTGATGGCAGCAGCCCTTAGTTAGAGACAGTGTCAGGCCCTGAGTTACGACTAGCATCAGAGCCTTTGTTAGACACAATGTTCGGGACTGAATTAGGAGTAGAGTCAGGGCCTTAGTTAGTGACAGTGTCAGGGCCTGACTTAGGGAGAGCGACAGGGCCTGAGTGAGGCGTAGCGTCAGGCCCTTAGCTGGGCACACTGTCAGGGCATGACTTTGGAGCAGCATCAGCGTCTTTGCTGGATCAGCATTAAGGTCTTCGTTAGGTACATGATCAGGGCCTGAATTAGTCACAGCTTCAAGGCTTCAGTTCAGGAAAGCTTCAGGGCCTGAGTTAGGGACAGCCTCAGGTCTTCACTTAGGGACAGCGTCAGGGCTTACTTTGGGACAGTTTCAGGACCTTGGAAAGACATAGGTCAGGATATTAGCTCAGGATAATGTCAGGACTTTTGATAGTGATGGCAGCAGGGCCTTAGTTACAGACGGTTTCAGGGCCTGAGTTAGGCCTAGCATCAGAGACTTTGTTAGGTACAGTGTAAGGGACTGAGTTAGGAGTAGTGTCAGGGCCTTGCTTAGGGACAGTGTCAGGGTCTGATTTAGGTGTACTGTCTGAGACCTAGTTAGGGACAGTGCTAGGGCCTGAGTTAGGATTAGTGTCAAGGCCTTATTTAGGACCAATTTCACGGCCTTAGTTTGGACTAGCATCAGAGCCATTGTTAGGAATCGTATGAGGGCCTGAGTTAGGCATACTATCAGGGCCTTAGTTAGGGACAGTTTTAGGGCCTGAGTTAGGATTAGTGTCAAGGCCTTATTTAGGACCAATTTTAGGGCTTTAGTTTGGACTAGCAACAAAGCCTTTGTTAGGTATCATGTCGGGGCCTCAGTTAGGTGTAGTGTCAGGGCCATTGTTAGGGACAGTATCAGGGCCTGACTTAGGAGAAGTTCAGGGCCTTAGCCAAGGAAAGTGTCAGGGCCTTAGCTAGGGACATTATCAGGGCCTGAATTAGCAGTAGTGTCCAAAGTCCTTAGTGAGGAGAGTAAGGAGTAAGTCAGGACTCAGGCCCTGACACTGTTCTTAAATAAGGCCCTGACATTACCTGGAACACAGGTCCTGATCTGATTCCTATCATAGGCGCTGATGTTGGACTTAACTAAGGCCCTGACACTGGTCCTAACTAAAGCTGTGACACTACTCTTAACTCAGGCCCTGACACTGTCCCTAACAAAGCCTCTGACACTACTCCTAAATCAGGCTCTGACACTGTCCCTAACTAAGGCCCTGACGTACACCTAACTCAGGCCCTGACACTGTCTCTAACTAAGGCCCTGATACTACTCCAAACTCAGCACTGACACTGTCACTAACTAAGGCCCTGACATTATTCATAGCTCACACCCTAAAACAACTCCTAAATCATGCCCTGACAATGTCCCTAACTAAGGCCCTGACACTACTCCTATCTCAAGCAATGACACTGTCCTTAACTTAGGCCCTGACTCTACTCCTGACTCAGGCACTGACACTGGCCCTAACTTAGGCCGTGACGCTACTCCTAACTAAGCAACTGACACTGTCCCTAACTAAGGCCCGGACACTACTCCTTACTCAGGCGCTGATAATATCACAAACTAAGGCCGAGACACTACTCCCAAAATAGGCTTTGAGACTGTCCCTAAATACGCCCTGACAGTACTCCCAACTCAGGCACTGACACTGTCCCTAACTAAGGCCCTGACAGTACTCCCAAACTACGCACTGACATTGTCCCTAACTAAGGTCTTGACATTACTCTCAACTCAGGCACTAACACTGTCCCTAACTAAGGACTTGACACTACTCTTAACTCAGGCCCTGGCACAGTCCCTAACAAAGGCCTGACACTACCCCCAACTCTGGCACTGAGAGTGTCCCTAACTACGGCCATCACACTACTCCTAACTCAGGCACTGACGCTGTCCCTAAGTAAGGCCCTGACACTACTCCCAACGCAGGCACTGACGGTGTCCCTAACTAAGGCTCTGACACTACTCCCAACGCAGGCACTGACGGTGTCCCTTACTAAGTCTCTGAAACTACTCCCAACACAGGCATTGACACTGTCCCTAACTAAGGCCCTCACACTACTACTTACTTAGGCATTGACACGCTACCTAACTAAGGCCCTGAGACTACTTCTACCTCAGACCCTGACACTGTCCCTAACGAAGGGCCTGATACTACTCCCAACGCAGGCACTCACGGTGTCCCTAACTAAGGCTCTGACACTACTCCCAACGCAGGCACTGACGGTGTCCCTTACTAAGTCTCTGACACTACTCCCAACACAGGCATTGACACTCTCCCTAACTAAGGCCTTGACACTACTTTTAACTCATGCCCTGATGCTGTCCCCAGAAAAGACCCTGAGACTATTCCCAACACAGGCACTGACACTCTCCCTAACTAAGACCCTGACACTACTCCCATTGCAGCCACTGACACTGTCCCTAATGCCCTGACACTACTTCCTACTCAGGCACTGACACTGTCCCTAACTAGGCCCTGACACTACTCCCAACTCAGGCCCTGACACTGTCCCTAACTAAGGCCCTGACATAACTCCCAACTCTGGCACTGACACTTTCTCTAACTAAGGCCCTGAAACTACTCCCAACTCAGGCACTGACCCTGTCCCTAACTAGGACCTGACACTACTCCCAACTCAGGCACTGACACTGTCCCTAACTAAGGGCCTGACATAACTCCCAACTCCGGCACTGACACTTTCTCTAACTAAGGCCCTGAAACTACTCCCAACTCAGGCACTGACCCTGTCCCTAACTAGGCCCTGACACTACTCCCAACTCAGGCACTGACACTGTCCCTAACTAAGGCCCTGACATAACTGCCAAACCCGGCACTGACACTTTCTCTAACTAAGGCCCTGAAACTACTCACAACTCAGGCCCTGACACTGTTCCTAACTACCGGTCTCAGACTACTCCTAACTTAGGCGCTGACACTATTCCTAACACAGTCACTGACACTGTCCCTAACTAAGGTCCTGAGACTATTCTTAACTCAGTCCCTGACACTGTCCATAACTTAAGCCACGTCACTACTCCCAACTCAGGCACTGAGGCTGTTCCTAACTAAGGGTCTGACACGACTCCAAACTGAGACACTGACACTCTTCCAAATTAAGGCCTTGACACTACTCTTAACTCAGGCCCTGACACTGTCCATAATAAAGACCCTGACAAAAATCCCAACTTAGGCACTGACAATGTCCGTAACTAAGGCCCTGACACTATTCCCATCTCAGCCACTGACACTGTCCCTAACTATGGCCCTGACACTATTCCCAACGCAAGCACTGGTGCTGTCCCTAACTAAGGCACTGGCACTACTCCCAACTCGCCCTGGCGCTGTCCCTAACTAAGGCTCTGACACTACTCCCAATTCAGGCAATGACAGTGTCCCTAACTGAGGCAATGACACTACTCCCAACTCAAGCACTAAGGCTCTGGATCATTGTGATGACAAGCGCCATGGAGCATTGTGATGACAAGGGCCATGGAGAATTGTGATGACGGGTCCTGGAGCATTGTGGCGACAAGGGCCATGGAGCATTTTGATTACAGGGGTCATGGGGCATTGTGATGAAAGTGGTCATGGAGCACTGTGATTAAAGTGGTCATGGAACATTGTGATAAAAGTGGTCATGGAGCATTGTGATGAAAAGTGCTATGGAGCATTGGGATGACAGGGGTCATGGAGCATTGTGATGACAAATGCGTGGAGATTTGTAATGACGAGGACCATGGAGCATTGAGATTATAAGCATCATGCAGCATTGTGATGACAGGGGCCATGGAGCATTTTAATGACAAGAGACATGGAGCATTGTGATGACAGAAGTCATGGAGCATTGTGGTGACCAGCGGCATGGAGCATTGTGAAGAAAGGGGTACTGTAACATTGTGAAGAAAGGGTCAAGGAGCATTTTGATTACAAGGATCATGGAGCATTGTGATGACAAGGGTCATGGAGCATTGTGATGACAAGAGTCATGGAGACTTGTGATGACAGGGGGCATGGAGCTTTGTGATTTCACAGACATGTAGCATTTGAGACAATGGTCATGGAGCATTGTGATGAAAGGGGTCATGGAGCATTGTGATGATAAGGGCATGGAGCATTGTGATGACAATGGCATGTAGCATTGCGATGACAAAAGTCATGGAGCATTGTGATGACAGGGGTTATGGAGCATTGTGATGACAAGGGCGTGGAGCATTGTGATGACAGTGGTCATGGAACATTGTGACGATAAGGGCATCGAGCCGAGTTAGGGACAGTCTAGCGGCCTTGGGACTAAATTCAGTGCCTGAATTAGGCACAGCATAAGGTCTTCAGTTAGCATAAGAGGTAGGACATTAGCTCGGGACAGGTTTAGGGTAAAGGCTTGGAATCGTGTCAGGAAATGACCTAAGGAGAGTGTGAAGACCTTTGTTACTGAGACTCTCAGGGACTTATTCAGAAGCAGCGTTAGGGCTTCAGGTAGGCACAGCATCAGGGCCTGACTTAGGAAGAGCGACAGGGCCTGAGTGAGGCCTGATGTCAGGCCCTTAGCTGGGGACACTGTCAGGGAATGACTTAGGAGCAGCATCAGTGCCTCTGTTGGATCAGCTTTAGGCTCTTAGTTAAAGACATGACCGGAGCCCAAGTTAGTCACAGCGTCAAGGCCTCAGTTAGGGAAAGCTTCAGGGTCTGAGTTACAGACAGCCTCAGGTCTTCACTTAAAGACAGCGACAGGGCTTTCTTAGGGACAGTGTCAGGACCTTGGTTAGAAATGAGTCAGGATATTAGCTCAGGAGAGTGTCAGGATTTTAGTTATTGCTGGCAGCAGGGCCTATATTAAGGACAGATTCCGGGCCTTTGTTAGATTCAGTGTCATGGCCTTAGTTAGGAGTAGTCAGGGCCTTAGTTAGGGAGAGCATTAGGGTTTCAGTTAGCAGAAGATGCAGGAGATTATCTCGGGACAGAGTCAGGTCCCAGGCCAGAGATAGTGCAAGGAGATGACCAAGGGATAACGAGAAGACCTTAGTTATTGAGAGCATCAGGGCCTTAGTTAGCAGCAGCGTGAGCGCCTTAATCAGGACCAGCGCCAGGGCTGGATGTACGGACAGCGTCAGAGCCTAACTGAGGTACAGCAACAGGGCCTAAGTGAGGCCTATCTTTAGGGCCTGAGTAAGGGACAGTATCAGGGCATGACTTAGGAGCAGCATAAAGGCCTCTGTAGGATCAGCATTAGGGTCTTCGTTAAAGCTATTATCAGGGCCTCCGTTAGGGATAGCCTCAAGGCCTCACTTAGGGGCAGCGTCAGGGCTTACTTTGGGAAAGTTTCAGGACCTTGGTAAGACATGGGTCAGGCTATTAGCTCAGGATAATATCAGGTGTTCAGATATTGACGGCAGCAGGGCCTTAGTTAGAGGCAGTGTCAGGGCCTAAGTTAGGACTAGCATCAGAGCCTTTGTTAGGTACAGTGTCAGTGACTGAGTTAGGTGTAGTGTCAGAGCCTTAGTTGGGGACAGTGTCAGGGCCTGCATTAGGACGAGCCTCCAGGCCTCAGTTAGGGACAGGTTCACGGCCTCGGACCTAAATTCAGGGCCTCGTTTAGGGACAGAATCAGGGATTTAGCTAGCATAAGGGGATCTACAGCTGAAAGCAACCTGAACACCACCACAAGCAGATGCAGAAGTGAACCATGCACGCTCCTATGAAGGAATATTCCACAGCAGTTGAGTACATTTTGTTTAAAGTTAGTAACACTACAAAAATTATGTTTTGAAGAAAACTATATTCAGAAGATGAAAGAATCTCGTTCTAAAGAATCTCTTTAGCTAATCTCGACATTAGCTAAAGAGAAGGTTAGGTTAAGGTCTAGGGAGAGTGTCAGGAAATGACCTAGGGATAGTGTCAAGACCTTAGTTACTTAGCACATCAGGACCTAATTTAGGAGCAGTGAGTGTCAGGGCTTCGGGTAGGAACAGCGTCAGAGCCTGACTTAGGGAGTGGGACAGGGCCTGAGTGAGGCCTAGCGTCAGGGCCTTAGCTAGAGACAGTGTCAGGGCATGACTTAGGAGCAGCATAAGAGCCCCGGTAGGATCAGCCTCAGGGGCTATGTGAAAGATATTATCAGGGCCTCTGTTAGGGACAGCCTCAAGGCCTCACTTGGAGACAGCATCAGGGCTTCCTTAGGGACAGTTTCAGGACCTTGGTAAGAGATGGGTCAAGAAATTAGCTCAGGATAGTGTCAGGACTTTAGATATTGACGGCAGCAGGGCCTTAGTTAGGGACAGTGTCAGGCCCTGAATTAGGACGAACATCGAGGCCTTAGGTACGGACAGGGTCACAGCCTCGAGAGTAATTTTAGGCCCTTAGTTAAGGACAGCAGCAGGGCTGTAGTTAGCATAAGAGGCACGACATTTGCTAGGGACAGGGTCAGGTTATGGTCTAGGGATAGTGTCAGGAAAGGACCTAAGCATAGTGTCAAAACCTTAGTTACTGAGAGTATCAGATCCTTATTTAGAACCAGTGTCAGGGCTTCAGGTAGGGACAGCATCAGAGCCTGACTTAGGGAGAGCGACAGGGCCTGAGTGAGGCCTAGCGTCAGGCCCTTAGCTGAGGACACTGTCAGGGCATGACTTAGGAACAGAATCAGCGCCTCTGTTGGATCAGCCTTAGCGTCTTTGTTACAGATATGATCAGGGCCTGACTTAGTCACAGCTTCTAGGCCTCAGTTAGGGAAAGCTTCAGGGCCTGAGTTAGGGACAGCCTCAGTTCTTAACACAGGGACAGCGACAGGGCTTTCTTAGGGACAGTGTCAGGACCTTGGTTAGAAATATGTCAGGATATTAACTCAGGCTAGTGTCCAGTTTTTAGTTATTGCTGACAGCAGGGCCTATATTAGGGGCAAATTCTGAGCCTTACTTAGAGACAGTGTCAGGGCCTGAGTTAGGACTAGCATCAGAGCCCTTGTAAAGTACAGTGTCAGGGACTGAGTTAGGTGTAGTGTCAGGGCTTTAGTTAGGGACAGTGTCAGCGCCTCAGTTAGGATGAGCCTCCAACCTCAGTTAGGGACAGGTTGACGGCCTCGGGGCTAATTTCAGGCTCTTAGTTAGAGACAGCATCAGGGATTTAGTTAGCATAAGAGGCTCGACAATAGCTAAAGACAAGTTTAGGTTAAGATCTAGGGATAGTGTCAGGAAATGACCTAGGGATAGTGTCAAGACCATAGCTAATTAGAGCATCAGTGCCTAATTTAGGCCCAGTGTCAGGGCTTCAGGTAGGGACAGAGTCTTAGCCTGACGTAGGGAGAGCGACAGGGCCTGAGTGATGCCTAGAGTCAGGGCCTTAGCTACGGACAGCGTCAGGGCATGACATAGGATCAACATAAGGGTCTCTGTAAGATCAGCATTAGAGTTTAGTTAAAGACATTATCAGGACCTCTGTGAGGGACAGCCTCAGGGCCTCACTTAGGGACAGTGTCAGGGCTAATGTTGGGAGAGTTTCAGGACCTTGGTAAGACATGGGTCAGGATATTAGCTCAGGATAATGTCAGGACTTTAGATATTGATGGTAGCAGCGCCTACGTTAGGGAAAGTTTCAAGGCGTTAGTTAGGAGTAGAGGGCCTCTGATAGGTCCAGTGTCAGATCCTCAGTTAGCAATAGTGTTAGGGCCTTAGTTAGGGACAGTGTCAGGGCCGGATGTAGGGCGAGCATCTAGGCCTTAGTTCGGGACAGTTTCATGGTCTTGGGACTAAATTCAGTGCCTGAGGTAGGCACAGCCTAAGGACTTCAGTTAGCATAAGAGGCAGGACATTAGCTAGTGGCCGTGTCAGTTTAACATCTAGGGATAGTGTCAGGAAATGACAAAGTGTGAAGACCTTTGTTATGGAGACTCTCAGGACCTTATTCAGAACCAGTGTTAGGGCTTCAGGTAGGGACAGCATCAGAGCCTGACTTAGGGAGAGCGATAGGGTCTGAGTGAGGCCTAGCATCAGACACTTAGTGGGGGACACTATCGGGGCATGACTTAGGAGCAGCATCAGGGCCTCTGTTGGATCAGCCTTAGGGTCTTAGTTAAAGACATGATCAGGGTCTGAGTTAGTCACAGCATCAAGGCCTGAGTTAGGTAGGGAAAGCTTCAGGGCCTCACTTAGGGACAGCGTCAGGGCTTACTTTGGGACAGTTTCAGGACCTTGGTAAGACATGGGTCAGGTTATTAGCTCCGGATAATGTCAGGACTTTAGATGTTGATGGCAGCAGCCCTTAGTTAGAGACAGTGTCAGGCCCTGAGTTACGACTAGCATCAGAGCCTTTGTTAGACACAATGTTCGGGACTGAATTAGGAGTAGAGTCAGGGCCTTAGTTAGTGACAGTGTCAGGGCCTGACTTAGGGAGAGCGACAGGGCCTGAGTGAGGCGTAGCGTCAGGCCCTTAGCTGGGCACACTGTCAGGGCATGACTTTGGAGCAGCATCAGCGTCTTTGCTGGATCAGCATTAAGGTCTTCGTTAGGTACATGATCAGGGCCTGAATTAGTCACAGCTTCAAGGCTTCAGTTCAGGAAAGCTTCAGGGCCTGAGTTAGGGACAGCCTCAGGTCTTCACTTAGGGACAGCGTCAGGGCTTACTTTGGGACAGTTTCAGGACCTTGGAAAGACATAGGTCAGGATATTAGCTCAGGATAATGTCAGGACTTTTGATAGTGATGGCAGCAGGGCCTTAGTTACAGACGGTTTCAGGGCCTGAGTTAGGCCTAGCATCAGAGACTTTGTTAGGTACAGTGTAAGGGACTGAGTTAGGAGTAGTGTCAGGGCCTTGCTTAGGGACAGTGTCAGGGTCTGATTTAGGTGTACTGTCTGAGACCTAGTTAGGGACAGTGCTAGGGCCTGAGTTAGGATTAGTGTCAAGGCCTTATTTAGGACCAATTTCAGGGCCTTAGTTTGGACTAGCATCAGAGCCATTGTTAGGAATCGTATGAGGGCCTGAGTTAGGCATACTATCAGGGCCTTAGTTAGGGACAGTTTTAGGGCCTGAGTTAGGATTAGTGTCAAGGCCTTATTTAGGACCAATTTTAGGGCTTTAGTTTGGACTAGCAACAAAGCCTTTGTTAGGTATCATGTCGGGGCCTCAGTTAGGTGTAGTGTCAGGGCCATTGTTAGGGACAGTATCAGGGCCTGACTTAGGAGACGTTCAGGGCCTTAGCCAAGGAAAGTGTCAGGGCCTTAGTTAGGGACATTATCAGGGCCTGAATTAGCAGTAGTGTCCAAAGTCCTTAGTGAGGAGAGTAAGGAGTAAGTCAGGACTCAGGCCCTGACACTGTTCTTAAATAAGGCCCTGACATTACCTGGAACACAGGTCCTGATCTGATTCCTATCATAGGCGCTGATGTTGGACTTAACTAAGGCCCTGACACTGGTCCTAACTAAAGCTGTGACACTACTCTTAACTCAGGCCCTGACACTGTCCCTAACAAAGCCTCTGACACTACTCCTAAATCAGGCTCTGACACTGTCCCTAACTAAGGCCCTGACGTACACCTAACTCAGGCCCTGACACTGTCTCTAACTAAGGCCCTGATACTACTCCAAACTCAGCACTGACACTGTCACTAACTAAGGCCCTGACATTATTCATAGCTCACACCCTAACACAACTCCTAAATCATGCCCTGACAATGTCCCTAACTAAGGCCCTGACACTACTCCTATCTCAAGCAATGACACTGTCCTTAACTTAGGCCCTGACTCTACTCCTGACTCAGGCACTGACACTGGCCCTAACTTAGGCCGTGACGCTACTCCTAACTAAGCAACTGACACTGTCCCTAACTAAGGCCCGGACACTACTCCTTACTCAGGCGCTGATAATATCACAAACTAAGGCCGAGACACTACTCCCAAAATAGGCTTTGAGACTGTCCCTAAATACGCCCTGACAGTACTCCCAACTCAGGCACTGACACTGTCCCTAACTAAGGCCCTGACAGTACTCCCAAACTACGCACTGACATTGTCCCTAACTAAGGTCTTGACATTACTCTCAACTCAGGCACTAACACTGTCCCTAACTAAGGACTTGACACTACTCTTAACTCAGGCCCTGGCACAGTCCCTAACAAAGGTCTGACACTACCCCCAACTCTGGCACTGAGAGTGTCCCTAACTATGGCCATCACACTACTCCTAACTCAGGCACTGACGCTGTCCCTAAGTAAGGCCCTGACACTACTCCCAACGCAGGCACTGACGGTGTCCCTAACTAAGGCTCTGACACTACTCCCAACGCAGGCACTGACGGTGTCCCTTACTAAGTCTCTGACACTACTCCCAACACAGGCATTGACACTGTCCCTAACTAAGGCTCTCACACTACTACTTACTTAGGCATTGACACGCTACCTAACTAAGGCCCTGAGACTACTTCTACCTCAGACCCTGACACTGTCCCTAACGAAGGGCCTGATACTACTCCCAACGCAGGCACTCACGGTGTCCCTAACTAAGGCTCTGACACTACTCCCAACGCAGGCACTGACGGTGTCCCTTACTAAGTCTCTGAAACTACTCCCAACACAGGCATTGACACTGTCCCTAACTAAGGCCCTCACACTACTACTTACTTAGGCATTGACACGCTACCTAACTAAGGCCCTGAGACTACTTCTACCTCAGACCCTGACACTGTCCCTAACGAAGGGCCTGATACTACTCCCAACGCAGGCACTCACGGTGTCCCTAACTAAGGCTCTGACACTACTCCCAACGCAGGCACTGACGGTGTCCCTTACTAAGTCTCTGACACTACTCCCAACACAGGCATTGACACTCTCCCTAACTAAGGCCTTGACACTACTTTTAACTCATGCCCTGATGCTGTCCCCAGAAAAGACCCTGAGACTATTCCCAACACAGGCACTGACACTCTCCCTAACTAAGACCCTGACACTACTCCCATTGCAGCCACTGACACTGTCCCTAATGCCCTGACACTACTTCCTACTCAGGCACTGACACTGTCCCTAACTAGGCCCTGACACTACTCCCAACTCAGGCCCTGACACTGTCCCTAACTAAGGCCCTGACATAACTCCCAACTCTGGCACTGACACTTTCTCTAACTAAGGCCCTGAAACTACTCCCAACTCAGGCACTGACCCTGTCCCTAACTAGGCCCTGACACTACTCCCAACTCAGGCACTGACACTGTCCCTAACTAAGGGCCTGACATAACTCCCAACTCCGGCACTGACACTTTCTCTAACTAAGGCCCTGAAACTACTCCCAACTCAGGCACTGACCCTGTCCCTAACTAGGCCCTGACACTACTCCCAACTCAGGCACTGACACTGTCCCTAACTAAGGCCCTGACATAACTGCCAAACCCGGCACTGACACTTTCTCTAACTAAGGCCCTGAAACTACTCACAACTCAGGCCCTGACACTGTTCCTAACTACCGGTCTCAGACTACTCCTAACTTAGGCGCTGACACTACTCCTAACACAGTCACTGACACTGTCCCTAACTAAGGTCCTGAGACTATTCTTAACTCAGTCCCTGACACTGTCCATAACTTAAGCCACGTCACTACTCCCAACTCAGGCACTGAGGCTGTTCCTAACTAAGGGTCTGACACGACTCCAAACTGAGACACTGACACTCTTCCAAATTAAGGCCTTGACACTACTCTTAACTCAGGCCCTGACACTGTCCATAATAAAGACCCTGACAAAAATCCCAACTTAGGCACTGACAATGTCCGTAACTAAGGCCCTGACACTATTCCCATCTCAGCCACTGACACTGTCCCTAACTATGGCCCTGACACTATTCCCAACGCAAGCACTGGTGCTGTCCCTAACTAAGGCACTGGCACTACTCCCAACTCGCCCTGGCGCTGTCCCTAACTAAGGCTCTGACACTACTCCCAATTCAGGCAATGACAGTGTCCCTAACTGAGGCAATGACACTACTCCCAACTCAAGCACTAAGGCTCTGGATCATTGTGATGACAAGCGCCATGGAGCATTGTGATGACAAGGGCCATGGAGAATTGTGATGACGGGTCCTGGAGCATTGTGGCGACAAGGGTCATGGGGCATTGTGATGAAAGTGGTCATGGAGCACTGTGATTAAAGTGGTCATGGAACATTGTGATAAAAGTGGTCATGGAGCATTGTGATGAAAAGTGCTATGGAGCATTGGGATGACAGGGGTCATGGAGCATTGTGATGACAAATGCGTGGAGATTTGTGATGACGAGGACCATGGAGCATTGAGATTATAAGCATCATGCAGCATTGTGATGACAGGTGCCATGGAGCATTTTAATGACAAGAGACATGGAGCATTGTGATGACAGAAGTCATGGAGCATTGTGGTGACCAGCGGCATGGAGCATTGTGAAGAAAGGGGTACTGTAACATTGTGAAGAAAGGGTCAAGGAGCATTTTGATTACAAGGATCATGGAGCATTGTGATGACAAGGGTCATGGAGCATTGTGATGAAAAGAGTCATGGAGACTTGTGATGACAGGGGGCATGGAGCTTTGTGATTTCACAGACATGTAGCATTTGAGGCAATGGTCATGGAGCATTGTGATGAAAGGGGTCATGGAGCATTGTGATGATAAGGGCATGGAGCATTGTGATGACAATGGCATGTAGCATTGCGATGACAAAAGTCATGGAGCATTGTGATGACAGGGGTTATGGAGCATTGTGATGACAAGGGCGTGGAGCATTGTGATGACAGTGGTCATGGAACATTGTGACGATAAGGGCATCGAGCCGAGTTAGGGACAGTCTAGCGGCCTTGGGACTAAATTCAGTGCCTGAATTAGGCACAGCATAAGGTCTTCAGTTAGCATAAGAGGTAGGACATTAGCTCGGGACAGGTTTAGGGTAAAGGCTTGGCATCGTGTCAGGAAATGACCTAAGGAGAGTGTGAAGACCTTTGTTACTGAGACTCTCAGGGACTTATTCAGAAGCAGCGTTAGGGCTTCAGGTAGGCACAGCATCAGGGCCTGACTTAGGAAGAGCGACAGGGCCTGAGTGAGGCCTGATGTCAGGCCCTTAGCTGGGGACACTGTCAGGGAATGACTTAGGAGCAGCATCAGTGCCTCTGTTGGATCAGCTTTAGGCTCTTAGTTAAAGACATGACCGGAGCCCAAGTTAGTCACAGCGTCAAGGCCTCAGTTAGGGAAAGCTTCAGGGTCTGAGTTACAGACAGCCTCAGGTCTTCACTTAAAGACAGCGACAGGGCTTTCTTAGGGACAGTGTCAGGACCTTGGTTAGAAATGAGTCAGGATATTAGCTCAGGAGAGTGTCAGGATTTTAGTTATTGCTGGCAGCAGGGCCTATATTAAGGACAGATTCCGGGCCTTTGTTAGATTCAGTGTCATGGCCTTAGTTAGGAATAGTCAGGGCCTTAGTTAGGGAGAGCATTAGGGTTTCAGTTAGCAGAAGATGCAGGAGATTATCTCGGGACAGAGTCAGGTCCCAGGCCAGAGATAGTGCAAGGAGATGACCAAGGGCTAACGAGAAGACCTTAGTTATTGAGAGCATCAGGGCCTTAGTTAGCAGCAGCGTGAGCGCCTTAATCAGGACCAGCGCCAGGGCTGGATGTACGGACAGCGTCAGAGCCTAACTGAGGTACAGCAACAGGGCCTAAGTGAGGCCTATCTTTAGGGCCTGAGTAAGGGACAGTATCAGGGCATGACTTAGGAGCAGCATAAAGGCCTCTGTAGGATCAGCATTAGGGTCTTCGTTAAAGCTATTATCAGGGCCTCCGTTAGGGATAGCCTCAAGGCCTCACTTAGGGACAGCATCAGGGCTTACTTTGGGAAAGATTCAGGACCTTGGTAAGACATGGGTCAGGATATTAGCTCAGGATAATGTCAGGACTTTAGATATTGAAGGTAGCAGCGCCTACGTTAGGGAAAGTTTCAAGGCGTTAGTTAGGAGTAGAGGGCCTCTGATAGGTCCAGTGTCAGATCCTCAGTTAGCAATAGTGTTAGGGCCTTAGTTAGGGACAGTGTCAGGGCCGGATGTAGGGCGAGCATCTAGGCCTTAGTTCGGGACAGTTTCATGGTCTTGGGACTAAATTCAGTGCCTGAGGTAGGCACAGCCTAAAGGCTTCAGTTAGCATAAGAGGCAGGACATTAGCTAGTGGCCGTGTCAGTTTAACATCTAGGGATAGTGTCAGGAAATGACCTAAGGATAGTGTGAAGACCTTTGTTACGGAGACTCTCAGGGCCTTATTCAGAACCAGTGTTAGGGCTTCAGGTAGGGACAGCATCAGAGCCTGACTTAGGGAGAGCGTTAGGGTCTGAGTGAGGCCTAGCATCAGACACTTAGTGGGGGACACTATCGGGGCATGACTTAGGAGCAGCATCAGGGCCTCTGTTGGATCAGCCTTAGGGTCTTAGTTAAAGACATGATCAGGTTCTGAGTTAGTCACAGCATCAAGGCCTGAGTTAGGTAGGGAAAGCTTCAGGGCCTCACTTAGGGACAGCGTCAGGGCTTACTTTGGGACAGTTTCAGGACCTTGATAAGACATGGGTCAGGTTATTAGCTCCAGATAATGTCAGGACTTTAGATGTTGATGGCAGCAGCTCTTAGTTAGAGACAGTGTCAGGCCCTGAGTTACGACTAGCATCAGAGCTTTGTTAGATACAATGTTCGGGACTGAATTAGGAGTAGAGTCAGGGCCTTAGTTAGTGACAGTGTCAGGGCCTGACTTAGGGAGAGCGACAGGGCCTGAGTGAGGCTTAGCATCAGGCCCTTAGCTGGGCACACTGTCAGGGCATGAATTTGGAGCAGCATCAGCGTCTTTGCTGGATCAGCATTAAGGTCTTCGTTAGGTACATGATCAGGGCCTGAATTAGTCACAGCTTCAAGGCTTCAGTTCAGGAAAGCTTCAGGGCCTGAGTTAGGGACAGCCTCAGGTCTTCACTTAGGGACAGCGTCAGGGCTTACTTTGGGACAGTTTCAGGACCTTGGAAAGACATAGGTCAGGATATTAGCTCAGGATAATGTCAGGACTTTTGATAGTGATGGCAGCAGGGCCTTAGTTACAGACGGTTTCAGGGCCTGAGTTAGGCCTAGCATCAGAGACTTTGTTAGGTACAGTGTAAGGGACTGAGTTAGGAGTAGTGTCAGGGCCTTGCTTAGGGACAGTGTCAGGGTCTGATTTAGGTGTACTGTCTGAGACCTAGTTAGGGACAGTGCTAGGGCCTGAGTTAGGATTAGTGTCAAGGCCTTATTTAGGACCAATTTCACGGCCTTAGTTTGGACTAGCATCAGAGCCATTGTTAGGAATCGTATGAGGGCCTGAGTTAGGCATACTATCAGGGCCTTAGTTAGGGACAGTTTTAGGGCCTGAGTTAGGATTAGTGTCAAGGCCTTATTTAGGACCAATTTTAGGGCTTTAGTTTGGACTAGCAACAAAGCCTTTGTTAGGTATCATGTCGGGGCCTCAGTTAGGTGTAGTGTCAGGGCCATTGTTAGGGACAGTATCAGGGCCTGACTTAGGAGACGTTCAGGGCCTTAGCCAAGGAAAGTGTCAGGGCCTTAGTTAGGGACATTATCAGGGCCTGAATTAGCAGTAGTGTCCAAAGTCCTTAGTGAGGAGAGTAAGGAGTAAGTCAGGACTCAGGCCCTGACACTGTTCTTAAATAAGGCCCTGACATTACCTGGAACACAGGTCCTGATCTGATTCCTATCATAGGCGCTGATGTTGGACTTAACTAAGGCCCTGACACTGGTCCTAACTAAAGCTGTGACACTACTCTTAACTCAGGCCCTGACACTGTCCCTAACAAAGCCTCTCACACTACTCCTAAATCAGGCTCTGACACTGTCCCTAACTAAGGCCCTGACGTACACCTAACTCAGGCCCTGACACTGTCTCTAACTAAGGCCCTGATACTACTCCAAACTCAGCACTGACACTGTCACTAACTAAGGCCCTGACACTCTTCATAGCTCACGCCCTAACACATCTCCTAAATCATGCCCTGACAATGTCCCTAACTAAGGCCCTGACACTACTCCTATCTCAAGCAATGACACTGTCCTTAACTTAGGCCTTGACTCTACTCCTGACTCAGGCACTGACACTGGCCCTAACTTAGTTCGTGACGCTACTCCTAACTAAGCAACTGACACTGTCCCTAACTAAGGCCCGGACACTACTCCTTACTCAGGCACTGATAATATCACTAACTAAGGCCGTGACACTACTCCCAAAATAGGCATTGAGACTGTCCCTAAATACGCCCTGACAGTACTCCCAACTCAGGCACTGACACTGTCCCTAACTAAGGCCCTGACAGTACTCCCAAACTACGCACTGACATTGTCCCTAACTAAGGTCTTGACATTACTCTCAACTCAGGCACTAACACTGTCCCTAACTAAGGACTTGACACTACTCTTAACTCACGCCCTGGCACAGTCCCTAACAAAGGCCTGCCACTACCCCCAACTCTGGCACTGAGAGTGTCCCTAACTACGGCCATCACACTACTCCTTACTCAGTCACTGACGCTGTCCCTAAGTAAGGCCTTGACACTACTCCCAACGCAGGCACTGACGCTGTCCCTAACTAAGGCTCTGACACTACTCCCAACTCAGGCACTGACGCTGTCCCTTACTAAGTCTCTGACACTACTCCCAACACAGGCATTGACACTGTCCCTAACTAAGGCCCTCACACTACTACTTACTTAGGCATTGACACGCTACCTAACTAAGGCCCTGAGACTACTTCTACCTCAGACCCTGACACGGTCCCTAACGAAGGGCCTGATACTACTCCCAACACAGGCACTGACACTCTCCCTAACTAAGGCCTTGACACTACTTTTAACTCATACCCTGATGCTGTCCCAAGAAAAGACCCTGAGACTATTCCCAACTCAGGCACTGACACTCTCCCTAACTAAGACCCTGACACTACTCCCATTGCAGCCACTGACACTGTCCCTAATGCCCTGACACTACTTCCAACTCAGGCACTGACACTGTCCCTAACTAGGCCCTGACACTACTCCCAACTCAGGCCCTGACACTGTCCCTAACTAAGGCCCTGACAGTACTCCCAAACTACGCACTGACATTGTCCCTAACTAAGGTCTTGACATTACTCTCAACTCAGGCACTAACACTGTCCCTAACTAAGGACTTGACACTACTCTTAACTCACGCCCTGGCACAGTCCCTAACAAAGGCCTGCCACTACCCGCAACTCTGGCACTGAGAGTGTCCCTAACTACGGCCATCACACTACTCCTAACTCAGGCACTGACGCTGTCCCTAAGTAAGGCCCTGACACTACTCCCAACGCAGGCACTGACGCTGTCCCTAACTAAGGCTCTGACACTACTCCCAACGCAGGCACTGACGGTGTCCCTTACTAAGTCTCTGACACTACTCCCAACACAGGCATTGACACTGTCCCTAACTAAGGCCCTCACACTACTACTTACTTAGGCATTGACACGCTACCTAACTAAGGCCCTGAGACTACTTCTACCTCAGACCCTGACACTGTCCCTAACGAAGGGCCTGATACTACTCCCAACGCAGGCACTCACGGTGTCCCTAACTAAGGCTCTGACACTACTCCCAACGCAGGCACTGACGGTGTCCCTTACTAAGTCTCTGACACTACTCCCAACACAGGCATTGACACTGTCCCTAACTAAGGCCCTCACACTACTACTTACTTAGGCATTGACACGCTACCTAACTAAGGCCCTGAGACTACTTCTACCTCAGACCCTGACACTGTCCCTAACGAAGGGCCTGATACTACTCCCAACGCAGGCCCTCACGGTGTCCCTAACTAAGGCTCTGACACTACTCCCAACGCAGGCACTGACGGTGTCCCTTACTAAGTCTCTGAAACTACTCCCAACACAGGCATTGACACTGTCTCTAACTAAGGCCCTCACACTACTACTTACTTAGGCATTGACACGCTACCTAACTAAGGCCCTGAGACTACTTCTACCTCAGACCCTGACACTGTCCCTAACGAAGGGCCTGATACTACTCCCAACACAGGCACTGACACTCTCCCTAACTAAGGCCTTGACACTACTTTTAACTCATGCCCTGATGCTGTCCCCAGAAAAGACCCTGAGACTATTCCCAACTCAGGCACTGACACTCTCCCTAACTAAGACCCTGACACTACTCCCATTGCAGCCACTGACACTGTCCCTAATGCCCTGACACTACTTCCAACTCAGGCACTGACACTGTCCCTAACTAGGCCCTGACACTGCTCCCAACTCAGGCCCTGACACTGTCCCTAACTAAGGCCCTGACATAACTCCCAACTCCGGCACTGACACTTTCTCTAACTAAGGCCCTGAAACTACTCCCAACTCAGGCACTGACCCTGTCCCTAACTAGGACCTGACACTACTCCCAACTCAGGCACTGACACTGTCCCTAACTAAGGCCCTGACATAACTCCCAAACCCGGCACTGACACTTTCTCTAACTAAGGCCCTGAAACTACTCACAACTCAGGCCCTGACACTGTTCCTAACTACCGGTCTCAGACTATTCCTAACTTAGGCGCTGACACTATTCCTAACACAGTCACTGACACTGTCCCTAACTAAGGTCCTGAGACTATTCTTAACTCAGTCCCTGACACTGTCCATAAATTAAGCCATGTCACTACTCCAAACTCAGGCACTGAGGCTGTTCCTAACCAAGGGTCTGACACTACTCCAAACTGAGACACTGACACTCTTCCAAATTAAGGCCTTGACACTACTCTTAACTCAGGCCCTGACACTGTCCATTATAAAGACCCTGACAAAAATCCCAACTTAGGCACTGACAATGTCCGTAACTAAGGCCCTGACACTATTCCCATCTCAGCCACTGACACTGTCCCTAACTATGGCCCTGACACTATTCCCAACGCAAGCACTGGTGCTGTCCCTAACTAAGGCACTGGCACTACTCCCAACTCGCCCTGGCGCTGTCCCTAACTAAGGCTCTGACACTACTCCCAATTCAGGCAATGACAGTGTCCCTAACTGAGGCAATGACACTACTCCCAACTCAAGCACTAAGGCTCTGGATCATTGTGATGACAAGCACCATGGAGCATTGTGATGACAAGGGCCATGGAGAATTGTGATGACGGGTCCTGGAGCATTGTGGCGACAAGGGCCATGGAGCATTTTGATTACAGGGGTCATGGGGCATTGTGATGAAAGTGGTCATGGAGCACTGTGATTAAAGTGGTCATGGAACATTGTGATAAAAGTGGTCATGGAGCATTGTGATGAAAAGTGCTATGGAGCATTGGGATGACAGGGGTCATGGAGCATTTTGATGACAGATGCGTGGAGATTTGTGATGACGAGGACCATGGAGCATTGAGATTATAAGCATCATGCAGCATTGTGATGACAGGGGCCATGGAGCATTTTAATGACAAGAGACATGGAGCATTGTGATGACAGAAGTCATGGAGCATTGTGGTGACCAGCGGCATGGAGCATTGTGAAGAAAGGGGTACTGTAACATTGTGAAGAAAGGGTCAAGGAGCATTTTGATTACAAGGATCATGGAGCATTGTGATGACAAGGGTCATGGAGCATTGTGATGACAAGAGGCATGGAGACTTGTGATGACAGGGGGCATGGAGCTTTGTGATTTCACAGACATGTAGCATTTGAGACAATGGTCATGGAGCATTGTGATGAAAGGGGTCATGGAGCATTGTGATGATAAGGGCATGGAGCATTGTGATGACAATGGCATGTAGCATTGCGATGACAAAAGTCATGGAGCATTGTGATGACAGGGGTTATGGAGCATTGTGATGACAAGGGCGTGGAGCATTGTGATGACAGTGGTCATGGAACATTGTGACGATAAGGGCATCGAGCCGAGTTAGGGACAGTCTAGCGGCCTTGGGACTAAATTCAGTGCCTGAATTAGGCACAGCATAAGGTCTTCAGTTAGCATAAGAGGTAGGACATTAGCTCGGGACAGGTTTAGGGTAAAGGCTTGGAATCGTGTCAGGAAATGACCTAAGGAGAGTGTGAAGACCTTTGTTACTGAGACTCTCAGGGACTTATTCAGAAGCAGCGTTAGGGCTTCAGGTAGGCACAGCATCAGGGCCTGACTTAGGAAGAGCGACAGGGCCTGAGTGAGGCCTGATGTCAGGCCCTTAGCTGGGGACACTGTCAGGGAATGACTTAGGAGCAGCATCAGTGCCTCTGTTGGATCAGCTTTAGGCTCTTAGTTAAAGACATGACCGGAGCCCAAGTTAGTCACAGCGTCAAGGCCTCAGTTAGGGAAAGCTTCAGGGTCTGAGTTACAGACAGCCTCAGGTCTTCACTTAAAGACAGCGACAGGGCTTTCTTAGGGACAGTGTCAGGACCTTGGTTAGAAATGACTCAGGATATTAGCTCAGGAGAGTGTCAGGATTTTAGTTATTGCTGGCAGCAGGGCCTATATTAAGGACAGATTCCGGGCCTTTGTTAGATTCAGTGTCATGGCCTTAGTTAGGAGTAGTCAGGGCCTTAGTTAGGGAGAGCATTAGGGTTTCAGTTAGCAGAAGATGCAGGAGATTATCTCGGGACAGAGTCAGGTCCCAGGCCAGAGATAGTGCAAGGAGATGACCAAGGGATAACGAGAAGACCTTAGTTATTGAGAGCATCAGGGCCTTAGTTAGCAGCAGCGTGAGCGCCTTAATCAGGACCAGCGCCAGGGCTGGATGTACGGACAGCGTCAGAGCCTAACTGAGGTACAGCAACAGGGCCTAAGTGAGGCCTATCTTTAGGGCCTGAGTAAGGGACAGTATCAGGGCATGACTTAGGAGCAGCATAAAGGCCTCTGTAGGATCAGCATTAGGGTCTTCGTTAAAGCTATTATCAGGGCCTCCGTTAGGGATAGCCTCAAGGCCTCACTTAGGGGCAGCGTCAGGGCTTACTTTGGGAAAGTTTCAGGACCTTGGTAAGACATGGGTCAGGCTATTAGCTCAGGATAATATCAGGTGTTCAGATATTGACGGCAGCAGGGCCTTAGTTAGAGGCAGTGTCAGGGCCTAAGTTAGGACTAGCATCAGAGCCTTTGTTAGGTACAGTGTCAGTGACTGAGTTAGGTGTAGTGTCAGAGCCTTAGTTGGGGACAGTGTCAGGGCCTGCATTAGGACGAGCCTCCAGGCCTCAGTTAGGGACAGGTTCACGGCCTCGGACCTAAATTCAGGGCCTCATTTAGGGACAGAATCAGGGATTTAGCTAGCATAAGGGGATCTACAGCTGAAAGCAACCTGAACACCACCACAAGCAGATGCAGAAGTGAACCATGCACGCTCCTATGAAGGAATATTCCACAGCAGTTGAGTACATTTTGTTTAAAGTTAGTAACACTACAAAAATTATGTTTTGAAGAAAACTATATTCAGAAGATGAAAGAATCTCGTTCTAAAGAATCTCTTTAGCTAATCTCGACATTAGCTAAAGAGAAGGTTAGGTTAAGGTCTAGGGAGAGTGTCAGGAAATGACCTAGGGATAGTGTCAAGACCTTAGTTACTTAGCACATCAGGACCTAATTTAGGAGCAGTGAGTGTCAGGGCTTCGGGTAGGAACAGCGTCAGAGCCTGACTTAGGGAGTGGGACAGGGCCTGAGTGAGGCCTAGCGTCAGGGCCTTAGCTAGAGACAGTGTCAGGGCATGACTTAGGAGCAGCATAAGAGCCCCGGTAGGATCAGCCTCAGGGGCTATGTGAAAGATATTATCAGGGCCTCTGTTAGGGACAGCCTCAAGGCCTCACTTGGAGACAGCATCAGGGCTTCCTTAGGGACAGTTTCAGGACCTTGGTAAGAGATGGGTCAAGAAATTAGCTCAGGATAGTGTCAGGACTTTAGATATTGACGGCAGCAGGGCCTTAGTTAGGGACAGTGTCAGGCCCTGAATTAGGACGAACATCGAGGCCTTAGGTACGGACAGGGTCACAGCCTCGAGAGTAATTTTAGGCCCTTAGTTAAGGACAGCAGCAGGGCTGTAGTTAGCATAAGAGGCACGACATTTGCTAGGGACAGGGTCAGGTTATGGTCTAGGGATAGTGTCAGGAAAGGACCTAAGCATAGTGTCAAAACCTTAGTTACTGAGAGTATCAGATCCTTATTTAGAACCAGTGTCAGGGCTTCAGGTAGGGACAGCATCAGAGCCTGACTTAGGGAGAGCGACAGGGCCTGAGTGAGGCCTAGCGTCAGGCCCTTAGCTGAGGACACTGTCAGGGCATGACTTAGGAACAGAATCAGCGCCTCTGTTGGATCAGCCTTAGCGTCTTTGTTACAGATATGATCAGGGCCTGACTTAGTCACAGCTTCTAGGCCTCAGTTAGGGAAAGCTTCAGGGCCTGAGTTAGGGACAGCCTCAGTTCTTAACACAGGGACAGCGACAGGGCTTTCTTAGGGACAGTGTCAGGACCTTGGTTAGAAATATGTCAGGATATTAACTCAGGCTAGTGTCCAGTTTTTAGTTATTGCTGACAGCAGGGCCTATATTAGGGGCAAATTCTGAGCCTTACTTAGAGACAGTGTCAGGGCCTGAGTTAGGACTAGCATCAGAGCCCTTGTAAAGTACAGTGTCAGGGACTGAGTTAGGTGTAGTGTCAGGGCTTTAGTTAGGGACAGTGTCAGCGCCTCAGTTAGGATGAGCCTCCAACCTCAGTTAGGGACAGGTTGACGGCCTCGGGGCTAATTTCAGGCTCTTAGTTAGAGACAGCATCAGGGATTTAGTTAGCATAAGAGGCTCGACAATAGCTAAAGACAAGTTTAGGTTAAGATCTAGGGATAGTGTCAGGAAATGACCTAGGGATAGTGTCAAGACCATAGCTAATTAGAGCATCAGTGCCTAATTTAGGCCCAGTGTCAGGGCTTCAGGTAGGGACAGAGTCTTAGCCTGACGTAGGGAGAGCGACAGGGCCTGAGTGATGCCTAGAGTCAGGGCCTTAGCTACGGACAGCGTCAGGGCATGACATAGGATCAACATAAGGGTCTCTGTAAGATCAGCATTAGAGTTTAGTTAAAGACATTATCAGGACCTCTGTGAGGGACAGCCTCAGGGCCTCACTTAGGGACAGTGTCAGGGCTAACGTTGGGAGAGTTTCAGGACCTTGGTAAGACATGGGTCAGGATATTAGCTCAGGATCATGTCAGGACTTTAGATATTGATGGTAGCAGCGCCTACGTTAGGGAAAGTTTCAAGGCGTTAGTTAGGAGTAGAGGGCCTCTGATAGGTCCAGTGTCAGATCCTCAGTTAGCAATAGTGTTAGGGCCTTAGTTAGGGACAGTGTCAGGGCCGGATGTAGGGCGAGCATCTAGGCCTTAGTTCGGGACAGTTTCATGGTCTTGGGACTAAATTCAGTGCCTGAGGTAGGCACAGCCTAAGGACTTCAGTTAGCATAAGAGGCAGGACATTAGCTAGTGGCCGTGTCAGTTTAACATCTAGGGATAGTGTCAGGAAATGACAAAGTGTGAAGACCTTTGTTATGGAGACTCTCAGGACCTTATTCAGAACCAGTGTTAGGGCTTCAGGTAGGGACAGCATCAGAGCCTGACTTAGGGAGAGCGATAGGGTCTGAGTGAGGCCTAGCATCAGACACTTAGTGGGGGACACTATCGGGGCATGACTTAGGAGCAGCATCAGGGCCTCTGTTGGATCAGCCTTAGGGTCTTAGTTAAAGACATGATCAGGGTCTGAGTTAGTCACAGCATCAAGGCCTGAGTTAGGTAGGGAAAGCTTCAGGGCCTCACTTAGGGACAGCGTCAGGGCTTACTTTGGGACAGTTTCAGGACCTTGGTAAGACATGGGTCAGGTTATTAGCTCCGGATAATGTCAGGACTTTAGATGTTGATGGCAGCAGCCCTTAGTTAGAGACAGTGTCAGGCCCTGAGTTACGACTAGCATCAGAGCCTTTGTTAGACACAATGTTCGGGACTGAATTAGGAGTAGAGTCAGGGCCTTAGTTAGTGACAGTGTCAGGGCCTGACTTAGGGAGAGCGACAGGGCCTGAGTGAGGCGTAGCGTCAGGCCCTTAGCTGGGCACACTGTCAGGGCATGACTTTGGAGCAGCATCAGCGTCTTTGCTGGATCAGCATTAAGGTCTTCGTTAGGTACATGATCAGGGCCTGAATTAGTCACAGCTTCAAGGCTTCAGTTCAGGAAAGCTTCAGGGCCTGAGTTAGGGACAGCCTCAGGTCTTCACTTAGGGACAGCGTCAGGGCTTACTTTGGGACAGTTTCAGGACCTTGGAAAGACATAGGTCAGGATATTAGCTCAGGATAATGTCAGGACTTTTGATAGTGATGGCAGCAGGGCCTTAGTTACAGACGGTTTCAGGGCCTGAGTTAGGCCTAGCATCAGAGACTTTGTTAGGTACAGTGTAAGGGACTGAGTTAGGAGTAGTGTCAGGGCCTTGCTTAGGGACAGTGTCAGGGTCTGATTTAGGTGTACTGTCTGAGACCTAGTTAGGGACAGTGCTAGGGCCTGAGTTAGGATTAGTGTCAAGGCCTTATTTAGGACCAATTTCACGGCCTTAGTTTGGACTAGCATCAGAGCCATTGTTAGGAATCGTATGAGGGCCTGAGTTAGGCATACTATCAGGGCCTTAGTTAGGGACAGTTTTAGGGCCTGAGTTAGGATTAGTGTCAAGGCCTTATTTAGGACCAATTTTAGGGCTTTAGTTTGGACTAGCAACAAAGCCTTTGTTAGGTATCATGTCGGGGCCTCAGTTAGGTGTAGTGTCAGGGCCATTGTTAGGGACAGTATCAGGGCCTGACTTAGGAGAAGTTCAGGGCCTTAGCCAAGGAAAGTGTCAGGGCCTTAGCTAGGGACATTATCAGGGCCTGAATTAGCAGTAGTGTCCAAAGTCCTTAGTGAGGAGAGTAAGGAGTAAGTCAGGACTCAGGCCCTGACACTGTTCTTAAATAAGGCCCTGACATTACCTGGAACACAGGTCCTGATCTGATTCCTATCATAGGCGCTGATGTTGGACTTAACTAAGGCCCTGACACTGGTCCTAACTAAAGCTGTGACACTACTCTTAACTCAGGCCCTGACACTGTCCCTAACAAAGCCTCTGACACTACTCCTAAATCAGGCTCTGACACTGTCCCTAACTAAGGCCCTGACGTACACCTAACTCAGGCCCTGACACTGTCTCTAACTAAGGCCCTGATACTACTCCAAACTCAGCACTGACACTGTCACTAACTAAGGCCCTGACATTATTCATAGCTCACACCCTAAAACAACTCCTAAATCATGCCCTGACAATGTCCCTAACTAAGGCCCTGACACTACTCCTATCTCAAGCAATGACACTGTCCTTAACTTAGGCCCTGACTCTACTCCTGACTCAGGCACTGACACTGGCCCTAACTTAGGCCGTGACGCTACTCCTAACTAAGCAACTGACACTGTCCCTAACTAAGGCCCGGACACTACTCCTTACTCAGGCGCTGATAATATCACAAACTAAGGCCGAGACACTACTCCCAAAATAGGCTTTGAGACTGTCCCTAAATACGCCCTGACAGTACTCCCAACTCAGGCACTGACACTGTCCCTAACTAAGGCCCTGACAGTACTCCCAAACTACGCACTGACATTGTCCCTAACTAAGGTCTTGACATTACTCTCAACTCAGGCACTAACACTGTCCCTAACTAAGGACTTGACACTACTCTTAACTCAGGCCCTGGCACAGTCCCTAACAAAGGCCTGACACTACCCCCAACTCTGGCACTGAGAGTGTCCCTAACTACGGCCATCACACTACTCCTAACTCAGGCACTGACTCTGTCCCTAAGTAAGGCCCTGACACTACTCCCAACGCAGGCACTGACGGTGTCCCTAACTAAGGCTCTGACACTACTCCCAACGCAGGCACTGACGGTGTCCCTTACTAAGTCTCTGAAACTACTCCCAACACAGGCATTGACACTGTCCCTAACTAAGGCCCTCACACTACTACTTACTTAGGCATTGACACGCTACCTAACTAAGGCCCTGAGACTACTTCTACCTCAGACCCTGACACTGTCCCTAACGAAGGGCCTGATACTACTCCCAACGCAGGCACTCACGGTGTCCCTAACTAAGGCTCTGACACTACTCCCAACGCAGGCACTGACGGTGTCCCTTACTAAGTCTCTGACACTACTCCCAACACAGGCATTGACACTCTCCCTAACTAAGGCCTTGACACTACTTTTAACTCATGCCCTGATGCTGTCCCCAGAAAAGACCCTGAGACTATTCCCAACACAGGCACTGACACTCTCCCTAACTAAGACCCTGACACTACTCCCATTGCAGCCACTGACACTGTCCCTAATGCCCTGACACTACTTCCTACTCAGGCACTGACACTGTCCCTAACTAGGCCCTGACACTACTCCCAACTCAGGCCCTGACACTGTCCCTAACTAAGGCCCTGACATAACTCCCAACTCTGGCACTGACACTTTCTCTAACTAAGGCCCTGAAACTACTCCCAACTCAGGCACTGACCCTGTCCCTAACTAGGACCTGACACTACTCCCAACTCAGGCACTGACACTGTCCCTAACTAAGGGCCTGACATAACTCCCAACTCCGGCACTGACACTTTCTCTAACTAAGGCCCTGAAACTACTCCCAACTCAGGCACTGACCCTGTCCCTAACTAGGCCCTGACACTACTCCCAACTCAGGCACTGACACTGTCCCTAACTAAGGCCCTGACATAACTGCCAAACCCGGCACTGACACTTTCTCTAACTAAGGCCCTGAAACTACTCACAACTCAGGCCCTGACACTGTTCCTAACTACCGGTCTCAGACTACTCCTAACTTAGGCGCTGACACTATTCCTAACACAGTCACTGACACTGTCCCTAACTAAGGTCCTGAGACTATTCTTAACTCCGTCCCTGACACTGTCCATAACTTAAGCCACGTCACTACTCCCAACTCAGGCACTGAGGCTGTTCCTAACTAAGGGTCTGACACGACTCCAAACTGAGACACTGACACTCTTCCAAATTAAGGCCTTGACACTACTCTTAACTCAGGCCCTGACACTGTCCATAATAAAGACCCTGACAAAAATCCCAACTTAGGCACTGACAATGTCCGTAACTAAGGCCCTGACACTATTCCCATCTCAGCCACTGACACTGTCCCTAACTATGGCCCTGACACTATTCCCAACGCAAGCACTGGTGCTGTCCCTAACTAAGGCACTGGCACTACTCCCAACTCGCCCTGGCGCTGTCCCTAACTAAGGCTCTGACACGACTCCCAATTCAGGCAATGACAGTGTCCCTAACTGAGGCAATGACACTACTCCCAACTCAAGCACTAAGGCTCTGGATCATTGTGATGACAAGCGCCATGGAGCATTGTGATGACAAGGGCCATGGAGAATTGTGATGACGGGTCCTGGAGCATTGTGGCGACAAGGGCCATGGAGCATTTTGATTACAGGGGTCATGGGGCATTGTGATGAAAGTGGTCATGGAGCACTGTGATTAAAGTGGTCATGGAACATTGTGATAAAAGTGGTCATGGAGCATTGTGATGAAAAGTGCTATGGAGCATTGGGATGACAGGGGTCATGGAGCATTGTGATGACAAATGCGTGGAGATTTGTGATGACGAGGACCATGGAGCATTGAGATTATAAGCATCATGCAGCATTGTGATGACAGGGGCCATGGAGCATTTTAATGACAAGAGACATGGAGCATTGTGATGACAGAAGTCATGGAGCATTGTGGTGACCAGCGGCATGGAGCATTGTGAAGAAAGGGGTACTGTAACATTGTGAAGAAAGGGTCAAGGAGCATTTTGATTACAAGGATCATGGAGCATTGTGATGACAAGGGTCATGGAGCATTGTGATGACAAGAGGCATGGAGACTTGTGATGACAGGGGGCATGGAGCTCTGTGATTTCACAGACATGTAGCATTTGAGACAATGGTCATGGAGCATTGTGATGAAAGGGGTCATGGAGCATTGTGATGATAAGGGCATGGAGCATTGTGATGACAATGGCATGTAGCATTGCGATGACAAAGGTCATGGAGCATTGTGATGACAGGGGTTATGGAGCATTGTGATGACAAGGGCGTGGAGCATTGTGATGACAGTGGTCATGGAACATTGTGACGATAAGGGCATCGAGCCGAGTTAGGGACAGTCTAGCGGCCTTGGGACTAAATTCAGTGCCTGAATTAGGCACAGCATAAGGTCTTCAGTTAGCATAAGAGGTAGGACATTAGCTCGGGACAGGTTTAGGGTAAAGGCTTGGAATCGTGTCAGGAAATGACCTAAGGAGAGTGTGAAGACCTTTGTTACTGAGACTCTCAGGGACTTATTCAGAAGCAGCGTTAGGGCTTCAGGTAGGCACAGCATCAGGGCCTGACTTAGGAAGAGCGACAGGGCCTGAGTGAGACCTGATGTCAGGCCCTTAGCTGGGGACACTGTCAGGGAATGACTTAGGAGCAGCATCAGTGCCTCTGTTGGATCAGCTTTAGGCTCTTAGTTAAAGACATGACCGGAGCCCAAGTTAGTCACAGCGTCAAGGCCTCAGTTAGGGAAAGCTTCAGGGTCTGAGTTACAGACAGCCTCAGGTCTTCACTTAAAGACAGTGACAGGGCTTTCTTAGGGACAGTGTCAGGACCTTGGTTAGAAATGAGTCAGGATATTAGCTCAGGAGAGTGTCAGGATTTTAGTTATTGCTGGCAGCAGGGCCTATATTAAGGACAGATTCCGGGCCTTTGTTAGATTCAGTGTCATGGCCTTAGTTAGGAGTAGTCAGGGCCTTAGTTAGGGAGAGCATTAGGGTTTCAGTTAGCAGAAGATGCAGGAGATTATCTCGGGACAGAGTCAGGTCCCAGGCCAGAGATCGTGAAAGGAGATGACCAAGGGCTAACGAGAAGACCTTAGTTATTGAGAGCATCAGGGCCTTAGTTAGCAGCAGCGTGAGCGCCTTAATCAGGACCAGCGCCAGGGCTGGATGTACGGACAGCGTCAGAGCCTAACTGAGGTACAGCAACAGGGCCTAAGTGAGGCCTATCTTTAGGGCCTGAGTAAGGGACAGTATCAGGGCATGACTTAGGAGCAGCATAAAGGCCTCTGTAGGATCAGCATTAGGGTCTTCGTTAAAGCTATTATCAGGGCCTCCGTTAGGGATAGCCTCAAGGCCTCACTTAGGGGCAGCGTCAGGGCTTACTTTGGGAAAGTTTCAGGACCTTGGTAAGACATGGGTCAGGCTATTAGCTCAGGATAATATCAGGTGTTCAGATATTGACGGCAGCAGGGCCTTAGTTAGAGGCAGTGTCAGGGCCTAAGTTAGGACTAGCATCAGAGCCTTTGTTAGGTACAGTGTCAGTGACTGAGTTAGGTGTAGTGTCAGAGCCTTAGTTGGGGACAGTGTCAGGGCCTGCATTAGGACGAGCCTCCAGGCCTCAGTTAGGGACAGGTTCACGGCCTCGGACCTAAATTCAGGGCCTCATTTAGCGACAGAATCAGGGATTTAGCTAGCATAAGGGGATCTACAGCTGAAAGCAACCTGAACACCACCACAAGCAGATGCAGAAGTGAACCATGCACGCTCCTATGAAGGAATATTCCACAGCAGTTGAGTACATTTTGTTTAAAGTTAGTAACACTACAAAAATTATGTTTTGAAGAAAACTATATTCAGAAGATGAAAGAATCTCGTTCTAAAGAATCTCTTTAGCTAATCTCGACATTAGCTAAAGAGAAGGTTAGGTTAAGGTCTAGGGAGAGTGTCAGGAAATGACCTAGGGATAGTGTCAAGACCTTAGTTACTTAGCACATCAGGACCTAATTTAGGAGCAGTGAGTGTCAGGGCTTCGGGTAGGAACAGCGTCAGAGCCTGACTTAGGGAGTGGGACAGGGCCTGAGTGAGGCCTAGCGTCAGGGCCTTAGCTAGAGACAGTGTCAGGGCATGACTTAGGAGCAGCATAAGAGCCCCGGTAGGATCAGCCTCAGGGGCTATGTGAAAGATATTATCAGGGCCTCTGTTAGGGACAGCCTCAAGGCCTCACTTGGAGACAGCATCAGGGCTTCCTTAGGGACAGTTTCAGGACCTTGGTAAGAGATGGGTCAAGAAATTAGCTCAGGATAGTGTCAGGACTTTAGATATTGACGGCAGCAGGGCCTTAGTTAGGGACAGTGTCAGGCCCTGAATTAGGACGAACATCGAGGCCTTAGGTACGGACAGGGTCACAGCCTCGAGAGTAATTTTAGGCCCTTAGTTAAGGACAGCAGCAGGGCTGTAGTTAGCATAAGAGGCACGACATTTGCTAGGGACAGGGTCAGGTTATGGTCTAGGGATAGTGTCAGGAAAGGACCTAAGCATAGTGTCAAAACCTTAGTTACTGAGAGTATCAGATCCTTATTTAGAACCAGTGTCAGGGCTTCAGGTAGGGACAGCATCAGAGCCTGACTTAGGGAGAGCGACAGGGCCTGAGTGAGGCCTAGCGTCAGGCCCTTAGCTGAGGACACTGTCAGGGCATGACTTAGGAACAGAATCAGCGCCTCTGTTGGATCAGCCTTAGCGTCTTTGTTACAGATATGATCAGGGCCTGACTTAGTCACAGCTTCTAGGCCTCAGTTAGGGAAAGCTTCAGGGCCTGAGTTAGGGACAGCCTCAGTTCTTAACACAGGGACAGCGACAGGGCTTTCTTAGGGACAGTGTCAGGACCTTGGTTAGAAATATGTCAGGATATTAACTCAGGCTAGTGTCCAGTTTTTAGTTATTGCTGACAGCAGGGCCTATATTAGGGGCAAATTCTGAGCCTTACTTAGAGACAGTGTCAGGGCCTGAGTTAGGACTAGCATCAGAGCCCTTGTAAAGTACAGTGTCAGGGACTGAGTTAGGTGTAGTGTCAGGGCTTTAGTTAGGGACAGTGTCAGCGCCTCAGTTAGGATGAGCCTCCAACCTCAGTTAGGGACAGGTTGACGGCCTCGGGGCTAATTTCAGGCTCTTAGTTAGAGACAGCATCAGGGATTTAGTTAGCATAAGAGGCTCGACAATAGCTAAAGACAAGTTTAGGTTAAGATCTAGGGATAGTGTCAGGAAATGACCTAGGGATAGTGTCAAGACCATAGCTAATTAGAGCATCAGTGCCTAATTTAGGCCCAGTGTCAGGGCTTCAGGTAGGGACAGAGTCTTAGCCTGACGTAGGGAGAGCGACAGGGCCTGAGTGATGCCTAGAGTCAGGGCCTTAGCTACGGACAGCGTCAGGGCATGACATAGGATCAACATAAGGGTCTCTGTAAGATCAGCATTAGAGTTTAGTTAAAGACATTATCAGGACCTCTGTGAGGGACAGCCTCAGGGCCTCACTTAGGGACAGTGTCAGGGCTAACGTTGGGAGAGTTTCAGGACCTTGGTAAGACATGGGTCAGGATATTAGCTCAGGATAATGTCAGGACTTTAGATATTGATGGTAGCAGCGCCTACGTTAGGGAAAGTTTCAAGGCGTTAGTTAGGAGTAGAGGGCCTCTGATAGGTCCAGTGTCAGATCCTCAGTTAGCAATAGTGTTAGGGCCTTAGTTAGGGACAGTGTCAGGGCCGGATGTAGGGCGAGCATCTAGGCCTTAGTTCGGGACAGTTTCATGGTCTTGGGACTAAATTCAGTGCCTGAGGTAGGCACAGCCTAAGGACTTCAGTTAGCATAAGAGGCAGGACATTAGCTAGTGGCCGTGTCAGTTTAACATCTAGGGATAGTGTCAGGAAATGACAAAGTGTGAAGACCTTTGTTATGGAGACTCTCAGGACCTTATTCAGAACCAGTGTTAGGGCTTCAGGTAGGGACAGCATCAGAGCCTGACTTAGGGAGAGCGATAGGGTCTGAGTGAGGCCTAGCATCAGACACTTAGTGGGGGACACTATCGGGGCATGACTTAGGAGCAGCATCAGGGCCTCTGTTGGATCAGCCTTAGGGTCTTAGTTAAAGACATGATCAGGGTCTGAGTTAGTCACAGCATCAAGGCCTGAGTTAGGTAGGGAAAGCTTCAGGGCCTCACTTAGGGACAGCGTCAGGGCTTACTTTGGGACAGTTTCAGGACCTTGGTAAGACATGGGTCAGGTTATTAGCTCCGGATAATGTCAGGACTTTAGATGTTGATGGCAGCAGCCCTTAGTTAGAGACAGTGTCAGGCCCTGAGTTACGACTAGCATCAGAGCCTTTGTTAGACACAATGTTCGGGACTGAATTAGGAGTAGAGTCAGGGCCTTAGTTAGTGACAGTGTCAGGGCCTGACTTAGGGAGAGCGACAGGGCCTGAGTGAGGCTTAGCGTCAGGCCCTTAGCTGGGCACACTGTCAGGGCATGACTTTGGAGCAGCATCAGCGTCTTTGCTGGATCAGCATTAAGGTCTTCGTTAGGTACATGATCAGGGCCTGAATTAGTCACAGCTTCAAGGCTTCAGTTCAGGAAAGCTTCAGGGCCTGAGTTAGGGACAGCCTCAGGTCTTCACTTAGGGACAGCGTCAGGGCTTACTTTGGGACAGTTTCAGGACCTTGGAAAGACATAGGTCAGGATATTAGCTCAGGATAATGTCAGGAATTTTGATAGTGATGGCAGCAGGGCCTTAGTTACAGACGGTTTCAGGGCCTGAGTTAGGCCTAGCATCAGAGACTTTGTTAGGTACAGTGTAAGGGACTGAGTTAGGAGTAGTGTCAGGGCCTTGCTTAGGGACAGTGTCAGGGTCTGATTTAGGTGTACTGTCTGAGACCTAGTTAGGGACAGTGCTAGGGCCTGAGTTAGGATTAGTGTCAAGGCCTTATTTAGGACCAATTTCACGGCCTTAGTTTGGACTAGCATCAGAGCCATTGTTAGGAATCGTATGAGGGCCTGAGTTAGGCATACTATCAGGGCCTTAGTTAGGGACAGTTTTAGGGCCTGAGTTAGGATTAGTGTCAAGGCCTTATTTAGGACCAATTTTAGGGCTTTAGTTTGGACTAGCAACAAAGCCTTTGTTAGGTATCATGTCGGGGCCTCAGTTAGGTGTAGTGTCAGGGCCATTGTTAGGGACAGTATCAGGGCCTGACTTAGGAGACGTTCAGGGCCTTAGCCAAGGAAAGTGTCAGGGCCTTAGTTAGGGACATTATCAGGGCCTGAATTAGCAGTAGTGTCCAAAGTCCTTAGTGAGGAGAGTAAGGAGTAAGTCAGGACTCAGGCCCTGACACTGTTCTTAAATAAGGCCCTGACATTACCTGGAACACAGGTCCTGATCTGATTCCTATCATAGGCGCTGATGTTGGACTTAACTAAGGCCCTGACACTGGTCCTAACTAAAGCTGTGACACTACTCTTAACTCAGGCCCTGACACTGTCCCTAACAAAGCCTCTGACACTACTCCTAAATCAGGCTCTGACACTGTCCCTAACTAAGGCCCTGACGTACACCTAACTCAGGCCCTGACACTGTCTCTAACTAAGGCCCTGATACTACTCCAAACTCAGCACTGACACTGTCACTAACTAAGGCCCTGACATTATTCATAGCTCACACCCTAACACAACTCCTAAATCATGCCCTGACAATGTCCCTAACTAAGGCCCTGACACTACTCCTATCTCAAGCAATGACACTGTCCTTAACTTAGGCCCTGACTCTACTCCTGACTCAGGCACTGACACTGGCCCTAACTTAGGCCGTGACGCTACTCCTAACTAAGCAACTGACACTGTCCCTAACTAAGGCCCGGACACTACTCCTTACTCAGGCGCTGATAATATCACAAACTAAGGCCGAGACACTACTCCCAAAATAGGCTTTGAGACTGTCCCTAAATACGCCCTGACAGTACTCCCAACTCAGGCACTGACACTGTCCCTAACTAAGGCCCTGACAGTACTCCCAAACTACGCACTGACATTGTCCCTAACTAAGGTCTTGACATTACTCTCAACTCAGGCACTAACACTGTCCCTAACTAAGGACTTGACACTACTCTTAACTCAGGCCCTGGCACAGTCCCTAACAAAGGTCTGACACTACCCCCAACTCTGGCACTGAGAGTGTCCCTAACTATGGCCATCACACTACTCCTAACTCAGGCACTGACGCTGTCCCTAAGTAAGGCCCTGACACTACTCCCAACGCAGGCACTGACGGTGTCCCTAACTAAGGCTCTGACACTACTCCCAACGCAGGCACTGACGGTGTCCCTTACTAAGTCTCTGACACTACTCCCAACACAGGCATTGACACTGTCCCTAACTAAGGCTCTCACACTACTACTTACTTAGGCATTGACACGCTACCTAACTAAGGCCCTGAGACTACTTCTACCTCAGACCCTGACACTGTCCCTAACGAAGGGCCTGATACTACTCCCAACGCAGGCACTCACGGTGTCCCTAACTAAGGCTCTGACACTACTCCCAACGCAGGCACTGACGGTGTCCCTTACTAAGTCTCTGAAACTACTCCCAACACAGGCATTGACACTGTCCCTAACTAAGGCCCTCACACTACTACTTACTTAGGCATTGACACGCTACCTAACTAAGGCCCTGAGACTACTTCTACCTCAGACCCTGACACTGTCCCTAACGAAGGGCCTGATACTACTCCCAACGCAGGCACTCACGGTGTCCCTAACTAAGGCTCTGACACTACTCCCAACGCAGGCACTGACGGTGTCCCTTACTAAGTCTCTGACACTACTCCCAACACAGGCATTGACACTCTCCCTAACTAAGGCCTTGACACTACTTTTAACTCATGCCCTGATGCTGTCCCCAGAAAAGACCCTGAGACTATTCCCAACACAGGCACTGACACTCTCCCTAACTAAGACCCTGACACTACTCCCATTGCAGCCACTGACACTGTCCCTAATGCCCTGACACTACTTCCTACTCAGGCACTGACACTGTCCCTAACTAGGCCCTGACACTACTCCCAACTCAGGCCCTGACACTGTCCCTAACTAAGGCCCTGACATAACTCCCAACTCTGGCACTGACACTTTCTCTAACTAAGGCCCTGAAACTACTCCCAACTCAGGCACTGACCCTGTCCCTAACTAGGACCTGACACTACTCCCAACTCAGGCACTGACACTGTCCCTAACTAAGGGCCTGACATAACTCCCAACTCCGGCACTGACACTTTCTCTAACTAAGGCCCTGAAACTACTCCCAACTCAGGCACTGACCCTGTCCCTAACTAGGCCCTGACACTACTCCCAACTCAGGCACTGACACTGTCCCTAACTAAGGCCCTGACATAACTGCCAAACCCGGCACTGACACTTTCTCTAACTAAGGCCCTGAAACTACTCACAACTCAGGCCCTGACACTGTTCCTAACTACCGGTCTCAGACTACTCCTAACTTAGGCGCTGACACTACTCCTAACACAGTCACTGACACTGTCCCTAACTAAGGTCCTGAGACTATTCTTAACTCAGTCCCTGACACTGTCCATAACTTAAGCCACGTCACTACTCCCAACTCAGGCACTGAGGCTGTTCCTAACTAAGGGTCTGACACGACTCCAAACTGAGACACTGACACTCTTCCAAATTAAGGCCTTGACACTACTCTTAACTCAGGCCCTGACACTGTCCATAATAAAGACCCTGACAAAAATCCCAACTTAGGCACTGACAATGTCCGTAACTAAGGCCCTGACACTATTCCCATCTCAGCCACTGACACTGTCCCTAACTATGGCCCTGACACTATTCCCAACGCAAGCACTGGTGCTGTCCCTAACTAAGGCACTGGCACTACTCCCAACTCGCCCTGGCGCTGTCCCTAACTAAGGCTCTGACACTACTCCCAATTCAGGCAATGACAGTGTCCCTAACTGAGGCAATGACACTACTCCCAACTCAAGCACTAAGGCTCTGGATCATTGTGATGACAAGCGCCATGGAGCATTGTGATGACAAGGGCCATGGAGAATTGTGATGACGGGTCCTGGAGCATTGTGGCGACAAGGGTCATGGGGCATTGTGATGAAAGTGGTCATGGAGCACTGTGATTAAAGTGGTCATGGAACATTGTGATAAAAGTGGTCATGGAGCATTGTGATGAAAAGTGCTATAGAGCATTGGGATGACAGGGGTCATGGAGCATTGTGATGACAAATGCGTGGAGATTTGTGATGACGAGGACCATGGAGCATTGAGATTATAAGCATCATGCAGCATTGTGATGACAGGGGCCATGGAGCATTTTAATGACAAGAGACATGGAGCATTGTGATGACAGAAGTCATGGAGCATTGTGGTGACCAGCGGCATGGAGCATTGTGAAGAAAGGGGTACTGTAACATTGTGAAGAAAGGGTCAAGGAGCATTTTGATTACAAGGATCATGGAGCATTGTGATGACAAGGGTCATGGAGCATTGTGATGAAAAGAGTCATGGAGACTTGTGATGACAGGGGGCATGGAGCTTTGTGATTTCACAGACATGTAGCATTTGAGACAATGGTCATGGAGCATTGTGATGAAAGGGGTCATGGAGCATTGTGATGATAAGGGCATGGAGCATTGTGATGACAATGGCATGTAGCATTGCGATGACAAAAGTCATGGAGCATTGTGATGACAGGGGTTATGGAGCATTGTGATGACAAGGGCGTGGAGCATTGTGATGACAGTGGTCATGGAACATTGTGACGATAAGGGCATCGAGCCGAGTTAGGGACAGTCTAGCGGCCTTGGGACTAAATTCAGTGCCTGAATTAGGCACAGCATAAGGTCTTCAGTTAGCATAAGAGGTAGGACATTAGCTCGGGACAGGTTTAGGGTAAAGGCTTGGCATCGTGTCAGGAAATGACCTAAGGAGAGTGTGAAGACCTTTGTTACTGAGACTCTCAGGGACTTATTCAGAAGCAGCGTTAGGGCTTCAGGTAGGCACAGCATCAGGGCCTGACTTAGGAAGAGCGACAGGGCCTGAGTGAGGCCTGATGTCAGGCCCTTAGCTGGGGACACTGTCAGGGAATGACTTAGGAGCAGCATCAGTGCCTCTGTTGGATCAGCTTTAGGCTCTTAGTTAAAGACATGACCGGAGCCCAAGTTAGTCACAGCGTCAAGGCCTCAGTTAGGGAAAGCTTCAGGGTCTGAGTTACAGACAGCCTCAGGTCTTCACTTAAAGACAGCGACAGGGCTTTCTTAGGGACAGTGTCAGGACCTTGGTTAGAAATGAGTCAGGATATTAGCTCAGGAGAGTGTCAGGATTTTAGTTATTGCTGGCAGCAGGGCCTATATTAAGGACAGATTCCGGGCCTTTGTTAGATTCAGTGTCATGGCCTTAGTTAGGAATAGTCAGGGCCTTAGTTAGGGAGAGCATTAGGGTTTCAGTTAGCAGAAGATGCAGGAGATTATCTCGGGACAGAGTCAGGTCCCAGGCCAGAGATAGTGCAAGGAGATGACCAAGGGATAACGAGAAGACCTTAGTTATTGAGAGCATCAGGGCCTTAGTTAGCAGCAGCGTGAGCGCCTTAATCAGGACCAGCGCCAGGGCTGGATGTACGGACAGCATCAGAGCGTAACTAAGGTACAGCAACAGGGCCTAAGTGAGGCCTATCTTTAGGGCCTGAGTAAGGGACAGTATCAGGGCATGACTTAGGAGCAGCATAAAGGCCTCTGTAGGATCAGCATTAGGGTCTTCGTTAAAGCTATTATCAGGGCCTCCGTTAGGGATAGCCTCAAGGCCTCACTTAGGGACAGCATCAGGGCTTACTTTGGGAAAGATTCAGGACCTTGGTAAGACATGGGTCAGGATATTAGCTCAGGATAATGTCAGGACTTTAGATATTGAAGGTAGCAGCGCCTACGTTAGGGAAAGTTTCAAGGCGTTAGTTAGGAGTAGAGGGCCTCTGATAGGTCCAGTGTCAGATCCTCAGTTAGCAATAGTGTTAGGGCCTTAGTTAGGGACAGTGTCAGGGCCGGATGTAGGGCGAGCATCTAGGCCTTAGTTCGGGACAGTTTCATGGTCTTGGGACTAAATTCAGTGCCTGAGGTAGGCACAGCCTAAAGGCTTCAGTTAGCATAAGAGGCAGGACATTAGCTAGTGGCCGTGTCAGTTTAACATCTAGGGATAGTGTCAGGAAATGACCTAAGGATAGTGTGAAGACCTTTGTTATGGAGACTCTCAGGGCCTTATTCAGAACCAGTGTTAGGGCTTCAGGTAGGGACAGCATCAGAGCCTGACTTAGGGAGAGCGTTAGGGTCTGAGTGAGGCCTAGCATCAGACACTTAGTGGGGGACACTATCGGGGCATGACTTAGGAGCAGCATCAGGGCCTCTGTTGGATCAGCCTTAGGGTCTTAGTTAAAGACATGATCAGGTTCTGAGTTAGTCACAGCATCAAGGCCTGAGTTAGGTAGGGAAAGCTTCAGGGCCTCACTTAGGGACAGCGTCAGGGCTTACTTTGGGACAGTTTCAGGACCTTGATAAGACATGGGTCAGGTTATTAGCTCCAGATAATGTCAGGACTTTAGATGTTGATGGCAGCAGCTCTTAGTTAGAGACAGTGTCAGGCCCTGAGTTACGACTAGCATCAGAGCTTTGTTAGATACAATGTTCGGGACTGAATTAGGAGTAGAGTCAGGGCCTTAGTTAGTGACAGTGTCAGGGCCTGACTTAGGGAGAGCGACAGGGCCTGAGTGAGGCTTAGCATCAGGCCCTTAGCTGGGCACACTGTCAGGGCATGACTTTGGAGCAGCATCAGCGTCTTTGCTGGATCAGCATTAAGGTCTTCGTTAGGTACATGATCAGGGCCTGAATTAGTCACAGCTTCAAGGCTTCAGTTCAGGAAAGCTTCAGGGCCTGAGTTAGGGACAGCCTCAGGTCTTCACTTAGGGACAGCGTCAGGGCTTACTTTGGGACAGTTTCAGGACCTTGGAAAGACATAGGTCAGGATATTAGCTCAGGATAATGTCAGGACTTTTGATAGTGATGGCAGCAGGGCCTTAGTTACAGACGGTTTCAGGGCCTGAGTTAGGCCTAGCATCAGAGACTTTGTTAGGTACAGTGTAAGGGACTGAGTTAGGAGTAGTGTCAGGGCCTTGCTTAGGGACAGTGTCAGGGTCTGATTTAGGTGTACTGTCTGAGACCTAGTTAGGGACAGTGCTAGGGCCTGAGTTAGGATTAGTGTCAAGGCCTTATTTAGGACCAATTTCACGGCCTTAGTTTGGACTAGCATCAGAGCCATTGTTAGGAATCGTATGAGGGCCTGAGTTAGGCATACTATCAGGGCCTTAGTTAGGGACAGTTTTAGGGCCTGAGTTAGGATTAGTGTCAAGGCCTTATTTAGGACCAATTTTAGGGCTTTAGTTTGGACTAGCAACAAAGCCTTTGTTAGGTATCATGTCGGGGCCTCAGTTAGGTGTAGTGTCAGGGCCATTGTTAGGGACAGTATCAGGGCCTGACTTAGGAGACGTTCAGGGCCTTAGCCAAGGAAAGTGTCAGGGCCTTAGTTAGGGACATTATCAGGGCCTGAATTAGCAGTAGTGTCCAAAGTCCTTAGTGAGGAGAGTAAGGAGTAAGTCAGGACTCAGGCCCTGACACTGTTCTTAAATAAGGCCCTGACATTACCTGGAACACAGGTCCTGATCTGATTCCTATCATAGGCGCTGATGTTGGACTTAACTAAGGCCCTGACACTGGTCCTAACTAAAGCTGTGACACTACTCTTAACTCAGGCCCTGACACTGTCCCTAACAAAGCCTCTGACACTACTCCTAAATCAGGCTCTGACACTGTCCCTAACTAAGGCCCTGACGTACACCTAACTCAGGCCCTGACACTGTCTCTAACTAAGGCCCTGATACTACTCCAAACTCAGCACTGACACTGTCACTAACTAAGGCCCTGACACTCTTCATAGCTCACGCCCTAACACATCTCCTAAATCATGCCCTGACAATGTCCCTAACTAAGGCCCTGACACTACTCCTATCTCAAGCAATGACACTGTCCTTAACTTAGGCCTTGACTCTACTCCTGACTCAGGCACTGACACTGGCCCTAACTTAGTTCGTGACGCTACTCCTAACTAAGCAACTGACACTGTCCCTAACTAAGGCCCGGACACTACTCCTTACTCAGGCGCTGATAATATCACTAACTAAGGCCGTGACACTACTCCCAAAATAGGCATTGAGACTGTCCCTAAATACGCCCTGACAGTACTCCCAACTCAGGCACTGACACTGTCCCTAACTAAGGCCCTGACAGTACTCCCAAACTACGCACTGACATTGTCCCTAACTAAGGTCTTGACATTACTCTCAACTCAGGCACTAACACTGTCCCTAACTAAGGACTTGACACTACTCTTAACTCACGCCCTGGCACAGTCCCTAACAAAGGCCTGCCACTACCCCCAACTCTGGCACTGAGAGTGTCCCTAACTACGGCCATCACACTACTCCTTACTCAGTCACTGACGCTGTCCCTAAGTAAGGCCTTGACACTACTCCCAACGCAGGCACTGACGCTGTCCCTAACTAAGGCTCTGACACTACTCCCAACTCAGGCACTGACGCTGTCCCTTACTAAGTCTCTGACACTACTCCCAACACAGGCATTGACACTGTCCCTAACTAAGGCCCTCACACTACTACTTACTTAGGCATTGACACGCTACCTAACTAAGGCCCTGAGACTACTTCTACCTCAGACCCTGACACGGTCCCTAACGAAGGGCCTGATACTACTCCCAACACAGGCACTGACACTCTCCCTAACTAAGGCCTTGACACTACTTTTAACTCATACCCTGATGCTGTCCCAAGAAAAGACCCTGAGACTATTCCCAACTCAGGCACTGACACTCTCCCTAACTAAGACCCTGACACTACTCCCATTGCAGCCACTGACACTGTCCCTAATGCCCTGACACTACTTCCAACTCAGGCACTGACACTGTCCCTAACTAAGGCCCTGACAGTACTCCCAAACTACGCACTGACATTGTCCCTAACTAAGGTCTTGACATTACTCTCAACTCAGGCACTAACACTGTCCCTAACTAAGGACTTGACACTACTCTTAACTCACGCCCTGGCACAGTCCCTAACAAAGGCCTGCCACTACCCGCAACTCTGGCACTGAGAGTGTCCCTAACTACGGCCATCACACTACTCCTAACTCAGGCACTGACGCTGTCCCTAAGTAAGGCCCTGACACTACTCCCAACGCAGGCACTGACGCTGTCCCTAACTAAGGCTCTGACACTACTCCCAACGCAGGCACTGACGGTGTCCCTTACTAAGTCTCTGACACTACTCCCAACACAGGCATTGACACTGTCCCTAACTAAGGCCCTCACACTACTACTTACTTAGGCATTGACACGCTACCTAACTAAGGCCCTGAGACTACTTCTACCTCAGACCCTGACACTGTCCCTAACGAAGGGCCTGATACTACTCCCAACGCAGGCACTCACGGTGTCCCTAACTAAGGCTCTGACACTACTCCCAACGCAGGCACTGACGGTGTCCCTTACTAAGTCTCTGACACTACTCCCAACACAGGCATTGACACTGTCCCTAACTAAGGCCCTCACACTACTACTTACTTAGGCATTGACACGCTACCTAACTAAGGCCCTGAGACTACTTCTACCTCAGACCCTGACACTGTCCCTAACGAAGGGCCTGATACTACTCCCAACGCAGGCCCTCACGGTGTCCCTAACTAAGGCTCTGACACTACTCCCAACGCAGGCACTGACGGTGTCCCTTACTAAGTCTCTGAAACTACTCCCAACACAGGCATTGACACTGTCTCTAACTAAGGCCCTCACACTACTACTTACTTAGGCATTGACACGCTACCTAACTAAGGCCCTGAGACTACTTCTACCTCAGACCCTGACACTGTCCCTAACGAAGGGCCTGATACTACTCCCAACACAGGCACTGACACTCTCCCTAACTAAGGCCTTGACACTACTTTTAACTCATGCCCTGATGCTGTCCCCAGAAAAGACCCTGAGACTATTCCCAACTCAGGCACTGACACTCTCCCTAACTAAGACCCTGACACTACTCCCATTGCAGCCACTGACACTGTCCCTAATGCCCTGACACTACTTCCAACTCAGGCACTGACACTGTCCCTAACTAGGCCCTGACACTGCTCCCAACTCAGGCCCTGACACTGTCCCTAACTAAGGCCCTGACATAACTCCCAACTCCGGCACTGACACTTTCTCTAACTAAGGCCCTGAAACTACTCCCAACTCAGGCACTGACCCTGTCCCTAACTAGGACCTGACACTACTCCCAACTCAGGCACTGACACTGTCCCTAACTAAGGCCCTGACATAACTCCCAAACCCGGCACTGACACTTTCTCTAACTAAGGCCCTGAAACTACTCACAACTCAGGCCCTGACACTGTTCCTAACTACCGGTCTCAGACTATTCCTAACTTAGGCGCTGACACTATTCCTAACACAGTCACTGACACTGTCCCTAACTAAGGTCCTGAGACTATTCTTAACTCAGTCCCTGACACTGTCCATAACTTAAGCCATGTCACTACTCCAAACTCAGGCACTGAGGCTGTTCCTAACCAAGGGTCTGACACTACTCCAAACTGAGACACTGACACTCTTCCAAATTAAGGCCTTGACACTACTCTTAACTCAGGCCCTGACACTGTCCATAATAAAGACCCTGACAAAAATCCCAACTTAGGCACTGACAATGTCCGTAACTAAGGCCCTGACACTATTCCCATCTCAGCCACTGACACTGTCCCTAACTATGGCCCTGACACTATTCCCAACGCAAGCACTGGTGCTGTCCCTAACTAAGGCACTGGCACTACTCCCAACTCGCCCTGGCGCTGTCCCTAACTAAGGCTCTGACACTACTCCCAATTCAGGCAATGACAGTGTCCCTAACTGAGGCAATGACACTACTCCCAACTCAAGCACTAAGGCTCTGGATCATTGTGATGACAAGCACCATGGAGCATTGTGATGACAAGGGCCATGGAGAATTGTGATGACGGGTCCTGGAGCATTGTGGCGACAAGGGCCATGGAGCATTTTGATTACAGGGGTCATGGGGCATTGTGATGAAAGTGGTCATGGAGCACTGTGATTAAAGTGGTCATGGAACATTGTGATAAAAGTGGTCATGGAGCATTGTGATGAAAAGTGCTATGGAGCATTGGGATGACAGGGGTCATGGAGCATTTTGATGACAGATGCGTGGAGATTTGTGATGACGAGGACCATGGAGCATTGAGATTATAAGCATCATGCAGCATTGTGATGACAGGGGCCATGGAGCATTTTAATGACAAGAGACATGGAGCATTGTGATGACAGAAGTCATGGAGCATTGTGGTGACCAGCGGCATGGAGCATTGTGAAGAAAGGGGTACTGTAACATTGTGAAGAAAGGGTCAAGGAGCATTTTGATTACAAGGATCATGGAGCATTGTGATGACAAGGGTCATGGAGCATTGTGATGACAAGAGGCATGGAGACTTGTGATGACAGGGGGCATGGAGCTTTGTGATTTCACAGACATGTAGCATTTGAGACAATGGTCATGGAGCATTGTGATGAAAGGGGTCATGGAGCATTGTGATGATAAGGGCATGGAGCATTGTGATGACAATGGCATGTAGCATTGCGATGACAAAAGTCATGGAGCATTGTGATGACAGGGGTTATGGAGCATTGTGATGACAAGGGCGTGGAGCATTGTGATGACAGTGGTCATGGAACATTGTGACGATAAGGGCATCGAGCCGAGTTAGGGACAGTCTAGCGGCCTTGGGACTAAATTCAGTGCCTGAATTAGGCACAGCATAAGGTCTTCAGTTAGCATAAGAGGTAGGACATTAGCTCGGGACAGGTTTAGGGTAAAGGCTTGGAATCGTGTCAGGAAATGACCTAAGGAGAGTGTGAAGACCTTTGTTACTGAGACTCTCAGGGACTTATTCAGAAGCAGCGTTAGGGCTTCAGGTAGGCACAGCATCAGGGCCTGACTTAGGAAGAGCGACAGGGCCTGAGTGAGGCCTGATGTCAGGCCCTTAGCTGGGGACACTGTCAGGGAATGACTTAGGAGCAGCATCAGTGCCTCTGTTGGATCAGCTTTAGGCTCTTAGTTAAAGACATGACCGGAGCCCAAGTTAGTCACAGCGTCAAGGCCTCAGTTAGGGAAAGCTTCAGGGTCTGAGTTACAGACAGCCTCAGGTCTTCACTTAAAGACAGCGACAGGGCTTTCTTAGGGACAGTGTCAGGACCTTGGTTAGAAATGAGTCAGGATATTAGCTCAGGAGAGTGTCAGGATTTTAGTTATTGCTGGCAGCAGGGCCTATATTAAGGACAGATTCCAGGCCTTTGTTAGATTCAGTGTCATGGCCTTAGTTAGGAGTAGTCAGGGCCTTAGTTAGGGAGAGCATTAGGGTTTCAGTTAGCAGAAGATGCAGGAGATTATCTCGGGACAGAGTCAGGTCCCAGGCCAGAGATAGTGCAAGGAGATGACCAAGGGATAACGAGAAGACCTTAGTTATTGAGAGCATCAGGGCCTTAGTTAGCAGCAGCGTGAGCGCCTTAATCAGGACCAGCGCCAGGGCTGGATGTACGGACAGCGTCAGAGCCTAACTGAGGTACAGCAACAGGGCCTAAGTGAGGCCTATCTTTAGGGCCTGAGTAAGGGACAGTATCAGGGCATGACTTAGGAGCAGCATAAAGGCCTCTGTAGGATCAGCATTAGGGTCTTCGTTAAAGCTATTATCAGGGCCTCCGTTAGGGATAGCCTCAAGGCCTCACTTAGGGGCAGCGTCAGGGCTTACTTTGGGAAAGTTTCAGGACCTTGGTAAGACATGGGTCAGGCTATTAGCTCAGGATAATATCAGGTGTTCAGATATTGACGGCAGCAGGGCCTTAGTTAGAGGCAGTGTCAGGGCCTAAGTTAGGACTAGCATCAGAGCCTTTGTTAGGTACAGTGTCAGTGACTGAGTTAGGTGTAGTGTCAGAGCCTTAGTTGGGGACAGTGTCAGGGCCTGCATTAGGACGAGCCTCCAGGCCTCAGTTAGGGACAGGTTCACGGCCTCGGACCTAAATTCAGGGCCTCATTTAGGGACAGAATCAGGGATTTAGCTAGCATAAGGGGATCTACAGCTGAAAGCAACCTGAACACCACCACAAGCAGATGCAGAAGTGAACCATGCACGCTCCTATGAAGGAATATTCCACAGCAGTTGAGTACATTTTGTTTAAAGTTAGTAACACTACAAAAATTATGTTTTGAAGAAAACTATATTCAGAAGATGAAAGAATCTCGTTCTAAAGAATCTCTTTAGCTAATCTCGACATTAGCTAAAGAGAAGGTTAGGTTAAGGTCTAGGGAGAGTGTCAGGAAATGACCTAGGGATAGTGTCAAGACCTTAGTTACTTAGCACATCAGGACCTAATTTAGGAGCAGTGAGTGTCAGGGCTTCGGGTAGGAACAGCGTCAGAGCCTGACTTAGGGAGTGGGACAGGGCCTGAGTGAGGCCTAGCGTCAGGGCCTTAGCTAGAGACAGTGTCAGGGCATGACTTAGGAGCAGCATAAGAGCCCCGGTAGGATCAGCCTCAGGGGCTATGTGAAAGATATTATCAGGGCCTCTGTTAGGGACAGCCTCAAGGCCTCACTTGGAGACAGCATCAGGGCTTCCTTAGGGACAGTTTCAGGACCTTGGTAAGAGATGGGTCAAGAAATTAGCTCAGGATAGTGTCAGGACTTTAGATATTGACGGCAGCAGGGCCTTAGTTAGGGACAGTGTCAGGCCCTGAATTAGGACGAACATCGAGGCCTTAGGTACGGACAGGGTCACAGCCTCGAGAGTAATTTTAGGCCCTTAGTTAAGGACAGCAGCAGGGCTGTAGTTAGCATAAGAGGCACGACATTTGCTAGGGACAGGGTCAGGTTATGGTCTAGGGATAGTGTCAGGAAAGGACCTAAGCATAGTGTCAAAACCTTAGTTACTGAGAGTATCAGATCCTTATTTAGAACCAGTGTCAGGGCTTCAGGTAGGGACAGCATCAGAGCCTGACTTAGGGAGAGCGACAGGGCCTGAGTGAGGCCTAGCGTCAGGCCCTTAGCTGAGGACACTGTCAGGGCATGACTTAGGAACAGAATCAGCGCCTCTGTTGGATCAGCCTTAGCGTCTTTGTTACAGATATGATCAGGGCCTGACTTAGTCACAGCTTCTAGGCCTCAGTTAGGGAAAGCTTCAGGGCCTGAGTTAGGGACAGCCTCAGTTCTTAACACAGGGACAGCGACAGGGCTTTCTTAGGGACAGTGTCAGGACCTTGGTTAGAAATATGTCAGGATATTAACTCAGGCTAGTGTCCAGTTTTTAGTTATTGCTGACAGCAGGGCCTATATTAGGGGCAAATTCTGAGCCTTACTTAGAGACAGTGTCAGGGCCTGAGTTAGGACTAGCATCAGAGCCCTTGTAAAGTACAGTGTCAGGGACTGAGTTAGGTGTAGTGTCAGGGCTTTAGTTAGGGACAGTGTCAGCGCCTCAGTTAGGATGAGCCTCCAACCTCAGTTAGGGACAGGTTGACGGCCTCGGGGCTAATTTCAGGCTCTTAGTTAGAGACAGCATCAGGGATTTAGTTAGCATAAGAGGCTCGACAATAGCTAAAGACAAGTTTAGGTTAAGATCTAGGGATAGTGTCAGGAAATGACCTAGGGATAGTGTCAAGACCATAGCTAATTAGAGCATCAGTGCCTAATTTAGGCCCAGTGTCAGGGCTTCAGGTAGGGACAGAGTCTTAGCCTGACGTAGGGAGAGCGACAGGGCCTGAGTGATGCCTAGAGTCAGGGCCTTAGCTACGGACAGCGTCAGGGCATGACATAGGATCAACATAAGGGTCTCTGTAAGATCAGCATTAGAGTTTAGTTAAAGACATTATCAGGACCTCTGTGAGGGACAGCCTCAGGGCCTCACTTAGGGACAGTGTCAGGGCTAACGTTGGGAGAGTTTCAGGACCTTGGTAAGACATGGGTCAGGATATTAGCTCAGGATCATGTCAGGACTTTAGATATTGATGGTAGCAGCGCCTACGTTAGGGAAAGTTTCAAGGCGTTAGTTAGGAGTAGAGGGCCTCTGATAGGTCCAGTGTCAGATCCTCAGTTAGCAATAGTGTTAGGGCCTTAGTTAGGGACAGTGTCAGGGCCGGATGTAGGGCGAGCATCTAGGCCTTAGTTCGGGACAGTTTCATGGTCTTGGGACTAAATTCAGTGCCTGAGGTAGGCACAGCCTAAGGACTTCAGTTAGCATAAGAGGCAGGACATTAGCTAGTGGCCGTGTCAGTTTAACATCTAGGGATAGTGTCAGGAAATGACAAAGTGTGAAGACCTTTGTTATGGAGACTCTCAGGACCTTATTCAGAACCAGTGTTAGGGCTTCAGGTAGGGACAGCATCAGAGCCTGACTTAGGGAGAGCGATAGGGTCTGAGTGAGGCCTAGCATCAGACACTTAGTGGGGGACACTATCGGGGCATGACTTAGGAGCAGCATCAGGGCCTCTGTTGGATCAGCCTTAGGGTCTTAGTTAAAGACATGATCAGGGTCTGAGTTAGTCACAGCATCAAGGCCTGAGTTAGGTAGGGAAAGCTTCAGGGCCTCACTTAGGGACAGCGTCAGGGCTTACTTTGGGACAGTTTCAGGACCTTGGTAAGACATGGGTCAGGTTATTAGCTCCGGATAATGTCAGGACTTTAGATGTTGATGGCAGCAGCCCTTAGTTAGAGACAGTGTCAGGCCCTGAGTTACGACTAGCATCAGAGCCTTTGTTAGACACAATGTTCGGGACTGAATTAGGAGTAGAGTCAGGGCCTTAGTTAGTGACAGTGTCAGGGCCTGACTTAGGGAGAGCGACAGTGCCTGAGTGAGGCTTAGCGTCAGGCCCTTAGCTGGGCACACTGTCAGGGCATGACTTTGGAGCAGCATCAGCGTCTTTGCTGGATCAGCATTAAGGTCTTCGTTAGGTACATGATCAGGGCCTGAATTAGTCACAGCTTCAAGGCTTCAGTTCAGGAAAGCTTCAGGGCCTGAGTTAGGGACAGCCTCAGGTCTTCACTTAGGGACAGCGTCAGGGCTTACTTTGGGACAGTTTCAGGACCTTGGAAAGACATAGGTCAGGATATTAGCTCAGGATAATGTCAGGACTTTTGATAGTGATGGCAGCAGGGCCTTAGTTACAGACGGTTTCAGGGCCTGAGTTAGGCCTAGCATCAGAGACTTTGTTAGGTACAGTGTAAGGGACTGAGTTAGTAGTAGTGTCAGGGCCTTGCTTAGGGACAGTGTCAGGGTCTGATTTAGGTGTACTGTCTGAGACCTAGTTAGGGACAGTGCTAGGGCCTGAGTTAGGATTAGTGTCAAGGCCTTATTTAGGACCAATTTCACGGCCTTAGTTTGGACTAGCATCAGAGCCATTGTTAGGAATCGTATGAGGGCCTGAGTTAGGCATACTATCAGGGCCTTAGTTAGGGACAGTTTTAGGGCCTGAGTTAGGATTAGTGTCAAGGCCTTATTTAGGACCAATTTTAGGGCTTTAGTTTGGACTAGCAACAAAGCCTTTGTTAGGTATCATGTCGGGGCCTCAGTTAGGTGTAGTGTCAGGGCCATTGTTAGGGACAGTATCAGGGCCTGACTTAGGAGAAGTTCAGGGCCTTAGCCAAGGAAAGTGTCAGGGCCTTAGCTAGGGACATTATCAGGGCCTGAATTAGCAGTAGTGTCCAAAGTCCTTAGTGAGGAGAGTAAGGAGTAAGTCAGGACTCAGGCCCTGACACTGTTCTTAAATAAGGCCCTGACATTACCTGGAACACAGGTCCTGATCTGATTCCTATCATAGGCGCTGATGTTGGACTTAACTAAGGCCCTGACACTGGTCCTAACTAAAGCTGTGACACTACTCTTAACTCAGGCCCTGACACTGTCCCTAACAAAGCCTCTGACACTACTCCTAAATCAGGCTCTGACACTGTCCCTAACTAAGGCCCTGACGTACACCTAACTCAGGCCCTGACACTGTCTCTAACTAAGGCCCTGATACTACTCCAAACTCAGCACTGACACTGTCACTAACTAAGGCCCTGACATTATTCATAGCTCACACCCTAAAACAACTCCTAAATCATGCCCTGACAATGTCCCTAACTAAGGCCCTGACACTACTCCTATCTCAAGCAATGACACTGTCCTTAACTTAGGCCCTGACTCTACTCCTGACTCAGGCACTGACACTGGCCCTAACTTAGGCCGTGACGCTACTCCTAACTAAGCAACTGACACTGTCCCTAACTAAGGCCCGGACACTACTCCTTACTCAGGCGCTGATAATATCACAAACTAAGGCCGAGACACTACTCCCAAAATAGGCTTTGAGACTGTCCCTAAATACGCCCTGACAGTACTCCCAACTCAGGCACTGACACTGTCCCTAACTAAGG